>NC_091858.1:25620761-25933678 GCF_037783145.1 Equus przewalskii | reverse complement strand
TAATGTGTCTCTTCTCTAAGATAAAGTTATCACAGGATAGTCAAGGTGAATAACTTCTGAAAGGGAGGGAGGGGGGTGACAGGCTTTGCTGTTTGTTTTTCCTATTCCTATATAAATTTCAGAGAATAAAGAAAGGCCAAAAAAAAGTGAAAATTAATTCCCATTGTCATTGATAACTTTTTGCTTAGGTAAGCACCGTTCACTTTTTGGTCTGTATCCTTCCAGATATTTTTCCATGCATCCATATACCTAGAGTTCCATATTCTTAAATACATTTTGTACCAGGCTCTCCCACTTATCATTCCTTAAACATCATAAGTGTTTGAACATCATAGTGGCTATTTTTTTTTCAAAGGTTGGCCCTGAGCTAATATCTGTTGCCAATCGTTTTTATTTTCATTCCTCTTCTTCCCACTGCCACCCCCAGTACATAGTTGTATATTCCAGTTGTACGTCCTTCTAGTTCTGCTACATGGGATGCCACCTCAGCATGGCTTGATGAGTGGTGCTGTGTCAGTGCCCAGGATCTGAACCTGTGAAACCCTGGGCTGCGGAAGCAGAGCACACGAACTTAACCTCTTAGCCACGGGGCTGGCCTCCATAGCAGCTATTTTTAATTAACAGTTCCCAAAAATGCACTGACTATTTTCTTGTACGTGTAAGTGTGTGTGTCTGTGTGTGCATGCATGTGTGTTCAGCTGATCAAATTTTTGATCAGAATAAATTCTTTGAAAGAAATTTCCTGGGCCAAAGGGTAGAAATGTTTCAAATTTTGCAAACCATAGCCAAATTACCCTTAGTTTACACAACTACCAGTGTAACTTATTATCAATATTTTTAACCCTTGCCAATTTCTTAGGTTAAAACATTTTACTGTTGTTTTCATTTAGTACTAGTAGTGCTGAATATCTTTTCATATACTTATTGACCATTTGTATTTCTTTTTGTGTGTGTGAATAGCTAGTTTCCCCCCATTTTTCTACTGAGGCTTTTCTCCTTTTATTTTTTTGATTTGCAAGTGTTTGTTTATTAAGGATATGAATCATTTGTCATATGTGTTATATATTTTTCCAATTTAATAGTAACTTTGTTCAAAGTCATTTTGCCATAAACCATATAGAATTTTTTAAATAATCAAATTTATCAATTTTTTTATAATTTCTGATTTTCATGGGGTACCTATAAAGTCCTTATTTATTCTAAGTATTATTTTTTAAAATTTCCTTAAATTTTCTTCTGGTACTTTTGTGGTTTTCAGTAACAATTTTTAGGTCAACATTTTTCTGGATACTCAAATGTTGGGAGATCGAATTAGCTCTTCATTCTAGAAGCTCATCGTTGAGTGATAAAGACATGTATGCAAACACATTTAATAGAGCATACTTTCATAGCAGCTTGATCCATATGGCAAAAAATAGAGAAGAAAAGAAGGAAAATACCTTCTGAAGATGTTGGAGAAAGACTTGATCTAGCAGATGATGCTTGAAAGATGAAGAGCAGTTCAGTTTAGTAGGTTTGATGTCAAAATGGTTAGTGGGCGATCACCTTGAGAAGAGGTCATCCAAGGCATGGAAAGGAGGAAACGTGAGCTGTCTACAGCAATTCGTGTAGAGTGCTCATGGTGCACTAGGCATTGTGTTCAAATCTGTGTATGAATTATCTCATATAATTTTCACAACAACTCTATGAGTTATTATCTCCATTTAACAAATAGGAATCTATCACTTAGAGAGGCACCTCGCCTAAAGTCAGACAGCCAGTAAATGATGGAGGCTGTCCTGGAAACTATCAAGGGCCCCGTTACACTATACTGACTCTCATGAGGTTTTTGGAAGAACTGAAAATGGGAAAGAAATCGAAGAAATTAAAGCATAGCAATGAAAAAGAATCACATTTATGTTTTTAAAAGATTGCTTTAGTGACATTCCAGAACACGTAATATGAAGAAATAAAGTCCAGACTTGTGCTTTTCAAACTTTAATGTGCCTGAGACTCCCCTGGGGATCTTGTTAAAATGCATGTTCTGATTCAGCAGATCTGAAGTGAGAACCGAGAGCCTGTATTTCAAACAGGCTCCCAGGTGGTGCGGCTGTGGTCCTAGACCATGCTTGGAGTAGCAAGGCTGTAGGCCAGCGCTGTCAAATGTTATATTCGATGATAGAAACGTTCTGTCTGCACTGTCCAGTTCAGTGGCCACTAGACACATGTGGCTATTGAGCCCTTGAAATGAGGCTAGTGCCACTAAGGAACTGGAGTTTAAATTTTATTATTGTTAATTAATTTAAACTCGAACAGCCACATGGGGCTAGTAGCTGCCATTTGGACGGTGCAAGTTTAGACAACCTGTTAGAAAACTAGTCTGAGTGGGAGACCATGAGGCCCTGTTGGGATAGAGGAGTGAGCAGAACTGAGAAGCTATAGCTGATACATAATAGAATAAGTGTGCCGTGATTTGTCATGTCCTAACTCTTAAAAATCAAATATCCGAGCAGGTACCGATGGCAGCTTCTTTTCAGCAGAGTCACAGTAGGATTTTCTTTAGATTGCTGCACTCCCGATTAAAATCCGTCTCTAATGCATTAGTCTTTAAGTTGGTGTGTCTTTACATAATGGAAATTCTACTGATTCCTAAACACAAATGTTGAGTTCGATGATAATACTTAGTGATACAGACCTATCAAAAAATACCTGTCCCACTTTTTCTGGGCCCTAATTTACTCATCTTATTTTTTTCTCTCCTAAAATTAGAACAATATAAAGATGGGCTGTAGCTAGCCATTGTTCACCAAAGAATGGATAAAAAGAGCGAGTCTGTTAGTTTCTGTTACTTCTGCACCTGTTCACACTTATGGAATGAGTAGGAGTCTTCTTGTTCTTTTCTCACAGAAGACTCTTTTTTTCCTGGATGGGAGATAACCTGAAATTTTGATGTTGTACACATAGAAACATGCCCAGAAATCTTATCATAAAGCAGAAACGTTATTGAAACGTTATTAAATACAAATCAATATAAATATTGAAATTATTATGTTAACACCAGTAAAACCTGCAGCAAAGTCAAGTCAAACACCATTATGGGCATTTAACCTCCTTAGTATTTCTATATACTGCTAGGCAGGCTCTGAAAATTCAAATAATTTCCTTGTAGAGTAGCACCTTAAAAGTATTTGCACGTGTTTCTTTAAATTTAAGGAAAACTAGAGAAAATAAAAATCTTAGCAAATTATATTATACTAGCACATTTTTTCAATTTTTAGCCAGTTTATCCCAACCAGTAATTCATTTGACAACAGTCTTTTTTTAGAACAGCTTTATTGAGATATAATTCATATATCATACAGTTCACTCATTTAAAGTATACAATTCAGTGGTGTTTAGTATATTCACACGGTTTTGCAGCCATCACTACAATCAATTTTAGAACATTTCCTTCATCGCCAAAGAAGAAACCCTGTGTTCCTTTAACAGTCACTTCCCATTTCCCTCCAAACTCTCCCTAATTTTTTTTCCACAAAAATCTGAACTTTTAAGGGACTAGTTTGTTAACTCATTTCCCAATGACAAGAAATAACTCAGCATTGTTTTTCTTATGAACTCCTGACATATACCGCTAACCAAAGAATTACTTGCATTTTCAATATTCCTTTTCATTTAAAAAAATACCTATGTAGTTATTTATTTCCTTTGAACAGCTGCTACCAACTGATTCCTAAAATAGATGTTGTCATATGTCTGCTAAAAAGGCTGTTTAACAACATAAGCATTCCCTACATCTAGCAAAACATAACCAGTCGAATCCAGGTTCATTGCGGTTATGATTCCATAGCAGTTATCTGTCCTACTTCTGTGTCTGTTTGCATTTTATGAACATTTTTACCTCTCTGTGTACCTTGAAATTGATTATGGTACTAGCTATACATATATGCGTGACTCAGGGTCAGAAGGAAAAATACAGCAGCCCTTTATGCCTCATGAAAAACCAACCATTTAAATATATATGGCAAAATAAAATGTGTTGTGACATTCTTTTTTCTTTTTGGACATGTCTTTGTAATAAAAGTGCTGTTTTATTAGGTTATAGAACACAGCCAGGCAATGAATTATACAGCATTTTTCACTACAGCTTCTGCCTTTAACTCCTAGTTGCATTACATTCAGAAAATGCATTTTGTCCGAGATGGAATGGTAGCATTTTAATACTAATGTGCTTTCATCACGCTGTGGAAAAAATATATTGCCTATATTTTAGAGGATTGAAAATTGCAAACTAAAAATTTTAAATGAGTATATCAGTATTTTTTATTCTTGGATACATGAAATTAAGGACATATTTAAACCTGATTCAATGGTGAATGAAGGCTCAGAATAAAATAGTTTACCTCGAGGAGAGGAGAAAAATAGTAAGATGATAAAGCATATTGCTACAGTACTCTAAATCTATAAATTCAAAAAGGAGAAAATCTAAAAACCCATTCTAGGTAGTTGTGTTTTTTCCTTATTAAGGACAGCACTTGTATGGGTAAAATTGTGCTTTCATATGTATATATCTATGCTCCTCCAGCACCCACAGAAAACTTGGCTATCTTGTCATGTTGGTACTCTGTCCTGACTTTCAATATAAACTCTAATAATTTGTAGAAAATGTTAGTTTTCTATGTCTAGCATATCATGTAGAAACCTAGAAAAGATTGAGAGGTCACTTAAAATTCAGTTCATTCTAAGCCAACTCTGTATAATCATATCAATGACTTCTGAATTGAACCTAAAGTGGGAAAAAGTTCTATATTATACACTCAATTTTTTTGACATTATAAATTTTTTGTTAGCACAACGTAAAAATGTTTAGTTTTGAGTTTATCCTAATATTTATTACTATACATAAAAAAGAAATCACTACCAAATTCAAGAAATTATACAAATGTAGGAAGTATGCCACTCTCCTCCTCCCCCGAAATAATTTATTCTACTCTTAGCTTGCTATGAGGTCAGCTAAAGTAAATAATATATGAGAAATACTATATTTAAACAGACTGATTTTACCATTCAAATATAAGCATCTCTCTGACTTGAAAAACATTCAAGGACGACGACAGTAAGAAATACCTTTAAAGCCAGCTAAACTCTGGTTTGTGCCCAACATAAATATCTTGTCTGTGAAATACGGTGCTGTTTTCTCTGTTTTAGGCTATCATTTCTGCAGAATGTAGCAACGTCTCCTGACTAATGACAAGTGGAAAGCATAATACAATATTTACCATTTCGGTGCTACATTGCATAAATATTTAATTGGTGTTGCATATGTCATTTGCTTCTGCATTAGTGCTGCTGAGAGCAGTGTGTTCCGAGAGAAATATCTACGTACAGAAGAGTGAAAAGAAAAGTAATTGGCAAGTATAAGGTTAAAAGAAAAACTCGATAGATTGCTGGGAAGGTTAGGAATAAATTCAGCATAAAACTTTTAAGTTCCATTGAATCTATATTCAAACAGAGATCTCGTCCTAGAATATAACAGATAAAATAAAGTTCAAATGTTTATAGACTCTTCTAGGTTAGTGTTCCTACATAATCTTACAATGTCTACAGACTACTTACACCTTGTCCTTCTCCCTTAAAAATGATTCCATGCTTTCTTCCTTAATGACTTAGTAATGTAACACCAGAAGAGGAAGTGACCATTCCTCCCTCCATCCATCATTCATTCAACATTTATTTATTGAATGACAACATTTATTTATTGAGACAATATAAAAGGTACAACAATGAACAAGATAACACAGTCCTTGCCCCCTTAGAGATTATACTTTAGAGAATGCAAACACTGAGCACCGAATTATAGTCATCATGACTATTCAAAAAGGAGAAATGTAGGTGACTGGGAGAGTACATAAAAGGCAGAACTTATTGAGTTTGAGCATTAGAGAAAGGTTTTTCTGATAAAACCAGAACAATAACTAGGATTATGTGTTTTGACGAATGCTGACAGAAGGACAAATTTTATGTTACCACATAAACCTAAATGTGGCCCAAAAAAATCAATTCTCAGAAATATTAAAACCAGTATATTGTGATATAATAAAGATAAAATCTAGATGCATTTGAGAAAAAATAATTATGATGTTCATTGGTTTTCTTTGTTTAGTTAGTCTAGAACCCTTTTTGTAGTTAATGTCTAGAAGTAGAAAGAAATGTTACTCTGGAAATTTTGGGTAACTAGGTTTTAAATTGCCACAAGAATTTATAGTCTGTTTCTGATTGTTCCTTTCCCTTAATTTTAGACTACATACATGCATGCTTTAAGAATTTTATTTATAATGTATACCCAGAAAATAGTTTTAAAACTGTTAAAAGAAATGATATCTCTGGGTTCCTTACAAACATTCATGAATACCCTATTAATCTATTTTGAAGAAATTTTTAAAATGTGTGTGTTTCCTGTATTTCAAAGGTTGTTAAGGGGTAAAGATCATGTTGCTCTGCATATGACAACCCAAGAAGTCGGTGTGTCCAATTTCTGTTACTGAGTTGGTCCCAGAAGTGGAAAGGACATTACTTTGGGAGCCTTCTATTGTGCATTTTAAGCACATATCATTCAAAGAACAATTACATTTTTTAGCTTTTGTATAGTACTAAGATTCTTCTGAGAAAACATGTAGTGTTTTTAAAGATAAGAACTTTCAGTGTTTCCTTTACGTTTTAGGTTTCACCACTGGTGACTTCTCCAGTTTCCAAAGAGGGAACTAATGCTTCTCTGCTGATGGCTTTCTCCATCAGCAAGCTTGGCATAGCGTTGGCTGGCTCTATGTTGGGGTTGTCATTTCTCCCTAATATTTTGACCATAGGCAGATCCTTTCTGCTTCCTCCTCCACTAGTGAACTTTTTCTCCCCTTTACCACTTTCAGTAAGCCTCCTTCCGTCCCTAAAAGAGAAGAAGCCTTTCCCGTGTTGTCCTACATTTCCCAGGGCGAGAGAAGGGTGTTCAAGCCTACCTAGAAGATTACTGGATGTAATTCTAGAAAGTGGGGCCCTTTGCTCTGAGAAAAAATGATGCAAGTAGTTTTGCATCTTGCAGATTTTTATTTGTTTTTCACAGGCATTTCCTTTTAATTATTTCCAATACCACAGTCAATTAAATCCATTCAACTTAGCAATTATTGAATATCCCTCCTGATCACTGAGTTCACAAAGATGAGTAAGACATAACCTTTACCACAATGATCTTATTATCTTATATGGGAAAACGTAATGTCAGATTTGCAAATCGCATTACATTATATTTTTATAATGTTGTTTATAAGTACAGACCTTCAAAGCAGTAAGATTTGAGTCTGTGTCCCAACTCTGTCACTTACTAGCAATGTAATCTTGAGCAGGGTGCTTACCCTCCATAAACGAGAGTTTCCTCGTCCCTGTAAACAGGATTAGTAATAGTACAGCTCTTGGGAATATCTAATAAAATAACGAATGTGCCTGATAAAATACCAGTGCTCAGTTAATTTTAGCTGCTATTATTATTCCTTATAACAACCTAGTAAATCGAATATTATTATCCACAATTTTTAGGAAGAAAAATCTTAGGCCCAGAGAATCAGTGGCTTGTCTGGTGTTAAAGCCAGTAAGTCTTAAAACAGGGACCATAACCATGTCTCCTTATTTTGAGCCCAGAACTTTTCTCCATTATATCATAGGGCATTGTTTCTCATACGATTTGAGAATTTACGGGTGGTACTTAGGAGAATAAATAAGATCGAGTGACAAAATGAGGAATTTATTCCCTTTAGAATTCTCACTTGCTTGTATCTGATTATGTCATGAGGAAATCTCAGAAGATGTTAGCATGTCGTGACACCTGTCTTTAACACTTCTTTCGCAAATGAACAATTTTGCTGGCAATAATTTCTGCATAGATTGTAATAACAGTGTTTACAGTTTACTCCATTTATTTTTGTTGTTGTCTTCTATTTGTGTCAAGAGATACTGATTTTTCCTTTAAGATAATGCTATAAAATTGCATTTTAAAATAAAAGTATTTAATTTTTTGTCAATAATTTCAAGTAAAAAATAATTTAAATATATAAATATAAAAATATTTATTTATAAAATAATAATACCGTAGAAGGTTCACAATTATATCATAAAAGTGATAAGCACATTTTAAAAAAATATAGAAATCACTGCTGTGGGGACCGAAAATGCTGTAGGTCATGTTCATTGGGTCTTTTAATATCGTTGTAGATTTTTAATCTTTTCATTAACTAAATTTGTAGTTTTAACAAGCTAACTGCGTGATGTAGTTAATGAGCCTATGTGGGTTGCATAGAATTTGTACATAAAACTTAACCATATTATCTCAATCATTTTAAATAATCCCAACTTTTACCATTATTTTCTTTTTTTAGAGTGAAGATATTTTTAGATACTTTTTACTTCTTCAAAGAAATTCTTTATGATCTTAGAAAAGCATCGCAGGTAGAGAAGCAATACATGTTTAAAGTGGGAAAGTGGGCCATTTATTTTTAGGAAAGGAGACTGAGACCACCAAATACAGAAGCAAGTTGACAGTGTGAACAAGTCTCCTGTGGATCAGAGAGGACAACTTCCTTTGTATTTTGCTTTGAAACGAATCCACAAATGCTTCATGAATATCCATTAATAATAGTTACATTCATAACTAAGGAAAACTGCCCTCCAAGTGAGCCCAGATTAATGGGGAGCAGCTGGAACACTGCCGTCCTAGGACCTTTTCCCACCCTGCCTGGGGAGATGAGATGGTCAAGGAGGGCTGATAGGATCTGTGAAAGTTACCGTTACCTACTAGGTACCAGAAATGGTGAAGTGGATTGCACACTAGTCTGCTGCTCACGTGCAACAGGACTTGATAAGATGACACTGTCTCAGTTTTTGTTGATGAATGAATGATGAACAACAAACTACAGGAGCTAGTTGTGCCTAGATTCCTGAAGGGTCATTGATTTTGTTTGAAGTTGCCACTTGACAACCACGCACACACACTCACAGATCATATTATCTCTCTCAAATGTAACCTCTTGGAGGAGAAGTGGACTGTTATTGAAGGGGATGTTTTGAAGGGGATGTTTTTCTAGATTTTGCCATATTTTAATAGACCACCCTTCCTCTAAGAATCTCCATATCCCTAATAGTTGGATCTTTGAATAATAATGATTAAAGTGTCTTAAAATTTCAAAGAATTGTAATTTTCAGGTCTATTCTACTACTTTTTCAAAAAGTCCAAACAAACCAAGAAAAAATTTTGTGCTCAGGTAGCTCATTAACAAACATACCCATTTGTTACATAAAAGTAGACTATAGCTCTTAAAGCTATTGTGAAAGAAAGGAATCCAGATGAAAACTAAGTCAGTACAAGAAGCCTTTGAATAATGAGTAGATCCATGGGGTTTCAATGGCAAAACTGCTAATAACTGTCGCTAATGAGTCCTCTGTCACATACGTTTCATGATAACAGCAAACTCAGTATTTTGGCAAGCAGGCAATAGGCTACAAATCATGTAAATGATTTCGTTGTATATTTTGAATGTTCTTGAAATAGATCCTCTGACTGTATTCTTTAATATTGTCAACCGTTACCTCAAAGATTCTCTAGTTTATTGATAATGACTGGCCCCTTTGGGCAGCTAATCGTGATGGTGAACACTTTGTTCTTTCCATTAGATTGGAGAATGAATGCTACTTTCATTCGGAGAACAGAACCTGGAAACAAGAGGAAACTAACGAAACATTAGACAAACAGTCTGTTTTAGAAATCCTGACATAATTCCCCTGGTGACACAAACAACAGCTTGATTTTCATAAGCCTCTGTCCACTTCACCATTGGCTGTGGGAGGGCAGCTGGAATTACTATTTCCTAAGCAGCATCCTTAGATATATTACACTGAATCTACATAGTTAAGAAAGAAGAAAATGCAGTGAAATTTAAAATTAGAATTCTTTAATATTAATGCATAATATAATTTATAGTATTTATATTATAAAAAAATATGAATCAAGTATTCTGGCAGAAGCAAACCTACATAACTAAATCGTTATTTAGTCTCATCAAGACATTTTGATAGCCAATGTGATTCTGCTTTCCAAGAATGACATAATGCCAAAAAGGGATAGAAAGGAAAAATACACAGCATAGAAATATAAAATATCAGCAGCCACTCCTTACTGCCTTTCCTCCTCCCCTCTAAAAACCCATAGTTCATAAAGCCTATGATTTCAGTATGTTATCTTATAATTCTCAGAGGAACTTGCTACATCAAGTGTTAGTTGCTTTGAATATTAAAATATCCTAAAGTTGGGATAATTCTTTTTTTTATTTTTGATGAGGAAGATTTGCTCTGAGCTAACATCTGTTGCCAACCTTACTCTTTTTTTGCTTGAGGAAGATTAGCCCTAACATCTGTGCCAATCTTCCTCTGTTTTGTATGTGGGTCGCCACCACAGCATGGCTGACAAGTGGTGTAGGTCTGCACCCAAGATCCAAACCCGCGATCCTGGGCTGCCAAAGCAGAGCACACTGGACTTCACCACTACATGACAGAGCCGGCCCCCAATTCTCTTTTTCTTAATGACAACTTGAGTGCATATTAATATGAAAGCTTTCAAAAGAAGTATTGATTTTAAAATGACAATATTTGGGTCAGCAAGGTATAGACTGTTGAAATAATATCAGTCTTAAAAGTTAATAACAAATAATAATGGATTAGAGTGCCAAAATATTGCCTAACACATTCTGTCAACATGTATATGAACACAGCAGGAAATCCAAAACAAAAGCTAATTTATGGAAAACTATGTATTCCTAATGACAGTTTAGACCAGTAGGGGTCCAAGTTACAAACGGCACACTTCACAAGAGATGCTTTCATTTTATGCTGAAAACTTGGTTGCACTCTGGAAGCACGTCTCAAGTCAAATCGTTGCCCTATATTTAAAGTATTTTTCTTTTTCTGTAAAATCTAATCATTGCACATGTGCATCGAATATATTTATATATTCATGAATTTGAAACATAAAATGAGGAAACTTCCCTTTTGATACCCAGGGAATCATATGCTCAAAATGATAGTCTGACCCCATGCAATTTTATTTTATTTTGAAATAAAAACAAAGGAACAACAACATTGGTGTTCTATTACGTTGATACCTTATTGATGCCAGATGTTTTTTCCTACGCTCAATGATTTAGCCTAAATATTTATATTTTAAAATATCTTGACATATCATGGAATATAAATCTGGAAGAGACCTTACAGATCGTCTAGTGCAAACCTTGCAAATTTTCGTGTAAATGAGAGATCTAATCCTCATGGAGGCCCAGTGGCTTGCCAAAGTTCCACAGCCTGTTTGAGCCAGGATGGAGAATGGGACCCAGTTCTCTTTTATATAAACAAAAAGCTCCATAAGACGCCGCAGACAGTGTGTTGAAACTGTGCACTTAGCTATGAAAGGTCAGGTTCTGATTTTCTTTTCCTGCAACTTCTGATAACATGTTCTTAATGAATCTTTCTTAGAAAGATTATTTTTGGGAAAAATGTACCATGATGGATGTGAGGTGAATTACAAGAAAGAGAAACTTTAGACCTTAGCTTGCTTAGATGAATTTCCAAGGCTTGGGAGGCTAAACAAAGCTGAACTGCAGACATTTTCAGGATGATCTTTTTTAAGTCAGTTTTTCTTGCCAGATTCTGGTTCTCATATTATCTCATACTTTTTTGTCTTTGTGAGAGTTTTTGCTTGATCTTGTAATATTAAACAGCGTTTAGCCAATAATGGCAGGCATGCTAAGAACTAAACTCTAAGTTGCCAAAATCTCAGAGTGTGCTCTTCAGGGTTCTGGTGGCATAAGCTACGTTTAGGTTTCTGATGGCAAGGGTGCTTGCTTCTGTGTTCGCTTCACAAAATCCCCTATAATCTGCTCCAAGGTTCTGGCAGATTGCTGGACCATGTCACCAGCTGTCACCACCCCTCCTTCCCATCCATATTTGGCAGTATTTGAGAACATAGGCATGCCAGTGGAAATAATAGTAGCTGTGATAACAACTTCAGTGGCATGGTCTCCAGAGACAAGATCAACATTTGGCACCTTTTCTCTCAACATGGAACTAAAAATGGCACTGAATTTGCTACTTGGTGGTATATAATTTTCCTTAATTACACATTGTGGTTTCAAATGTTCCACATGCTGGCTTTTAAGTATCGAACCAACATATATTGGTTAAAAACAATGGCATGGCCTCTTTTTTCTATGGGGAAGAAGTGAAATAATTATAATACTATGGATTCCTTTCATCTCCATCAGCCCTGAAAAACAAAAGGAATGTGTACTGTAATTTCGCTCACTGGAATGGTCTTTGAGCCTGAAAGAAAATTTCTTCACAACATTTCACTAATAGATTTTTACTTGCCTATTGTCTCAAAGTTATTTCAATTGATGAGGTTCTTTTCTTAACATATACTGGGAAGGCCTACCAAAAAAAAGATTAAGAAGTGGTAGAATGAATGCTTTTGAATTATATAAGAAATATTTTAGTTTTAAATATCTTAAAATTGGTTACAGTCTAAGAATATCACAAGACAACCTAAAAGAATGTGGTCGAGAGTAGACGATTTGGCTATTAGTAACATAGGTTGCCACAGTGATTGATGGCTTCACTTCCATGTGAGTCACTCCCAGAGTTGATACCATTATAATTCTTTTTTATCATTGACCTGGGTGATGGTATAAAGAGTATGCTTATTAATTTTGTAGATGACAAATGTCAGATATTACAACTAGTTTAAAAGGGTTCTGACTGACTGGGAACCATCTTGGAAATCTATGTTCTCCCGCTTGGAGAAGAAGGGAGGAATTATTCGAGGTGCCCTCCAAGGCTTCTTCTGACGTCAACAGTCTCAGATTCTCTGTTAGTCACCTCTGTGCCCCGAGAAGCAGTTCAGCTACAGAGATCTAGGCCTCTAAGATCAAATCTAAGCAAAATATTGAAAAAGCTGAATTATATGTTAAACTTTCCTTTAACTGTCCTCTCTCATTTTTCCATAGCTAAAATCATATACATTCATTCCATTTCCTCCCAAACTCCCCTTTCTCCTTCCTGTCAAACTACCTCTTTTTACCCCCTAGCCACAATGATCCATTTCTACTTCTCTTATGATGCCCTATTCCTCACACTCCAGAAAGTAAAAAGTTTATTCAAATGTAAGGTGGAATGTTTCAGATGAAATAATACAGTGCTGTGGCCAGTCAGCATAGTTATTAATTCCAGGAAGCCTTCATGAAGAAATGTCATTTGAACTAGACTTTAAGGCATTGGTGAGATTTCATCAGGCAGAATTGGGGGGAAGCATACCAGAAACTAGGAATTGTAGGAACAAAGGCATGGAAGCAGGAAAATTCAGGGCATGGTTTAAATGGTTGGCGATCAAATCTGGCCAGCTGGGGTCTATGAGAGGAAGTAGTAGGAGGAACACAGGAGATGCCTGCTAGCGGAAGACCATTATCAGAGATGCTTTCTGGGAAGGTAACTCTGGGAACTATGTGTGCATTGAAATGGAGGAGAGGAAAACTAATTAAGAGTAATGAAGGTCTCTTCCAAACTCGATTTCAGCTGGTAATGCCTAAAACCAAAAGACCAAGAAAGTAGCATTATGAGTGTTATGCAGACCTAAGGAGGGAAATACCAAAAGATCCAGCCCAAAGAAACAAGAATGGATTTTTGTCTTTACTTTTGTTTTTTTTTAAAGATTTTATTTTTTTCTTTTTCTCCCAAAGCCCCCTGGTACGTAGTTGTGTATTTTTAGTTGTGGGTCCTTCTAGTTGTGGCATGTGGGATGCCGCCTCAGCATGGCTTGACGAGCAGTGTCATGTCTGCGCCCAGGATTCGAAGCTGCACAACCCTGGGCCCCAAAGCAGAGCATGCACACTTAATCACTTGGCCACAGGGCCAGCCCCATGAGAATGGTTTTGTCTAAAGAGTGGGAAAATCAGATGAGTGAGTTAAGGACTCTTTGCCTTAACAAGCTTTGTAAAACTGTGTGCATTTATAACTTGGAGAAAATGAAAACTGAATTAAAAAAACTTTAAGTGAGGTCCTAGAATAGACGAGCGATGCTGAAAACAAAACAAATGCAATTAGGAGAGAGATTACTGTATTTAGCAATTGATGGGATGGGAATTTGGGGGAGGAAGAGAAGTTAAAGAGACAGGGTTTACAATTCTGGTGACCAGAATGGTGGCTAACATTCTATTGAGAGTTGGCACAAATCTGAGGGCTTTGTGTACATCATCTTATTTAGTTTTACAGCAGACTTATAAAATAGGTACTCTTATAACTCCTATTTAATAGGTGAGAAAACTGGGAATTTCAGAGGTTAAGTAATTACCCAGGGCCACTTAGTTAGTGGTTGTTAGAACCGTGACTCAACCCATGGCCATATGCCTTCATTGCCCAGGCTAAAGAAGTATCATGAGCAGGGAAACAAACCTGGAAAGCAAAGAAATTATGAGGATAGAGACAATTTATTCTGTCCTTAGTAAAGTTTGAGGTACTCACAGGATTTCTAGTATGTCTAGTGAGAAAATGTAAAGTCCAAAGTGTGGGTCAGTGAGAAAAGAAGTCAGTATTAGGCATACGTATTTGAAAGTTACCCATCCACATGGAATTGAAAGTTGAAGTCGTAAAAGCAGATGAAGGATAAAGGGAGGTCAAGGAAGCACTTTGGTGAATGTCTACATTTGGGAGATACATGGGGGAAAAGTTGTATAAGTCAGGAGGGACTAGGTTTTAAAATGGTAAAAATGACCCTAAAAATCTCAATGGCTTTACTAGTTATTCGTGCCTTTATGCACCTTCACAAATTACCCCAAAATTTAGCCACTTAAAACAACAAACACTTATTATCTCACAATTTCTGTAGGCCGTAAATCTAGGCCCAACTTAGCTGAGTGCCTCTGGCTCGAGGTCTTTAAGGTTGCAGACAACCTGTAGACTGGGGCTTCGGTCTCATCTGAAGGCTCAGCTGGGGCTGGGGGAAAATCTGCTTCCAACTCCACTCACGTGATTTTTGGGAAGCCTCAGTCTCTCACCATATGGGCTTCTCTACAGTGCTGCCTCATGATCTGCCTGCTGGTTTCCCTCATAGAAAGCAATCCAAATGAGGTAGAGCAACCAAAATGGAAGCTGCAGTCTTTTATAACCTAGTCTCAGAAGTGACATTCCATCATTTCCGCCATCTTGTTTCCATTATAAGCAAGTCACTAAATCAAGCCTATGCTCAAGAGGAGGGAATGATACAAGGGCATGAATACTAGGAGGCACGGGTTATTTGAGGCCATTTTAGAGGCTACCTACTGCAGTGCTTAACATGATGGTTTGTTTCTTGCTTAAGCTAAGTGTTCAGTGTAGGATGGCAAGGGAGTTATGCTCACCCAAGGATCCAGACTAACAGAATTGCCACTCAGCATGTTTCTGTGATCACTGCATGGAAAAGCAACAAATTACTTATTGATTCTTAAAGCTTCCTCCCAGAAGTGGGACACACTATGTCTGCCCACATTTCATTGTCCAGAGCAAAGTCATAAGACTTCAGAGGAGCAAGGAAGGGTAACCCTACCCTTTCCTGAAGAACTGTGCATGTCCAGAAGAGCTGGAATACATGTGAATGGCCCTTATGACTTCCACACAAGCATTCGGTGAAGACAACTGAGAAGCTGCAGTCAGAGAGCTCAGAGAACCCAGGAGAATTATCGGAGGAGGATTAAGTATTAAGGATGTGTGGCTATTGATGCCAAATACTATTGAAACAAATGAGGTGAACATTGATAAGGGGCTACTAGATGTGGCAATTCAAGAGATCACCCATAACCATTGAGAGAGAGGTTTTAGTAGAATAATTAGGAATATAAGTCAAAATGAGGAGGAAATAAGGAGTATGTGCTGAAGTAGAAACAAGATGTGGTCTCTTCTTTTGAGATATATGGCAGTAAAGGGAAGGAGAGAAATTGGATAATAATTTGGAGGAAATCAGAATGAAGAGACCTTTTAAAACCCTGATTCTGTAATTGAGCATGTTATTTATACCATCCCTCAGAGTTGTGTGTAATCTGTGCATTTTGATAGCATTGTTTTTAATATCTTCATCCAAATCATTGATAAACATGCTTAAGTCGAAGGGCCAAACAGAACCTTCAGTGTGTGATCAGTCAGTCAGATGTAGATCCCTCCGTACTCTGTGGGGTGGGTTATTCAATCTCTGACAGAGCCACATTTCTTCATCTTAACAACAAGGCTTTTCTGCAGGGTGACTAGTCATAACAGTTGGGGTTTTTTTAATTGTGGTAAGAAACACATAACAAAATTTATCGTCTTAACCATTTTTGGGTGCACAATTCAGTAGTGTTAAGTATATTCACATTGTTGTACAACAGATCTCTAGAATTTTTTCATCCTGCAAACTGAAACTCTGTACCCATTAAACAACAATTCCCAATTTCCCCCCTACCCCTAGCCCCTTGTAACCTCCGTTCTACTTTCTGTGTCTATGAATTTGACTACTTTAGGTACCCTATATAAGTGAAATCATATAATATTTGTCTTTTTTTTTTGACTGGCTTATTTCACTTAACATAATGTCCTGAAAGTTCATCCAGGTTATAGCATGTGACAAGGTTTTCTTCCTTTTTAAGACTGAATAATATTCCATTATATGTATCTACCACATTTTGTTTATCCATTCTTCCGTTGATGGACATCTGGGTTGCTTCCACCTCTGGACTATTGTGAATAGTACTGTTAGGAACATGAGTGTGGAAATATCTTTTCGAGATTCTGCTTTCAATTCTTTTGGGTATATATCCAGAAGTGAGATTCTGGACCATATGGTAGTTCTATTTTTACTTTTTTGAGGAGCTGCCATATTGTTTTCCATAGTGGCTGTGCCATTTTGCAATGTCACCAGCAGTGCACAAAGGTTCCAATTTCTCCACATCCTCACCAAGAGAAGTCATAATTTAGACTACACATCAATCTGGGAAGGCCATAGGCTGACAGTTATTAACACAATACATGAATTTGTTTATTCATATTGCTCTCCTTTCACACCCAAGATTTGCACTGAAGGAGGCCTTTCCTCACTCTTCTCTTTTCCTCCCACCCGATGGAGTCATTTGCCATTCTTCTATACTGAGTCCTTACTCTGCATATGCATTTATGCTAGTTCTCTTAGGAGGGCTGTAACACACACAGGCTGTCATAATCGCCTCACCTGCAACCTTATGGGAAGGAACACCTGGGAGCTTTGGAGAGAAAAGCACCTGCAGGGAGGGTTTAGGGAAGGTGGAATCATACATTCTTTAGCTATGCTATGTGTTAGATGGACTACCTTTAAATAAATGTTTAAATTTAAGTGTAATGTACATTTAGGAAAGTATACAGATCATAAGTGGACACATCAGTGGAACACGGCATAGAAAAATAGAATATTACCAGCATTCCAGAAGCTCCCTTTAGATTCTCCCAGTCATTACCTGCCCCCTCCTCTCTAGAGGTAATCACTTTGGTGACTTGTTCCTATCAATTGATTTTACCTGCTTTTGGACTTTATACATATGGACTTAGAAAGTGTTCAAGTTTTTTGTGATTAGGTTCTCTTGCTCAATATTATGCTTGTGGGATTTCTCCATATTGTTGCATCTGGCAGTGGTTCATTCATTTACACTGCTGTATAGAATTCCATTGTATTGACTGTACTATAATTTCCTTATCCGTTTTACTGCTGGCAGACGTCTGAGTTGTTTCCAGTTTGGGGCTGTTGCAAATGATGCTTCTGTAAACATTCTTGTTCATGCCTTTTGGTGCTATGTGTATACATATTTCTACTGGATATATAGATGGACTTTTATAGACCAACTTGGGACTTAATCACCATTTCTAAGATTTCCCATTCCAAACAGGCAACTTACAAATGATCTTGCAAAATATAACCATTTGTAGTTGGTACACACCTTGTGTTTACAAGCCAATTTTAACAAATGGACAACTTCTGATTATATTTGCTACTGTCAAAAAGAGAGATAAATTAACAATTTGTGTTACACTTTTTAAAATTTCCTTAATGTGAATGCTCAGTTTTAATTTGGAACAATTCAGACAAGTAGGAAAACAGCACAGTGTAGGGAAAGGAATCCGGAAATAGGATCAGGAGGTCTCGTATCAGGAGTCCTCTTTATACACTAACTCTTGAAAAGACATTGGGTAAGTCCCTGACCCTCTCTCTGCCTGTGTGTCATCCTAAACAGAGATAATGACCCCTGACACACACTACATTATTAGAAGATAGTAGACATCAAGGTATCTTAAAAGGTGAAAAACACACTGAACAGACATATGATATTATTGCTCTCAGCCACAAATTCCATTCTTCCTTGGATAACATTTTGGGTATGCATCCAGCCACCCTTCATTAAAATCACCTAGAAATACATGGAAATAGCAATGTAAACCTATGAAACATGATAGCAGAAACAAAACTTTTTTAAAGATTAAATCCACATAAATACTATTTCTATAACTTTAAAATATGCAATGCAAGTATAGTGTTTACTTGTGTAATTTTTCAATTGTTGTTTTTACAGACTCTTGGAGTTCACCATAATAGCCTCTTTTTGATCTCATCATCATCATCGTATTACTGCAAAAATTTCTTTTAAGGGCCAGCCCCAGTGGCTAGTGGTTAAGTTCGACATGCTCCACTTTGGCAGCCCAGGTTCGGTTCCTGGGTGCAGACCTACACCACTGGTCTGTCACTGGCCATGATATTGCAGTGGCTCACACACAAAAAGAGGAAGGTTGGCAGCAGGTGTTAGCTCAGGGCAAATCTTCCTCAGGGGAGAAAAAAAAAAACAGACCTAGAGATGAATCCATTTGCATCTCTCCTAAATAACTACTCATTTAAAAAAAATTCTTTTAAGACAGTATGGTCTAGTGGAAAAGTATTGCATGGAAGAACAATACCTGAACATACAAATAGTATCTATTAATATCTTTGCCCACCCTCCACCCCAAATGCTGTGTCTGCCTTCAGTTTCCTAGATCTAGTGGAGAAGCACTATCTGTAGCCTGTGGCCCTTACGGAAGTTACATTTCGCTTCCTTCTGAATGGATTTTCACGCCCCACTGCTCTCTGGTAGAATAGAGAGGTGTGTCCCGATACGCCCTTTGTTGTCTGAAGGTCTGGGTTTAAGGTCAATGTCCACAGCTTACTGCTGGGAACTTTAAACTCTCAAAAAGCCTCAGTTTTCTCAGATTTAAAATGAAAAAAATCTATATAGTAATAGTAACTGTTCAATGGAGTCTTTGTGAAGATTCAATGAGATAATGCAGGTGAAGCATTAGCACAAGACTTGACACATAGTAAGTGTTCAGTGAATCTTGTATTTTTTAAATAGATAGCATCACAGTGTTGTAACACCATCTGTGGCTGAGAGAATGCTTGGTGTGGCTGCCAGCCTATATACCTCCTCATCTAAGCTGTCTGCCTAGAGGGGTGAGGGCCTCCGAAGAGCACAGAGCTCCCAGCCACATCTTGACGCTCTTCCCACACCCTCCATTAGGTCCTTCGTAAACCAAGGATCATTGGAGTCTTTGTGAGTAGCGGCAGCAAATGCTTTCCCAGGGGTTCAGATCTGCTTTCCAGCTCAGGCCTTGAAGAATTGAGCTGGCTCTTCTTTATTTACAGATGTATTTTATTTCACTAATTTTCCCTTTATTTGTCTGCCAAGACATTCCATGTAGTTTTATTAAACCAGTGCTCAGTAATTTCTGTAGCATTCTTGACTTTTTGCTGCCTCTCTCTGTCTCTCTTTGTCTCGCTCTCTGTCTGTCTGTCTCTTTCTCATTAACTTTGGAACCAGTCTCACTAATGCTCTGTATTTATGTAAAAATCTTAAGTTACGCATACTGAGTGTCAAGAGCTCCACTAAATGCCAAACGCGAACGTTTTCAAAGTATGTAATTTCCTAAGACCAAACAACTCGTGGGTCTGTTTTCAGTGCAGTGTTAAACAAGATATAATATTATTGGGTATGGTCCTTATTATACAGCATCTTAAGTAGAACTGGATTCTCATTTTATTGAGATTTTTTGTAATAAAAAACATATATTATAAAGCTGTTGGCCATCTGGCAAAAAATAAAATAGCTCTCTGAACACAAACATAACATTTGACATCTGTGCACGATCCATGGGTTCTCTCTCCTCCTCAAAGTCTATTAAAACCAATAATTTGAGCAAATCTATCATTGAAGAAGACTTCTTATGGTACATAAAAGCTCACCATGATGATTAATTATTTTGTGTAGAAACTTTGACCCTTTTGGAATATATATCGTTGCTGTGCCAAAGTATGTCTGTCAAACCTTTTACTGTGTGCAGAACTAGCTCCCATTATTTTATTCAAAAATTGCTGAAATATCTGAAACCTTGAAGAATGTATGAAGTGGTAAATGTTTAGAAAGCTCTGGACATTATGCCACTCAAACACTACGTAATTTAATGCAAATGACGTATGGAGTTATACCTCTTTAGAAGTTGATAATTGGTAAATTTGAGAATTCTATAACCTGTATCTTAATCCTTGAGAAGTCAAGAGTTTAAAAGGAATTGCCGGCAGACTATAATTTAAGCAGGAAGTATGAGTATAAACATTTGTTACAAATCTACAGGGTAGATGTAGCTATGTTTGTATCTATTCATGGTATGTTTTTTACGGTAGCATGATTTTATGTTAGGTATTGTTAACAAGAGAATGTGAGGCTGGTAATAGAATGTCTCCAAACTGTTAAATCTTTAAAAAAAAAATTCAATCAACTGTGTATAGTACTACTGGGCTTCCACTCAACTATGTTTCATATGGCATTATGCTAAGGCAGTCATTAATGAACTGTTAATGATATAGCACTCCATTCTTAGCCATTTATGCATTTGTTTTATATTTTTAAACTTTTCCTTGAAATTAGTATATTTTTATCCATTAACAGTGTTTTCTTAGATTTTAAAACCTCGAAAACAGAATTCATTTATTGAGACCTACTAGGTAGCAGGCCCTGTAGAAAGTGAATGAGTTACAGGAGTGAACTAACACAGTCTGGGGAGGATGCTGAGCCCAGTGAGGGAAAGCTTCTGCCAGAAGTTGACACTTACTGTCTGAGCAACGAGTAGGTATTTTACAGTGGGTGGAGAGCATTGCAGGCAGAGGGACTGTTTATTGAGAGGTACTATGATCTGGTCAGGTGACTCCAAAAGTTCAATGATGTAAAGTACGGAATAAATAAATGGAATGCCTATATGCTAAGAGCTGTCCTGCTGAGTGCCAGCTATCCTTCGCATAAAGTGCCTAGAAAGCTCACGTCAATTAAGTAGGGTAGGTCTGAACAGCTTCATTTTCTACGTGAACCTAATGTTTAACAATATTACATCATTTGTCCAAGATTGTAAATCCTAGATTGAGGACTGAACCAAAATTTAACTACACCTGAAGCCCTGGCTCTTTATACTGTGCGATTTAGTTTTGTTACTACGTATATTGGATATTTAATAAGGGCTTTTTGACAGTGGTTGTTATCACACTGTCTCTAACAATGTTATTTAAACACATACGTCTTTCCTCACCTCTCTGGTAAATTCCAATATGTATATAGTAAATAATGTCAAAAAATTCCCTTTTGTGATATAATAATATGACCATAGGGAAACTTAGCCTTTTTAGGTATTAATTCCTAAACTACATTTTGTGGAACACAAAGGAATGTTTGTAAGTGTTAATGGTTAATATGGCAGTGATTAATCTTCTAAATATTTTAAATAAATTAAGAAAAATAATAATATATAAAAATTTTAAATTACATTTATAAATGTATAATTATATAGTCTTCTAGTTATCTATTTTCTAAATATTTTAAATAAAGAAAATTAGTAAACACATTTACAAAATTTTTACAAATTAATAATAATGAAATTCTAATAAATTAATAAAATTAAGATTAAAAAAAAATACCCACATCAGAAACTCTACATGAAATTACCTGACACATACACATGTTGCTTCCTCTGTGTCATTGCTAAATTGAATGTCATAAATTTGAAGATTATTCATCTTAAATTTAGGATATTCAAATATTATTATGTTTTGTACATCTGAATCTATTTTGATCATTTCATCTGCCAACAGATTCATCTGTGAGACTAGTTTTTAGTTTTTGATTTAATCCAAATGAATAGCATTGTGTCTCTTGAGAACCTGTAGATGTTGCAACAAAGTATTATGCATGTGCAAGTGGCCTGTGGTCAAGTAAGCTTGGCAAATGCTGCTATAGAGCATTCTACCACTTACTTAAATGATGATGAAGAGTGAAACTGGAACAAAGCAGAGCAAATAATGATTCATTCCTAAGAGTTTCCTGGTAGCAATTAACTGAGTAATAGCAAATCATTATTAAAATGCTGCCATATTGCACTGCATTGCTACCTAAATTGCATTTGTGTGAGAAACTATTTGTACTCTAATTTTTATTATGCAGTTATCCTTGGTGTTTCGGAACATGGAAATTTTCACTTTACATATGACTCTTGTTATAAACATGTTTACCATTTGCTGTTGTAACTAAAAACAGCAGACCTTTAAACAACTTGTATTTTTCACCCCCAGCAATGCATCTCTTTGGCCTCAACTGGCAGTTACAGCAGACTGAAAATGACACATTTGAGAATGGAAAAGTGAATTCTGATACCATGCCAACAAACACTGTATCATTACCTTCTGGCGACAATGGTAAGAGAAAGAATTCTGTGTCTCGTAGTTTTCTTTTAACACTTCTTTTCCATAAATTTATTTTTACCCATGTTACATCCAGTTTTATGTGGGAGATGGAAAATGTTTGGAATTACAGATATCATTTTTTAATGAGTGGTTTTTATTAGTTGACTTCAAAGATTGGCATTCACATTGTTATTATAGGAATAATATGATTTTCTGCCTTCTGATTTGATGGCTAGGTCACCTTTCCTTCCTGCAAGTGTGTATTTCATTTTATTTTGAGTCTGTAAATAGATTATGATTCAGTGCATCATCTCTTATATTACCTTGGGTCTATTAAGCTTTCTTCAATCAAATAGTATGTGGAATTGGAATACTACATTAATTTTGTTATAAAAAGGCTTTAAATGCAAAACACGTAAAAGGATTATAATTTATTGACCTTTCTTCTGGTTGCCCATTCTCTAAACCTTCAAAAGTTTGCGCTTCGGGCTAACAGACTTTCAAATCAATTGGCTCTGAATTAAAAATGGAATTTAAGAGGTAGGTTAGAGAATGCTGTGTTTCATTTTTCCAAATTAAACACCCAGAAAAATGTATACACATGTAATGGTATTATATATACCCGTCTATTATTTTTATGTAGGTGTGTGTGCCTCTATATAGGTCTTGGCATTTGGCATCCTCTGACTTTTTGCAAAATGTCCTAATACTTTATATCTCAAAGCAACCAGATCAAGACACCTTTTCCTCTCACATGATAAATGTATTGTTTGTCTTTAAGCGTTTCCCTAGCTTTTCTTCCTCTTGTTTCTTCTTATCTAGCATATTTGTATTCTGCTTTGGCGTCAACTGTGTTCATCCTCAAGTGGCTAGTTTCTTTGCAAGACTAAAAGGAAGCATTATATATTTATATATAATATAATACAATATGTTTATTTATATTTATATATATGCTGCATTTTATATTAACCATTGACTGTGACTAATGCTTTTACATATTTCGTTGTTGTTGTTCTTTGCTTTCCCATCTTCTGTTTTAACAATACTACTTTATGGCACTTCTCTTCCTTCTTAGGGAGGCTGAGGAATTTTATAAAACATTAGGTTTTGGGGACTGGCCCCATGACGTAGTGGTTAAGTTTGTGCACTCCGCTTCGGCGGCCCAGGGTTCAGATCCCAGGCGTGGACCTACACACCACTCATCAAACCACACTGTGGTGGCATCCCACAAACAAAATAGAGGAGGATTAGCACGGATGTTAGCTCAGGGCCAATCTTCCTCACCAAAAAAAAAGACATTAGATTTTCATACTAATAATATCCCCACCCCCACCCCCACCCCTGTATGGAGCCTTTTGATACAAAGTCCTACACGTTCCAAAAAACTATAAACTGGTGACAGTGGAAGTCACTGCACAGTAGATTAAAGAAAAGTGAAGAAAAGCTTTCCTAATTAAAACTGTTGGTGGGAAATTTCAATTAAGTAAAATATAATTACTTTAAACAATGGTTTGATTTTTTTATACGCTGATAACACACATATGAACAAATCAAGTAACTACACAGAAATCAAGAGTATTTATTTCTGGTTTATATAGATTGAAATTTAGACTGTGTCTTAAAGTGGATGGTTCCTGCGAAAATGATCAAGTGGCACTTATTAACCACACATGTAGGGAACTTTTTTTCAGACTGAAGAAATTATACTAAAGAGAAAAATGCTTATTGTAGACATTTTATTTGTTTTACAACATCCTAACCTCTTATTATGATTAAAATGAAAATAGAGTGTGGCTAATTAGTTTCACAGTACTTGAAAAGCTCGATCCTGAGAAAGCTGTGACGTCAGAGGTGCTCGCACAGATGGGTCCTGGGTACTGGTATTTTCCAGGGAAAACCTCCGGTCTAGTCAGCATTCCTCAGCTCACATAGGCCTCTATTCAAATCCCAGCTTCTTCGGGAAACCTATTTACTTTGTAACCTTGGTCAACATGCTTAGTAGTTCAGATCTGCAAGAAAATTTTATGACAATCTAGGATCATATGAACCCCAGACATTTGGAAGAAGGTCATATAAATATGGCTTCAGAAACCTCCATGGAGCTGGAGTCCTTGAAAACAGTGAGGAACTATTGACCATGACTGAGTGAGAAATACTTGTTACATCGACACCCACATACACATACGCACATATATCTGAAATATGTTTCCCGAAATAGTACTCATGCTCATTTTGTGAAATGCACCCCGATATTTTCTATTCTGTTTTATTGTAGTTCCCATTTATAACAAATGCTAGTTGAAATTCACTCAGATAATTTCACAGTTTAGAAAGGATGGTGATCCACAGGTGCAAAAGCCCTGTTCTGAAATTCTCCTTCTCTAAGAGGGACTGAAGTTCCCTGCGTGCTCATAGAATGCGCTGAGTTCAGTCTCTGGGCGCCTGGAAAGCGACTGTGTGTATGCGTGAATCAAGTACCGTCTTTCTTTCTAGCCTCCCACGTAAGATAACAGATGCCCCAGAATGAGTTAGTGCCCTGGAGAAAAACTGACCCTCCCCTGCCACTTGGACTAGGAGATTCGTAGGAATTTCTCTTTATGGAAGGAAGGCTGTCTCTGGGCTCAGATCTTGTCCAAGGTGTGATGTAGACAGTAGTCACTTGTTGTCTTCTTTATTATTTCTCAGATAACCCAAAAAACTCTAAATTGTAAGAAATTCTTATTTCGTTTTTCCAAGTAAATGTTCTTGGTATGTATTAAATATTTGTAGACCTAGAGTGCAGGGGGTGGGGATGGGGGGACTCTATTTGGAAAAAGGAGGTACCTTAAAAACACTGCTTTTAAACCTCTGTGACAAACCTCAATGTTCATGTACCATCACCCACTACTTCAGTTTTATACACTGTCCAGAGAAGCAGATCCCGTCATCTCTTTAGAAATTCTAGGAGATTACAACCCTTATGAAAGCCTTAGAATTCTGAACGAAGCCCGCTAGGAGACTTTACCATGCTAAGCATAATGAGAAAATTACTTCACGGCTTCTAAATGCAGTACTCTTGTTTATGCGGTCCTACTTTATTCTTATTTTATAAATATAATTCTAAGGAACAGTCATGGTACTAAGGGTTCAGTAAACTCCCGGCTTGCTTTTAAGTTAATTCTAAACTGAGGCTGCTAAATGGTATTTAGTATTGAAAAGAAGAATTCCTATTATACCCCCTGATCCTCTGCTGATTGTTCTTGAGACTTTCTTTGACTACAAATTTTAGAGATGAGATGTCAGAAGTGTGGGGTCTCAGGCAAACCTGATGGAAGTGGGCAGTATGAAGAAAGAAGTAAGAATGAAGTTTTTAGCTCAAACACCAGTCTTTTTCCAGAAACTAAAATTATTCCCCTGGACCAAGGAATTCCTTTAGCCTAATGACCTGGAAAGAATGACACAGGCTTATATTCAAATCCTAGCTCTTTCATTTATTTACTTTGTAACCTTGAACAAGTTACTTAACCTCTCTGAGCCTCAATTTTCTCATACATAAAGAAGGAATAATAATACCCATCTCCTGGCTCACCAACTTCAACAGTCTGGCTGCCCTACTACATTTGCCTTGCCAACTCTCGCTCCCACGCTTCTCAACAGTTATTTCAAACCTTCCTACTGTACAGAAAACTCCAGTCCATCCGCTGTCTCAGCAGATGGCTTTACGTTCTGTTGAACAAAAAACTAGGAGGGAGTTCTCTGAATTTCATGTAAACAAATCTCCATTCCTATGCGTATCTGGACCTATCCTTTCACGTTTTTCTCACTAGTCAAGGCTAATCTTTGCATAAGGACTCTTGATCCCATTCTATATCTTCAGAATTTCCCCACTCTACTGATATCTTTCAGTCAACATTTGAACATTCTGAAATCTCTCACATCTTTAAAAAAAAAATCCTGAGTCTACCTCCTACGCCAGTCCCACCCTATCTTTCTCTTCTCCCCTCCTTCTTGAACGTAGTGTATATATTCACTTAATTCATTTCCTTACCTTTCACTTACTCCTGTTACCCAGTCCGGCCTCTGTGATACTCCTTTCTCATGACTGTCCTCTACCACCACCACTCATGGAAACCGAGGTCTTCCAGAGTTAGCAATTGCTCTGTCAGTAGCATCAATTAATACTCTTCAATCTCTATTGTATTTAGGTTCTTGGTAGCATTTAATAGGTAACCTATCCCCCCTAATTAAATATTCTTTCTCTTTAGCTTCTATGATACCACATTTGCCTGGGCTTCCTGACTTTTTGGTAGTGACTTCTCAGTTTATTTAGTTGACTTATCTTCTTCTGTCTGATCCGTAAACATTGCTGTTACCCAGGACTCTGATCTTTTCAGAATATAATCTCTTTGAGCTCTCTCATCCACTCTCCTGACTCCAGTTACATTCTCTGTGCTGTGTGTTATGTTACACTCTGTGTGCTCCCAAATCAATAAGTACAGCCTACATCTCTCTCTGAGCTCCAGACATCAACTACATAAAATCTATCCAAGTATCTTTGGAACATCTCCACTTGGGTGTGTTCCAAGCACCTCAAACTCCACATGTCTAAAACTAAACCCATCAAGTACTTTAGTTACGTATTATTGCATAATAAGCCACATCAAAACTCGGTGGTTTCAAAGAACAATTGTTATCATCTCTCATGGTTCTGTGGCTTGACTGGGCAATTTTTGTGTTGGGTCTCTCATGCAATTGCTTTCAGATGTCAGCTGGATCTGTTTGAGCTGGGAGTCTAAGGTGGCTCACTCTCATGGCTGGCAGTTGATGCTATTTGTTGGCTGTAACTCACCTGTGACTGTCAAATGGAGCATCTGACCATAGCCTTCCATGTGGCTTGGGCTTCTCAGAATATAGTGGCTGATCCTGAAGAGGAGTATCCCAAGAGGGAACATTCCAGGAGACCCAGACAGAAGTCACAGAAGGCTTCTTGTGACCTAGGACATTGGACATTCCAGGATGTCACTTCCATCACATCCTCTTGGTCAAGAAAGGCAGTAAGATCAGCCTGGATTCATAGGAAGCAGAATTAAACTCCCCCTCTTCACTGGGGAATGGCAGGGACACCTTGCATAAGGCATGTGGGATGGAAGATGTTGTGGCCGTCTTTGGAGAACACAATTGGCATATCATCTTTCTTTCCCTATTTGCCTTCTTTCAGTGCTTTTTATATTAGGAAATGGCATCATTCTCTAGTTCTCTGAGAGTCACACTTGACGCCTCCTACTCTCCTACCTCCCATACTCAATCACTTACCAAGTCCTGTCAATTCTAACTTCAAAATATCTCTTGGATCCTATCATCTCTCACCTGGATTACAGAAGTCACCTTCTTTCTGGGAGATATCTCTCTCATCTTGCTCATCCATTCTTCAAACACAAATTTGAGATATCAATCCCCTGCCTAACCCCTTCAGTGACCTAGATCCTGGTCAGATACCTTTAAATGACTTACAAGGCTCTCCACAATCTGGCTGTTAATCACACCATACTGTAATACTGAAACAATATAGCAGAGAGATAAAGAATCAAGGCACTTGAGGCCAAACCACATAGTTTCCTATCCTAGTGCTGATCGTGAATGCCTGTGTTACTTGGGACTTTGTACTTAAGTTTTCTCATCAGTTAGAATGATCTTGAGTATTCAACATAAATACTTAAAAATGATGGGTAGTGTATAGTAAATGCTTGAAAAATGTTAGTGGTTATTGCTATTACCGTTTAATGTATGTCTTCTTTGCTAGAGTATGAGGCACAGATTGTATTTATTTTTCCACTGCTCTGTCCGAAGCTCTCAGCACAGTAATAGATGCCCAGTAAGCATTTGTTGAATGAGTGAATGAAAATAGTATGACTAAAGTATGTATAAAGTATATAAAGGAGTCAACACAATGCCTGGCATAAAGTAGACACAAAGCAAATGTTGGTGCTGTATAGTGACTAAGAATTGAAGCCCTGCCACTCACTGGGTGGCTTTAAGTAAATTACCTTCTCTAACCTCCTGTGTCTTCATGGGGTAGTACTAAGGTTTAAATCAGATAATTCTTGTAGGGTGCCAAGAGTGATTGGAACATGGTAAGTATTTGATGTATGTCAGACATTATTAGTTCACTTTTTTCTACAATTCAAGATTATGTACTTGTAGCTTGTAGCAAAATTCTTAAGGAGACAGATCCTTAAATCAGCATCAATAATATCCTCTAAAGCCTCTTATAACCTAGGACATTGGACATTCCAGGATGTCACATCCATCACATCCTATTGAATGCTCTTCCTTTGAATGCATAATACTCATTCACCATGAGTTTATTTATTGAGTGTAGACCATGTGCCTTGTTCAGAGCAAGGTTCGGAGAACACAACAGTGAAAACACAGTCACAGTTGTTCCCAGAGTGTGTGAATTGCTAGGCAAGACAGGAATCAAGCATGCAATTAGTATGAGTTAGAAAATGCACAATAGGAAAAGTAGAGGGTACCATGGGTAGACATTTCAACACAGGTTTATTCGAAAGGAGCAATAAGACAAATGCCAAAATTTAGCATAGATATATGGCATAATGTAAGACAAAAATGAAAGGCCATAAATTTTGGTTAGTATAACTCTGGCAAATGACTCCTCCAATCAAAAAAATATTTTTTTACACAAACTTTCAGTTATAAAATAATTAAGTCATGGGATGTAATGTACAGCATGGTGACCATAGTTAATAATACTGTATTGTGTATTTGAATGTTGCTAGGAGAGTAGATCTTAAAAGTTCTCATCACAAGAAGAAAAATTGTAACTATGTGAGTGATGGATGTTAAGTAGATTTATTGTGGTAATCATTTTGCAGTATATACAAATATTGAGTCATTATGTTGTACATCTGAAACTAATATAATATATGTCAATTATATCTCAACAACAAAAAATAAACTCCTTTTGTATGAGTACAAATTGAAAACCTCATGTGTGTGTGTGTATATATACATAGACATGATTCATCCTGTTGAAACAAAATAATTCAGATTGCTTTTAAATTTTACATTGTTGTCCCTCATGTATGAATTGTCTCAAGTACTAGACAATTTAAGAGAAGTAGATTTTATAGCAAGATAAAGATTGCCTGTGAATTGAAGAAATGGGACTCATAGGGCTGGAAGAGCGTTGAGTTTTATTCAAAATTGTTTGTAGTATTTGTGTTGCAATGTACAATAGTTCCTCAATTGGTGCTATGTTGATTTTGTCCATTAAACTATGTTTGCAGGGTGGGTATGTTTTAATTCATGTAGCTTGTGATGTAGCCCTGTGTATCCACAATGCTAAGTTATGGCATGTGGTTATTTATAAAAAGGCATGTTCTCTCAGAGATCTCAAAGTCAGGGTCTGAATCCAAGGTGAAGTCATAGACTTGGAGGGTGGGCTATTGATCGTCTATAAATGCCTAACCTTGCTTCCTGACGTCCTAATTATTAGTGCCTCTGTGGGACTGAGGATGATATTATCATTTACCGCCCCCTCAACAATTGAGTTAGCCTTTCACAGTTGTATTTCTTTTCTGCCTTTCCCTGTTAATCATTACAGGCGTCTTTACTCACATCATATGCAGGCAGCAAATTCATGATATACGTGGCAAAACATGTAGTATTGTTTCACTTTCAATGGTTTTCTGATGTCACAAATAATTTTTGAACAGATACCAAGTCTCCTAATTACTGGTATGATTTTAAATACTCTGTTTTGTCCCTATAACGTCTGGGGTTGGTAAACTATTATTTATAAAACATCTCAGAATACAAAGTAATTTTTGAAAGGTGTTTTATCTGAAAAATGCCACTTTACTGATGTGTTTTCATATAAACTGGGTATCTCATAGGAGAGGAGTAGCAATAGCTTTGTATATGGCTCTCTTTATGTTTTCAGGTTCTGACAGCTGTATTTTAAGACATTAAGACTGTTGTGACACATGCTTACTGATGAAAGGAAAAATCACAGTCAGTTGGTAAAAAGACTGCTGGTGGCTCCCACATTCAGGAACGACAGGACACACACACACAAAATCTTCCAGATGATGCTCTATTGTGTTTGAAGATGTGGTCCATCGCTCCCTTTCTGGGAAGGCTTTAATTGGTTTGATTTCTAACCCACCAGCTCTGTAGTTTAGAATAACTACAGGGCACGCTGTTGCCCTATTTTTTCCTCCATTTTTCCTCCTTTTTCTCTTAGTAAAACCTACAGACAACCTTAGCTTTTCCTATGATCATTCCCAGGTTCAGACTCTGGGGGTTTAAAGATGGAGTGATCTCAGTAAGGGAGGACGGAGAGCGCTAGGACTGGCCCTCCTTTCATTTCCTCTGAAGCCAAAGTTTTCTGGAATTCAGGACATGATGAAAGACATCTGTGTCCAGGCTTTTATCTACGAGGACTGATGAGCTTCAGAGGAAAAGATTGTCCAAGTATTTACGAGTTTATCCCACTGTGCCAGTGGCTCGCTGACTTCCAGGTGTGTTTACGATCAATAAGGAGCATTTGAAAATGCGAACAGGAGTGACCGCATGTGACTTGGCCAAATCAGAGAAGGGCCGTGCCTTGAAAAGCAACAGTGCGGAATTTAAAAAGACAAAGGCCCTTCACAAAACGGTAGTCCCCTGACATCTGCAGTAGAGGCTTTAGCAGGACTGTTATATTCATCTAAGCTTCCCATTCAGTGGAGTTAAGCAGAGAAAAATCAGTCAAGTCCTTCTGTCTCTCCATCACTGATTATAATGAGAGGTCAGGTCTGCATCTAGTTTTTAGAAAAGACACATCCTAAGACTTTAATTCAAAATAAATTCATCCTAAATAGTGTCGTAATTTGAAGCAAATACAAGTTGACAGGCACTTAAAAATGAGATTCAGGGGCCGGCCCTGTGGCCCAGTGGTTTAGGATCGGCACGCTCCACTTCAATGGCCTGGGCTCAGTTCCCGGGTGCAGACTTACATTACTCATTGGTGGCCGTGCTGTGGCCTCATACAAAATACAAAATAGATACAAAATAGAGGAAGGTTGGCACAGATGTTGGCTCAGGGCAAATCTTCCTCAGCAAAAAAAAGAGAGAGAGAGAGAGCGATTCATATTTCATAGGAAAAGCTAGAATAAATCAGTGATCCCCAGACTTTTGTTCTTGTGCCCCTAAAACTGAATATGTATACAAATTTAAATTAAATTTTATTTCCTGCGGCCATAATGCTCTTAAGTGTTCTAAAAAACCTGTTTTCTTCTATATTGAATTGTGCTTACAATTATTAGTTGTATACATTTGACTGAAATCAAGCTAATTATGATATAAATATGTTAAACATTTTGATTATTAAATATAAAAAGTGAAAATGTATTGAAAATAACTCTCTGAATGAGATGAATGGGGACTTTTTCAGATACTTGTGAGTTCATGGGTGAATATTACTTATTGCAAGAGCAAAGCAAAATTCAATATCAATTCTATACCTGTTTTCCTTTTTGATAAATGTAAATATAAGAAATCTTGCTACAAAATATGCAGATGGGAATGGAAGGATTTTTTTAGAGTGATGCTGGTCAATTATTTGAACTCCTTATTGGTCATATGTCAAAAATCACATGGTCTTCTATTTCCAAAAAGTGTGTTTAGTGGTCTATAAGCTATCAATGGCGTCACATTTCTTCTTCACTTTTACTGAAAGCAGAGAATTGACAGCTACCTACTTTGAAAAAGATTTGTTGCACAGTTTTCTGAATCTGTCCCTTTCTCAGTTTCTGTGGAGTATTCCAGAAAAGGCTTCACCAATGCTTGGCAAAATACTTCTCATTACGTGAGTTGTTCTACTTAGTGGCACTTTGTTTAATCTGGTATATGCAGAATGGGGTGGAAAATGGAACTATCATTCATTTTATTTCACCTTTGTTAGTGTAATCTTTTTTGAGTACTTTTATCATATGCTTTAAGTATCTCTTTAATTAGCTCATTTAATTTATGGGAAATACCTACTAGATAATTTACTGGCGTAGCTAGTACTCATTAAAATCAAGCTTACTTTCCATCAGAAAAAGTCTGACTTATTTTTTCCGTTGGAATGAATTAATATACATTTTGTCACAACAATCTCAGTTCTGAATTCCTAACTGCAGGTAGATGGCAGAGAGATAGATAAAGCACAAATCCTTGCCATGGGTTTGACAATGAGATTAAATAAGGCGTCACTGCCTTTAAGATTTCTTACCATGTTGATATTCTCTTTGCAATCACAAGACTCTTTGGCAGGTAAAAAGCAATTTTTGACAGTGGTTGGGGTGGGTGATGAGGGCATTAAACAAAAGTATTCTTCCTCCCCCTTGATAGGTCAGATTTCAAAACCTGCCAACAGTCTTAAATACTTTACTTCTTAACTCCATACTTGGTCCTTGGTAGAATTACCTCAAAGACACTACCTAGGGTTTATGGTGTCTTGAATAAAACAGGCTTCATCAACAAAAATACTTTGAATTTTGCCCTTTTTTTGACACACTGGAAGCTTTATGCTCCAAGACAGTGGGTCACAGTAAGATTCTGCACTTACAATAGGTAAGCCCTTCTGTTATAAAGAAAGTCTACACGTGGAAATTGTTGAGGTTCTAGACGTTAATTCCCTTGAAACAGTCTACCTCTTTCCTAACTGAAAAGTCTTCATGTGCCCTAGGGGATAGGACTCCTCTTTTTGAAGACTCCTGGACTAAATGACCTCCTGGGCACTTGAACTCTGACGGTCTATGATGTTATGATTAGTTGGGCTTTTTTGTTACAGAGAGACAAGAAAACAGTTATTACACTATCACACAATGTCCTGTTCAAACACGTTTGGTCAACTGTGGTTCTTTTGCTTTACAAATGAAAGAACATCTCTCTGAAAAAGAGCCACTTGTTACATTAGCTGTGGGACTAGTTGGATAAGTGGATACACTTATTGACACAATAGTGGATACACTTATCATTTCAGTGAGAAAGATTTTAACTCCTCAAAATCAGTATATGGAGAAAGCGACACCACAAAACCTGAAACCTTAGAAGTCAGAACTCGATCACTATTTCCAAAACTAAGGCTCTTGGGCAAAGGTGATGTTTTGGAAAAAAATTCTGGCATTAGCACCAGTTTATGCTTTCCAACTCTCAAAGCACAGGTATGCTATTAAAGCTGCTAGAAACCATTTATAGCAGCAATAGATAAGATCAACACCAGAGAGTAGATTAAATCATGGATACTAACAGTAGAACTTGTTAATAACAATAAAGTATAATAGCCTTAGAAATGTATGAACTTGATGAATGAGTCTAAATATGAGTCATTTCTGTATTTAAATATGATAGGTGTACTAACAGATCTTAGTGAGAAAAAGGACTGCTAATTTATTCAGTATTTTAAAAATAGTTTCTTGTAGAAGTCAACCAGAAGAGAAAAACTTAAGAATTTATTATAAATTATAACACAGAGAATATTATAATATCCGTGGCAGTTTTTATTTTATACACACACAACAGAGGAACAAGTAAGTGCTTTTGTGGCATTGAAATACAATTTATCCATATTAAGCCTACATCGTGTCTATTTTTAAAAGTTTTTATTTTATAAAAACTGGTCCTTCCTTCCTAGTAAAAATAAATTTATGTCCTAAAATTGAAAGCTAAGCAGATTCTCTAAGGTGGTTCAATGGGTTAATATATATGATTTTATATGAAATAGACAAATTTAAAACTTAGTAATTTAAAATAATACTTTTAAAAACGACAAAGATTATACTGATGATTATATAAAACACGTTGTTTGGGGGCCGGCCCTGTAGCATAGCGGTTAAGTTCTCATATCCCACTTTGGCAGTCTGGAGTTCACCAGTTCAGATCCTGGGCGTGGACCTATGCACCACTTGTCAAGCCATGCTGTGGCAGGCGTCCCACATATAAAGTGGAGGAAGATGGGCATGGATGTTAGCTCAGGGCCAGTCTTCTTCAGCAGAAAGAGGAGGATTGGCAGCAGATGTTAGCTCAGGGCTAATTTTCCTCAAAATAAAAAAAAAGCACGTCATTGTTTTGGAATTAGGCAGACCTAGATTTGAATCTTGACCCTACCACTCACTTTGGGCACGTAATTTACTTCTCCGAGCTTTAGTTTCCTCATCTCCAAATAATATTGACCTCACAGAATTGTTTTGAAGTTTAACACAGATAATATAGGTGAAACTACCTGGCCTGTCATAGGTTCTCAGTGAAAGTTAGTTTCATTTCTCTTTTTCACCTTCTTTAACCTTTACAGTGACAGGTAATTGATGACGTGTAGGTGCCTGTGCAGAGGCATGCAAAAGGAAAAGTAGAAGTTGGTCTCAGGTATTTAAAATTTTTCTATGAATGAAGAAAGACGTCTGGTTAGATCAGAAGCAAAAATAATCCCTGGGTGGTAGGATTATGTTTTTTATCTTTTTATTTAAATATATGTTCTAATTTTGCTAAAATGAATATGCATTACTATCATAAAATAAATATTTAAAATTTTAATGAATGATGCACAGTTTATGAGTTGATACATGAAAAATTACAATGATTAGTATAACCCAATTTTGAACTTTTATTCCCCAGAGCATTTTATATTACTGAATTAGCTCAAGAAAAATAGACCTGATAGCTGAAGGGTTGTTAACTGCCTTGATTATGGTTATCAGGGAAAAAAAAGAGAGGCAGAGGGATTGTAAATAATGTATTTTTGTCAAGCTTTCTTGTACAGCCTCTTCCTGCCTCATACCTGGGTGATTGCATCTGTATCCTAACTCGTCTCTCCACTTCTAGGCTTCCCACACTACTGCGCTTTAATGTCCTTGAAATAATGACGTCATTTCCCCTATATCCTTGATCAGAATCTTTCCTGGGTCTCCATTTAGCCATAGCCGTCCTTTGCAACTAATGGTACATGTGTCATTGTAGGATGCCGCGGTCCAAGTAGACAACAATCTCAATGTTTACTAGTAACATACTCTGCCTCAAACTTCACTTTTCCATAGGTGTGAATTTGTTGTGAATCACTCTAGACCCTAATGGCCATAACCTGGTTATCTGCCATACTTATCTGTGATCGCAAGGCATATTCCTTAGTAATCTTGAATTGTTTGTCCTGATACACACACACATACACACACAGCTGAGGAACAGTTAAATGCCTGTGTGGCATTGAAATACAATTTACTCATAGCAAGTCTACTTCAAGTAGCTGTTTTTTAAGAATGCCATAAATTATATGCATAGTAACATAATACTAATAAATATATATATCTTCAGGAAGAAGGATGGAATAATGCTCTTTGTAGAGTTGAAAATACAAAATATGAAAAAGTCACTAACGTGAAGTTTGAAGACCAAGTTTTTCAGCTTGGCATTCAAGTCTTTCCACAAACAGCTATCATTCTCCTTTCCAACCTTGTCTCCCGTTACTCCCATGACAGGCCCGTGAATGTCTTCCATTCATTCACTGCCTCCTGAGAGCCAAGCTTTTTACGTGTGATGCCTCGTGTAATCCTTAGGGTAGTCCTGTGATTGCGTTATTACTATCCCCATTTTACAGATGAGGTTTAGGATCAGAGGTTTAATATATTCCTTCAGGTCACACAGCTAGTTAGTGACAGAGCCAGGATTCAGATCTTGGTTTGTCTGACTCCAAACCCAGTTTTCTTAACTGCTTTTCTGGCCAGATGGATCCCTCTGCTCACCATCACCCTAACACATGTCCAGCTCCATTACCGTGTTTTTAATCATGATGTTTACCCAGCTCAGAAACCTCACCCTACCTGTCCATCCAAGTTCACCTCAGAACTTCCCTCTTCTGTGAAGTCTTTCAACCTCCAGCTGCAGTAACGTCACCTTCCTCTGACCCTTGACCTTCTGTTGCTTTAGATTGTCATCTAATTTGTTAGTTTGTAGGTGTTGTCTTCCCAGTCAAGTAATTAATTGCTTGATAGCAGAAGTCGTGGAAGCCAGAGTAGATAATCTCTAAGGTTCTATTCTTTGGTTTATATTTCGTCTTATCACGTGCAGTTCTGTGTCCCTAGTAAACGCTCAAAAATGAACTCAATGTTAAATTAATACCTCTTCGTAGATAGAAGGTGCTCTCCTCTGACATTAAAATAAATTGTTCACACCTCTCTGATTTGAAATTAAGTCCTCTAAATTTTGAATTAACAGCTTCTCTAGAGGCTATTATATCATATTATGTGATATATGAATTAATATTCAGATTAATGTCTAAAAAAACAAACTTAGTGGTAAGTCAACTTTCCGAGTTTAAAAAGATTGAATTGATAGAGGGTAATTTGTCTCAGTTTCATGCCGTTCCTAAGCCTTCATGGACCCTTTCTAAATAAGAGACAAAGTGGTTTTATGTCCGTTTAAGGCAAATTATAAAACCTCCTTTGTCACTAACCCCCTCAAAATAACTGAGAAGCAGCCTTAACAAAGAGGGAAGGAGGGGAACACCATTACAAAAAAGAGGAGTCTTGGATTGTTTCCTAAAACCAGGCCTCGCACAGAGAGAGGAGATGGTCTCTAAGAGGTGGCAGAGATCCGGGGAGCAGAGTCTCTGTTGCTGCAGGTCGAAGCTGGTTGAGGGGGCTCATACACGTGTACCTGCTAAGGCTGAAAGTGAATTTGAGATGAGGGTCAAAAAGGAGAAGTTGTGGCAGCCTACATCAAAAACTTTGTGAGAATTTATACTTCCCCCTCCTTCCCTTGCCCTCATAATGTCCCCACTTCCCCTTCTCTGCCTCCCTTCCAGCATCTGATTTTTCGTTCATCCTAATATGTAGTTTAGAGGGAACTACATGAATCAGTGCCATTGATTGGTTTTGTGGTTTGCGTAAGGATTGATTGGGAAATTTCCATAATCCATTCTGCCTTAATTTACACTTTTGCAGTGTTTCTGTATGTTTAGAATGACTGATAAGTACCGGACTTTGTCTCTCCCAAGAAATAACAAGACATATAATTTGTAAGATAATTATGTGTCAAGTGATCAAGAAAGACTGTAGGTGTGAAAACAGTTTCAGTAATTGGCATACCTAAGGAAAGTCAAAGAGTTTTGACTTAAGTATCCTAAAGAATGTGCTAAATCAGAATTCGTTGAACAACAATATCTAACAAAAAAGCTTTTCAAGTGAGCGTTGGATGAGAGCATTTCGCTTTTCAGGAGATGCAATGTCTAAGCATTTGGTGAAAAGAACTTTTTGAAAGGAAAGCTGTTTTGTTTTGTTTTTTTAATTTTTTGTTCTTCTTCAATGGATCTCTTACATTCAGGAAAATTAGGTGGATTTACACAAGAAAATAACACCATAGATTCCGGAGAACTTGATATCGGCCGAAGAGCAATTCAAGAGGTTCCTCCTGGGATCTTCTGGAGATCACAGCTCTTTATTGATCAGCCACAGTTTCTTAAATTCAATATCTCTCTTCAGAAGGATGCATTGATTGGAGTATATGGCCGAAAAGGCTTACCACCTTCCCATACACAGGTAAAAGTGGGCTTTGTTGTCAATAAAATGAAAAACTGCTAGTTTGCATCTTTAAAGTTATTCTGTTTCTTAACTTCAGCTGTTTAACTGTTTGACCAATTTTCTATTGATCTTTTTACAGTGAAAACAATTTTGAATGTAGGTTACACTTATCTTGAGGTTTTTGAGTGAGTAGGAAGAACAGCGTTTTCTTCCCAAGTTGCTTTAAGCGTTATTGATTGATTGAAATGTACTAAAATTTGTGAGTAACCTAATGAATATTGAACATCATCTGAGCACCTTGTAAAACACCGTGGGTTTTCAAGTGTTTTGCAAAGATTCTATAATAATTTCAGATGATCTTATTCCTTTTATGTAATAGATGCATAACATTTTCATCTCAAACATGTATTCATTCTGTTGAAAATGTGTTATGTATTTTTTTACTTGATGCCAGATTTACCCAGTAAAGAAATTATGGGGACATAAACATAAATATGGTGATAGGAACTTTATCAACTCGAGCCACGATTCCTCATCTACAAATGATGAACACTGAAATAAAAAGGCAGAGTTTTCATGGAAAGCCAAGGATGATCCCATTAGTGTGGTACTCAAAACAATTCAAATATCCTTATATTATAGATTCAAAGAACTTTAAAGTCAGTTCGCTTGCATGAAAATCACCTCACAATAGCAGTCACAGATAGAGAGCCACTATCAATAATTCCACAGGCTTTTTCATAATCTAATACTGGGTCATAGTGTATAAATAGGAAATTGTGATTTACAAGAAGTCCCATCATGTCTAAGAGAAATTATTTAAATTACCTACCATAAAATTGGAGCTCAGACTTTTCCCAAGATCAACTATTATATTAGTAAATACAGAAATTCAAAAAATGTGATAGATGCTTAATTAAAGTTGACAATTGGATGAGCTTAAGTTGTACTTGATAATCAGTTTACTTACCCATGGAATTTCATGCTGATTTTAATTTCATTGGTAAAATGAGAACTGGAGGATTTTCGTGTATGCTTTTTTTATATTATGTAATTTTGTGAGAAATGCTTTTTCCATAACCTAAGAATATAAATTATAAAGAAAAGATGATCATATACTAATAAAAGATTATCTTTAAAGAAAGATGAGTAAAAAAATTTGAACATGCTTTTTCTAATGTCATTGTGGATCAGGGAAGATTTCGTATTATAAATTATATGTCCATGAAATGTTTGAATATCATGCCTTGGTGTATTCATTTTTTTGATTTAACATTTTTCATATCTAAATTATTAAATATGTTTAATTCTTATATATCAAATACTTTTTCTTGTGTACTAGCATCCAATTTTAAATTTTAGATTACAGTTGCATTTGACTCCAGGTCATGTTTTAGGTGATGCTGACTAGGATATAATAACCAGATTCTCTTAAATGGAAGTGGGTTTCTGTAACTGCAATTATAGCAGATAGAACTGCATTTATAGCAATAGTCCAGTGAAATAGGAAAAAATATTTTTCCATTGGAACCACTTATATGATTAAATTATTTTTGTGTAACTCAAGAAATATACCTCTAAGCTAAGCACAATAGTGAGCATGTAACCTTTAAAGTAAATTCCAAAAAATAGTTTCAGAAAAAAATTGTCTAATGTGTTATATACTTTAAAGGTTTATTTAAAGATTTAGAATTGACTCTTTGCAAGTTATATATACTATATAAGATTAGGGAAATTAAAGGTGTAGTTCCAGGTTTTCTCATAATTCTTCTGGTATTTACACACAATATACGTGATATCCACTTTTCTTTTCTGCCACAGTATATGTGTTTAAGTAGGTTACGCATTTTCTTAAGCTCCACAGTTATTAGAGTTCCTTAGTCTGGTTGATTCAAGATCAGCAGAGCAAACAACTGTTTCTGAGTTCAGTGTTTAAACATGAAATATGCTATAAAGCAGCCCAAATTGAACATTTCTCTGTTTCTGGGGAATGTTAAATAAATCAACCTGAAATAATTAAAGTTGGCCAGACATTCAGAATAGTCACTTGAGTTTTGAAAGTCTTTGTGACCCTTTATAAAACTGTCCGTTTGACTGTTGCCAAGAAATCAATTGACTTTCTTCTCCCTGATGCCCAATTCATTCTCCTGGACAGTTAGAAGCCTAAGGAAGCAATTTAACGCTCTACAGTTAATAGTGTACTGTATCATTTAAGCGCATTTGCATGAAGGCTGTTTGAGAAGGGGAGTTGAAACTTGGGTTCTAAGCACACACCCCTACCTCTTTTTAACCTTGTGACCTTGAACAAATCACTTAACTTCTCTAAACCTCAGTGTCTATCTGTTAAATGAAAGAGTTGGATCAGATGATCTATAAAATTTCTTCCTCCTCTACACTCCAATGATACACAGCGAGATGATGCCACCACCAAAAAGTTGATTTAAGAAAACAGTTCGGTGTTCAGAGATTCTGAGTTCTCATCATCGTAATATCTAAATTGAGTTAAGCTTGTGGATAGTCTCCCTGTTCAGAAATGAACCACCAAGATACCTTTATCAAGTATAACCTTTGTCTCATGATAGCTTCCCCAAAGTGGTGAGACTGAATTTCGTCCTAAAAATAGCATGAGATCCTGAGGCTGGCTCCCACAGGGAATCCATGTCTCCATCTTATGATTAGGTATTACAGAGCAAGACTCAAGTTTGCCTGTAAGTGATTACTTTACATCCTATGAACAAAGGTTATTAAATATTTCTATTCCATATCATTTGTTTACTTTTCATAGAGATGGTTTTAGCATTAAATAGGGAACTTGTCTTTAAGTATTTGAATAACCCTCCTGAAGTCGTGCATGAAATGCCCCTACAGAAAAGCCTAGAACTGGGTAAAGACTCAACAACTGTCAGCTACTCCCCTCCACCACGATCATGCTGACCACTCCAGCCTTATTTTATTGTTCATAGTGTGATGCAAGGGGTGATTTCTGTGATAAAGGTATGATTATGAGTATGGGCTTGAAAGACCACTTAAAACCCCAAATTTCCTCCATTTTCGATTTATCAGTTACTGTGTTTAATGTTAGAGAAGAAAAATGTTTATATGAAATAGGACCATAAAAAGAAACTTTTTCTTGTCTCTTTACCATGCTAATATAAATATTTAAATCTGATGAGAAAATTAATGGCTTATTTGAGAATGAGGCACCTTTCAAAAGTGCTGAATTAATTTTCCTCTGATAATTTTGGAAAACAAGTCCAGTGAATTTGTGTGTGTGTGTGTGAGGAAGATTCACTCTGAGCTAACATCTGTTGCCAATCTTCCTCTTTTTTTCCTTGAGGAAGATTAGACCTGAGCTAACATCTGTGCCAATCTTCCTCTATCTTGTATGTGGGTCGCCCCCACAGCCTGGCTTGATGAGTGATGTGTAGGTCCACACCCTGGATCTGAACCTCCAAACCCGGGCCACCGAAGCAGAGTGCAGCGGACTTAACCACTATGCCATGGGGCCAGCCCCACCAGTGAAATATTTGCGGATTAAATATCCACGCCAGTCATTATTTTCATCCTTGTAAGATATAAATGAAAAAAATTTTTGAATGCTAATCAAGTTAAAGCAATTGTGTGTATTTCTCTCAGCTGAGTGATGTTATAATGCAGTTTTGCTACACAAAAAATGCTTTAATATTTAAATAAAAATTTTAATGTGTTGGAAACTGAATTAGATATTCTAAATTCTGTCCAGTAGTAACAGTAGAGGTCTGTGATCAGTACAGTGGCAACGAATTTAACTATGATTCTCAGAATCCCAACAACACCTTTTATTCCAATTTGACTGTGTTAAGGGATTCCTATAATAAACTTTTCCTTAAATAGACCCCAATGAAATTCCATTTAAGGAATCTATTAGAAAGTAGAATATTGATGATTCACACATATAGTGCAGTAACCTTAATGATTAGTATATAGAGTACTGTCGTATACTTTCACCATAAACACACGCCTCAGGAGTAAAACAAAACTGGGTAAGAGCTTGTAGAAACTGAATTACTCTACTTTTAAGAAACTGTCATCTAACAAGTTTATTAAAACTACATTAGGGGGCTGGCCCAGTGCCATAGTGGTTAAGCTCACATGCTCTGCTTCGGCGGCCCAGGGCTCGCAAATTCAGATCCTGGGCACACACCTACAGACTGCTCATCAAGCCATGCTGTGGCAGGCATCCCACATACAAAATAGAGGAAGGTGGGCACAGATGTTAGCTCAGTGTCAATCTTCCTCAGCAAAAAACAAAAAACAAAAAACAAAACCCTACATTGTAAAGTCTTGGCAGTGTCTTTCAAATTCACTGCATTATCTCTAGTTACAAAATTTTACCCCACTATTACCAATCACCTTCCATAGTTTTAATTGTCTTTAAATTCTCCAGTTAAATTCTTTTAGCTACCCAATGTTCCAGATTAATCTTACTAAAACAAAAATTGAGTTTAATGATGACTGAGTTCATAATAATAATTGGGCATATTTACATTTGCTGCCATCCCTTCAGAACACTTCCACTGTTTAATTTTTTGACTTTGATTAAAGATGTGAAGGCATCTTGTTATATGTTTTTAATCTAACCATAGCTAAGTGAAAAACCCATGGAGTTTTCCGTGGTGCTTGGGGTGGTTACACCAGGGTCACAGAGAGGGTAGCGTGGAGTGGTGGAAACAGCCTGAACTCTGGAGCAAAGCGCCCTTGAGTTCGCATACCAGCTGCCTCAATTCCCAGATGTCTACCCTGCCCGAGCTCCTCCATTTCCTTCATCTTTGAAGTGTAGATATCATTGCCTTTCTAGAATAGTTGCTGTGAGGATCAGAAATAATCCTGGCACAGAGTAAGTATTCAAGAGTGGTTGTTACCACTTGAGAATTCAAGGAGAAGACCTTAAGACTTGATTTTCTAGTGGTGTAACTGAAATAAGGCTGCTGGGTTTGGAAAGTTATAGATTTGTGTTTATATCCCCAAGCTGCCTACACTCATCAAACTTTCCATCAGTCATAAGAATTAAACAGATTTGGAAAACATGTTGCCCAGTCAGGGAACACATGATCTGTGGCGTTTAGATACAACAGTGGGGCGCCGTGGGTAGTTTTCATGCTATGCAGAGAAGAGCTGTGAGTCGGGAACTGTTTTCTGACCATTCGTTTATTAGAGCAAAGGAGAAAAGTTGGTAAAAGAAAAGAGAGAAGCAGCCACAACGGTGATATTTCTGCCTACTAAGCCATTTCACTTGTCCTCATCCTCAGTACGACTTTGTCGAGCTCCTGGATGGCAGCAGGTTGATTGCGCGAGAGCAGCGGAACCTGCTGGAGTCGGAAAGAGCAGGACGACAGGCGCGATCCATCAGTCTCCACGAGGCTGGCTTTATCCAGTACTTGGATTCCGGGATCTGGCATCTGGCTTTTTATAATGATGGGAAAAATGCGGAACAGGTGTCTTTTAATACCATTGTTATAGGTAAGAACGGTCTTCAAAGCATATTTTCCAGGCTGCAGCCTAAACGCTGTGTTGAATAGAAACTAAATTATCTTCACCAACTTTGAATGACTCCTAGGGTGTTAGAGCCTGAGGGAAAATGGGAGAGATATTTTTAAATTGTTTATTCATAAATATGTGACAAACTATGAAAACCAGGAAGCACTGGGAGAAAATATTATTTGGAATTTATCTTGGAGGAGGATGGTGCATCGTGAAACACTTAAAAAATCTGCATTTGAAGTGGCAATGCTTTGCTTTATTGTTTGAAAGATCTAGTCTAAGTGAGTCCTTTTTTGGTTATGGAGCAAGCCATCCATGCCTCCTTCAACATGTGGCTACATGATGGGAACGTTTACCTTGTGCAAGAGGCAGGCTCTGCAACAAGTCTTCCTTCTTTCTCTATTCTTCAGAGTCTGTGGTGGAATGCCCCCGAAATTGCCATGGAAATGGAGAGTGTGTTTCTGGAACTTGCCATTGTTTTCCAGGATTTCTAGGTCCAGATTGTTCAAGAGGTATGCCAGTTAGATGCTTTTCTTAAGCCAATATGAATAAGCTGTAGGAACACGAGTAATTCAGAAAACTACCAAGACAGGAAAGAAAGGAGGGGAACTGGCCTACTGCTTGTTCCAGCGATGTCTCTTTTCTTTCAGGATCTTGATGGGAAATGTGGCTGTTAATTCTTCTGTCGTGTTTTATTTCACAGCAGCCTGTCCAGTGTTGTGTAGTGGCAACGGGCAGTACTCCAAGGGCCGCTGCCTCTGTTTCAGCGGCTGGAAGGGCACCGAGTGTGACGTGCCGACTACCCAGTGTATTGACCCACTGTGCGGGGGTCGTGGGATTTGTATCATGGGCTCTTGTGCTTGCAACTCAGGATACAAAGGAGAAAATTGTGAAGAAGGTAAACATGTCAATATTTACCGAAGCCTCTTGTTATCCTCATAAAGAAACAGATTATGTTTGTAATCTTTAGTTTGGCAGATGAATCTTTTATATGCTTCCTTATGAAAGTAATTTTGATTTCCATATTTATGGATGCACTGCTCTATTGACATTTTAACTGACACAAGGGTCAAAGACCAAAGAGCCCCTTTGCTCTTTTTTGGTAGTGTGGATAATTCTCTTCTTTTTTACTCTGAGAAGCTAAGCAAACATTTGTGTTTTGAAACCAACAGTGGACAGTGGACTATTGATTTTTTTTTACAGCCTTCCACATTGATGCCAGCTTCTAAATCTAGAATTTAGGCATCTCTAGAAAGAAAGAATATTGAACATAATATATTAGTGAAAAAAGTACGACATCATGAGTTTGTTCCAGAATTGTATATAATGAGCATAGTCAAGATGCTATCCTGTAAAGTGCAGTTGAATTGTTTTGTCAAAAAGCAGAAATCACCATTTCTGTTCTTCAATCAAATTGATTTTATTGATCTGCCCACACAAAGTAATGCAATTAAGTCTCTGGAATTAAATTTTCAGGCCATTGACCCTACAAGTGTAAAGTTTTATTGAGTCAAATTGCTAAATTAAATCTCGTCATTTAAAGCACATTAAAGTGAATTACGAGGGATAGAGAGTATGCAACTCATTTATTTCTCAAACAGTCTGAGGGTCCCATACAGCTGTCAGTACTCAGTGGTTGTGGATTAGGTCAGCTGATAGAGATTCTGTTATAGAGAAGCCAGTACTTATCATTCTCAGATTAGGCAGAACAGAGAGCCGTAGTCTGAAATCTCAAGAGCATATGTGTGTAATTCATGAAAATTACAAATCCTTGCAAGAGTCTCATTTACCTAAATGGCATGATTCTCAATGCTTTATTGTGTAATTCTTTGTATTTTCAGTAACAAGTTCTTGAAAATGGTAGGTAAATATTTGAGTATCCAAAATGTCCATATGAATGAGATTGAGATTTAATTCTTTGTTCTGCATGTACGGTGTATGCTATCTTGTAGATTTAATCATAAAATTGCTCTCTTTTCTTTACACCAGCTGACTGTCTGGACCCTGGATGTTCTAATCATGGTGTGTGCATCCATGGAGAATGTCACTGCAGTCCAGGATGGGGTGGCAACAATTGCGAAATACTGAAGACCATGTGTCCAGACCAATGCTCTGGTCATGGAACATATCTTCAAGAAAGTGGATCCTGCACTTGTGACCCTAATTGGACTGGCCCAGACTGTTCGAATGGTGAGGTCAATAAAGGCAGTGCAATTGAGTGCTTGATATTGTTGAGCTAAAGATTAAGAGATTTTGTTTTTTAAAGCACACGTTAAATTTAATATAGATTTTATTAAAGTGATTATAAGTATTAAAAGTCATGAAATTTAGTTGTCTTAAAAAAATAAAAGAAACAAGGCTTGGGCAATCTTGTCATTAAAATTTCTCCTTTAGTGTTATTGTAAAGAATAAAATTTTGTTTGTGTCAAAACTCTGTCTTCTTAACTCTCAAGGCCTGTGTACAGCTTGGGAATTTAAGCACATTATCTCATAAGCAGAGAAGCCTCAGTTAAAAAATTATTTGACAACATAAAGCTAAACATGATCACAATAAAGAGTATACATTTATAGATATTATGTGTATAATGGTTCAACACTGAGTTTCTAATTATAATAATATGATTATAATAGAACCAGCAAGTAGTAGTTTTATTCAGTCAGTCAAGTTGTTATTGAGCACCATCTCTGTGCATGGCATTGTGATAGGCCCTATAGGAATAAAAGCATAATGAATTATTCCTGCCCTCTAGAATAGTGGCTTTCAAATTTCTTGACCATGACCTACAGTCTTAAATACATTTTTACATTGTGACCTGGTGTCCATAACATGCATATGTCACATAGTTGAAACAAAAGCTTTACAAAGCGATACACACTGATACTTCTGTTGGAGTCTGTTCTATTTTTTTTAATGCTGGTTGCAACTCATGAATTAATTCCATGACCTACTCATTAGTCACACAGTTTGCAAAGATACTGTTCTAGTCTCAAAGATTACAGTTCAATTGAGAAGATAAGGTAAACACTCATGAAATACTTAGAAACCAGTACATTCCGTTTTGACATTTTATTGAGTGTTACATGGAATAATACACTAAATTCGATTGACGCTGGGAGGAGTGACCCTGCCTTGATGCATATTAAAAGTTTTCAAGGAGACTTTTATTAACATTTCTTGCCTTCTATTAGAGATTGCAGTTAGTGTTGATGGGGGGGAACATTTTTTGACTAGGGGAACAGTATTAGAAAGTACGTAAGAGCATGGACTCTGAAATCAGATTCTTGGGTTCATATCCAGTCTCTCCTACTTAATAGCTCAGTAGCCTTAGGCAAATTACTGTATACGTCAGTTTACTCATCTATAAAATGGATTTCATCATTAGACATTCTTCACAGAGATGTTGTGGGAATTGCTTGACTTGATGCATATGATGTACTAAGTACAATGCCTAGCCCAAAATAAATCCTAAATATAGCTGCCACCACCACCACCACTACGATTAGCAAAAATTCAACTGTGAGAATATCATTGTATACATAGGACAGTGAAGAAAAACTATTTAGAGGTAAAAATTGGGTTGGGCCCAATTATGGGGGACACAGTTTAGAAATGGTGGTTTAGACAATGGAGAATTCACTCATAATAATGATGTGCCCACTAATATGATGAGAATAGTATTCTTGGAGAACTGTCCTATCGATTATATGTCAGAGCGTGACCAGCGAGACTGACGGCTGGAAGGCAGTGGAGAGCTTTCCCAGAAGTGTCAAGTGATGAGAACGTGAATTAGTTTGGAGTTAGCAGAAATGAAAAGGATGAACCTGAAGGACATTTTCAAGGAAACATAGACAGGACTTGCTGAAAAACAGAATATAGAAGTTGTCGAGAAGAGCTGAAAGTCTGGAACAAGGGAGAGAGGGATTCGTGTGAATGTGTCTGAATGAGGCATGGTAGCTGGGGAGACGTGAAGCTCGGGGAGCAGGCGGGCTGCAGGGGAGGCGGTGGGAGGGTGAGTGTGAAATAGAGACGAGGATGAATTAGGTTTGGACGCAAACTGTCTGAGCAAAAATAATAGAAAAGAAGAATAAGAGGAGGAATAATGAGAAGAGGGAGGAAAAGAAAAAGTGGAGGAGAAGAAGAAATGGGAAGAACAGAGAGAGGAAGGAGGGGGAGAAAGGAGCAAGAAAAAGGGCACATTTTATTAGCAGTGTTGAGTAAATAAAGACATTCTGCATAAAGTCGAGATTCATGAAGGGGTCCGTCCACTCTTAATCCTGCCCACCCTGATTGGTTACCCTCTTCTTTGAACCCCTTTATTTAACTGTAAGTGTTAACTTACTGGAGGGACTCTGGAGCTGATCTCCCTGGGTTCAGATCTTGGACTGGCCATTCCCTAGCTGTAGGATGTTGGGCGAGTTATGTAACTTCTCTGTGCCTCAGTTTCTGTATCTGTAAACTGGGGGTAATAATAGTATTACCTTATACAATTGTCATAGAGAGTAAATGAGTTAATGTGTAAAAAGCACTTAGAATAGTGCCTTACACATAGTAAGTACTCAGTGAGTACTAACCATTAATAGAAGTAGCCGTGGTGGTGGTCGTAACAGTTGTGGTAGTGGAATTCCAAAGGCTAGTGCAGTTTGTCCTACTTAATTCCTCAGCAATTCAGAGGAGCTTCCACATAAAAGTATTTATTGGATATGGTTCCCCAAATGTGAAATCTATGAAATGCAAATTACTTCCTCTGTTCGTATAGCCCAATGGCATAAACCTAAATGAAATCTTGCTAGGTAGCTAATTAGCATGCTTATTTTAAGAAAAAAAAAAGACTAAGAATTTTTACAAATCAATCTTTCTTGGCATTTTGGGACACTTGAGTGATGTGCCTGCTAGATCATGTGCCATTCTTCACCTACTGCAAATTGAATCCTGGAAGCACAAACTGCAGAAAGTTTTGTATAGGCTAGTTTGTAGTATTGGTGGAAAACTTCTGTTGAACCATAAGTAGATGTCCTAGTTAAAGAGACAACTTATGAGTTTTCTTTCTTGCTTCCTTCCTCTCTCAATTCTGCTTCCTGCCTTTCCTCTTCCACCCCTCCCACCCTCCCTCCCTTCCTGCCTTTCCTCTTCCCACCCCTCCCTCCCTCCCTTCCTTCCTTCCTTGCTTCCTTCTTCCCATCCCTCCCTACTTCCTTCCTCTCTACCTCTCTCATCTTTTGGCCATACGTTTTTGGAGGCAGACAAGGTTTATAATGTCTATTACTGCTTCCTAGAAATATTAGTTGATTCAGATAGCTTGGATAACCAGAAACTTTTGTTGGAAAATGCATGACTGCTGGAGCAAATAACATGTATAGGATAAGTAAGAGTAAAAAACATAATAAATTGGAGGCTGGATTATAGAGGGCCTTTAATGTATCTCTAAAGAGATTTAGGAAATCATCACCAAGCAACCTTTATCAAGCATGGGTGTGTGGCATTATTTTAAAGAACACATTAACTTGTTTTTTCCTCCATTCTTAAAAATATATTTTATAAAATCAAAATAGGTATTTAGTTATTTCTGTTGAGTTTTTATTTACATCTTCTATAGTAAAAAGTGCATCTCAGAAAAAAATCCATTTAAAGTTTATGGATTAAACGTGTATAATTACCTGTATAGTAAACCTACTTATGCCTCCATCGGCAAAGTGGGCACAATAATACTATCTATAAAGTAATACTTGTTTGAAATGTTGTCTTTTGAATTGGTTTCCCACAATTATCCAAAGAAGAAAGGAATAGTGAAATAGCCCCTTTTTTGTTTCATATGAAGTTATTTAATACATTAACTGAATTATTTTATAAAGGATAGTTTGTAATTGATATTAAATAGCTCAAAAGATAATTCAGTCTTCATAAAATGATATTGCTATGAATAGCAAAAAAAGATAAATTTAATTAAAAGATTAAATTGGCTCCCAAAATCACATATTTATTTTACATATTTTGACAGATTTTCTTCATGCTGATGTAGTTACTTTGCTAGTTGAAAATCTAACTTTACTTGTCTGCAGAATGACTGTTTGGGCATCGTGAGCGAAGGTCTTCATGGCGTTCCTCTGCACCTCCCCGTACAAAACAGAAACCTGACATAGTAAACTCTCAGTACATGGAGTTGAATAATGAATATTGTACTCTTCTTTGGAAGAAAATAATTAAGCAGAGAAAAAACTTCATTAAACTTCGCTATTAGCTCCAAAAAGATAGAAAACTTACTTAGAATTATTAGTAAAGATCTCAAATATGCATATATTCATCTTGTGAAAATGTCTAGAATTGTGTGCCTCCCATTTATCTGCACGTTGCGTAGTTCTCAAAGTTGCAAAACATTATTGTCCATTTACATTGGTGACTTAAAGTTTACTAGCAGCATAATTCTGAATTTCTGACTAACTGAATCCGTAAAGCAAAACACTTTACCAGCCACCTCTTTTGTTGTTGCGGAATTGCCTTTCAAACGTCTAAATTCAATAAGAGAGTAGATTTTATACCTGAAGAAACATTTGGTTAAGCTGCTAAAAGAAGAAATGAATTCTTTCCATCAGAAAGTTTATAGGTTTGGAAGCAACAGAGCTTTTCTCTATCTTCATCAGCAGGTCGTCCATTAATTAGCCCTTCAATTCCACTTCAATTAAATTAACTCTAATTAATAAGTTCATTACAAAGATTGACGCACCTTGCTCAAAGCGAGTGTGCTAAATGCTGATAAACACCTTCATCCTAATGAAAAATTGATTAGATTGAATAAAAAGGGGGCCTCAGAAAGAAACCTCTCTCTTCTGGAGCTGCCTTGACGTTCCATTCCTCCGAAGTTAATCAAACCATCTTGGATCTCTTAATCAAAAATTTAATTCAAACAAGATAGAAAATGTGGCCTGAAAAAGCACATACCACTCTCTCCCAGTGAATAGTCCCAGCTCTTGTTTGTAAGAAATGTTACAACAATAGGGCCTTGAGAGGGTGTCTAAAGTTTTCAGCACTGTGAGGCAGCGAATTGTGGTGTCTGAGAAATGTCATTTGGACAATGAATGGGGAGGATAGGAGCATGTGACTACCACAACACTTACTATTTTTTAATTTAAAAATAAGGCGGTAGTCCCTTTTCTGTTCCTTAAAAATGATTTTAGGTGTTTATTGTTCATCTTTATTTTTGCGAGAAAACCAAAGCTAAACAATAATCTTACGCCCTTAGAAAAAAAGAGATAGTTAATTTTACTTCACTTTATGTGTGAAGAGTAAAAACTAAAATACCTTTCAACATTCTCTCTCTCTCTCTCAATTGGATCTAGTTAAATAAAGCTTTTAAGAAAGCTTTTTAAGAAAAAAAGTTACTCAGACACGTGAATTTTTTGTAAAGACCTACCCTGTGGCTGCAGTCGTTGAAGAACTTGAGTTGCTTGCGCTCCTTTCAGTAATCCTAGTAATTGAAAAGCCTTGTTTTTCAAGTGACAGAATCAGTAGTGATATAGAATATTAAACTGATTTTCTAATATTGTTTTGCTAAGCAATTTGTGTTGGTCAACAGTGCAAATTTGCTGAAGAGGAAAAACAACAATTTCTTTTGTTTAAGCATCGTATCTGTGTGTCAGAAGCAAGCTAATGTGCATACTATAATAGATTCTTTTTAATGAAAGTTTCTGAATATTGAAAAAATTTAAACCGTGGGATAAGAAATAACCCCTTTTCAATTCTTGCCATAGTGATGGCACCAACTCCTCTTAGATACCTGACATGCTTAGACACTGAAATATTTCATTAATTTTATATTAACGTGATGTGTGTGTGTGTGTGCATATGTTCTTGGCTGCCAAAAGATGCTCTCAGATACGTGTGTGTGTGTGTGTGTGTGTGTATTTTCCTCTCGTTAGGAATCATGTGTTCTGCTTTGTTAGTAGCCCGTGTGTGTGTGTGTGTGTAGGTATAGACACACACGTATAATACAGGAAACTAAAACAAAATTGTCATGTGTATTTTAGGCACAATTACAGCAGCATATAAAATTAAATGATGAATACGAAAGTAAACTGCCATTTGTAATTCTTAGTAATAGAGGCTGAAATGTACTTAATATACAAATACTCTTTATTGATTTTTCCGTGGTTTTGTTTTCCACCTTAACCAACTTGAATTTAAGATGTAGCTCTGCTCATTAATTCCCCTTCTCACTCCCCTCCGTTCTCCTCCCCGGCTCTGCCTCTTTTTTCCCATATAGAAATATGTTCCGTGGACTGTGGCTCCCACGGCGTTTGCATGGGGGGCACTTGTCGCTGTGAAGAAGCCTGGACGGGCCCAGCATGTAATCAAAGAGCCTGCCACCCCCGCTGTGCCGAACACGGGACCTGCAAAGACGGCAAGTGTGAATGCAGCCAGGGATGGAACGGAGAGCACTGCACCATTGGTAGGCCCGCTGCCCTTCTCTCTCTCTCCTCCGCGTCCGGTTAACGAGCTCGCATTGTTTGCTGCTCTTCAACTTGGAAGAGCTGATTTCTTCCAATTAATTTTCACTCATCTTTCTTAAAAAGGAATTACTTTTTACATAAGGATATTGTTTTACAATGACAATTCAGTTGTTTTTAGCATGACTGTCACAAGTGTGAAGTATAAGAATTCTTTATTCGTTGTTTTTTGATGGCCACAAAGGTTGATGCACAGAAAGATGATTTCATTTCTTCCTTGTACATAAGCTTTCACTGCATTTTGCTTTCTGGTGTTCCGTATGGCCATTGCATAACAGCAGTATTTTTTACTGTAAGAAATGGGTCCAGATATGTGGCCTTTTTGGCTTCTGTAGATTTCACAATCACACATCTTAGCACTTGTCTATATATTTGAGTCTCTAAAAAAGACTTTTTTATGACTTTTTATGACTTTATTTTGTAGTACCACAAGAAATAGAGTAAAATACACAAGTCTAGCTGTTCTTAAATTTATATGCTTAATACTTCTTAAAATACGATGACGCTTGTGAACATCTGTTGGTTAAATAAAACAATCAAATAGGTGTTTAAGATCAACGATAGTACATAAATGGTACTTAGATGGATACAGAAGTGTCCAGAACATATAGAGTACCATATTTTCAAGATATTCAGTGCCTGTCCTTTTACTATCTGAGTCACTGAAATTAAAACATTTAATTAAAGAAAATACAACAAAAATAAGTAATAAATTTCTACTTCGTTTCAGTGAAAGTGTACAATATTAATTATAAGCGGCACAGTCCTATGAAAATTTCATAATTTGAGGTACGATGTTTCTCCACATTGTTTTCTGTCCGCGGGGGTGAATTTGGTAAAAGCTTTTGGGGGCACTCTTGATACCTTAAACAATGTCTTCTTCCAATGCGTCTGTAAGTATTATGTACTTCACTTTTTTGCTTATAGGAATTGGTTAGCCAGGAATTTTTTCATGGGAAAATTGAAATCACATACATCTTATAAATTGTCACAATTGTATCTTTACAAAACTTTAAGTAAAGTTCTTTGTAATCTAATTGACATCTGTTTCAAGGGTCCCACTACCACGCCCACATGTGGCAATCCACTGGAAGGGCTCACTGGACTCAGCATGGTTGTGCTCCTGGCTGTAGTAGTTATCAGTAAGGGAAAAGATCCAACAAGCGGTGTCTGGAGAAATCCACGCACAGGCTTCCTATGTTCCTTCTCTCCCACCAAAGAGGTCACGTGGAGCATGCTCCTTTCTCTAGCAGTGAAATGAATCAACGTGTGCATTGTTTCCGCCCTGTTTGAGACTTATAGTTAGAGGTCTTTATTTGGTTTGCTCAAAAGGTGCCCTTCATCAGCTACAACCACCAAAATTCCAGACTCTCCAAAGAAAAGCACGCGTTTAGTGCTCTAGGGTGGGCGAAATAACCTTATCAGTGTAGGGAGCATCCAGCTTTCCAGATGCCAGCCAAGCGTCAGCCCTGCAAACTTAGAAAGTTTGTGATGTCAACTCTTACCTGCAAAAGATCCTTAGGGTCTCACTTGTTGGATGTGGGCTTACTGCCTACAATTGGGGAAACGTCTAGCTTGTAATGAGGTCAAGTGCAGATGCAGGCATCCACAGTGTGTGCAGTGCTCGTCTCCACGATTCTGATATGGCTTTCCCCTCCTCTACTTTTTAAGAGAGGCTTCCTAGGGCCATGGCTGCCACTTGTTCATGTGAACTATGTTAAGGCAGAAAAAAGTTGACAACCACAGTTTGTGTATCATTCAGGGGACATACAGAGGTCAATGCAATATCCTCATGGCCAAACAGCTCCATACCCAAAGACCAGAATGGCAGAGTCAGGGCAGGAAAAACATGCTTCTAATCATACTTGGTTGTATTTTATGACCCACCATCCCCATGCCCTGTCAGAAGTGAATTGATTCTAGCTGGGGGGAAAATGTTATATATTTCACTATACATATCCTAGGAAGTACAACAAACACGTGAATATATAGCTTATAAACAAGGAAACATACTATAAAGTTGTCCATAGGCACATTTAACTTGCCAACCAACGGTCACTAAACAAATCGTTCTGTTGTTGTCCTCGCTGACCTTGGCGATATCACATGCTTCGTTCCCCACAGACGAGGTCTTCCTGAACAACTTTTCAGTTGTCCGAGAACAAGTAGGATTTTTGTTAGCAGCAGGTCTTTTTATTAAAATTTAACATATCTTGCTGGGGTTGTTAACAATTCCGTTTTCTATTGTTTCATTTTATTTTGTTGCCTTTATGCTCCATATGTGTAACAGTGTGGAAATAAAGGCCCTGCTTCATTTAAAAATAAATCTTCGAAGTGAACCTTTTAAAAGATGTAGAGAACCCTTAAATCATTGTTTTGCTCCTTTATGCTGTTAGAACTGGTTATTCCAAATTTTGACATCTGAAGGTCCCATTGCTTTTCCCCTGTCTACTTACTACCTGTGTATTTGTCCACAATGATGCCTAAGGGGCCAATTTAAAAGAGGCCTTTGTGAGCCACTGATTAAACAACCCGGGAAACTACTGTATGTTTTCTCATTTGGGATAGTTACTGTTCTGTGCATTTCCTCTCAATTTCAACACTTACGCATTTGGCTGAAAGAAGCTGCCACTTTATGAAAAAATACTCATAAATCAGCAAGATTTTTTTCCTTTCTGCATATTATGTGCCATCTCATTGAATACAAACAGGGAGGTTAATTGAAAGAGAGATGGAGGAGAAATTAAACAGTTAGAAGCAAACCAAAGTTCCCAATAGAAAGCAAAGAATGTTCTTCATTAGTCATCTTACTGTCTTCATAAATGGTTCATGCTTTCATAAAACCATAGGCATTTTGATAGTAAAATCGGTTATGAATTTAGAGTATTTACTGAGCACCCTACCTACCTAAAAGGATTCCAGTCTGATATTTTTGTTAGTGTTCATATTTTTCTCTCGTTATGAATCATGTGTTCAGCAAGTTAGGCATATTCATCTGCAGGTTCGTTGTTCCAAGTCCTTCTCCTTTCTTGGGTTCGACTTTGACTAGTGTTTTATGCAGATGGGAAATGAAACAAAGGGAAATCTACTTTTAGCAATATTATGATTAAAATAAATATTTCTCTCTTCCTCCCCATAAAGGCATTTATGATCATCGAACCCATTCATAAATAAAGAGAAATTACATGATTGAACCACATCAAATAAGCACCAGCAATTATTACTAACATAGTCTAATAGTACGTGCTTAACTAACATAATATCCTTTGTATGTGACCATCCTACAGAAAGGTCAAATGATTATCATACTCAGGTTCTTACCTTTGTTTTTCACGAGATAAGAAAGATGTAAGAATATCTAGAGGATCCAAAAGCAAGTTAAAAATACATTAAATATCATTAAGTGTTTTATAAATGATAGTTGGCATAATCAAAATATTGCATAGCCAACTCTGTATAAAAAAGCTTGAACAGTTCTGTTATTGTGAGAGTTGAGGTGAATCAAAGTCAAATCTGTGAACTGGAAGATACTGTCTTGGCCTAATTCAATAAATTCACTCTTAATGTATTTAACTGGAACCAAAGTCTATAACGACATAAAGGCAACTCAGTTGCTTGGCTCTCTCTTCTCTTCTTAGGAAAAGAGGGGGAAACTGCAAGCTTATTGGCCTGTGGCTGGAGTTAATTGGCCATAGAAGCAATGTAGATGCCATACCAGCCTCTGCTGAACAGATGTTTGTGGCCGGAATCAATAACTTTTAAGTGCAATACTAACTAAATATCCTGGGCAATGATACATTCTAATTTGGAGTATTACTAACTTGTAGCCTCCACAAAAACCATTCTTTTCAGCATTAGCTGAAAAAATTTGCCTCAGAGCCATCCATTTGTATTTGAGAGCATTGGATGCTATAGATGAGATTGTGACCAGAAGGGAGTGGAAAGCTGGGAGAAGACCGAATAACACATTTGGTTATTATCTACCCGAGGGTCGTTATGAAGGTAAAGAAGGCTCAGAGCTCTGTAGATGGGGGAACTGTCTTCTGGAGGCTGACTGGCGTTTCCCATTTCTCCACAGACAGAAATGGAGAAAATGTGCTTAAAGTGTTTAAATGTTGGTTAGACATAATGAGGAACCTCAGGCTGGAAAATATATTTAAATCTTGGAACAAGCTCCTGAAGAAATTTTTGAATCCCCAGTCCAATAAGCTTTAGCAATACCGCAGTTCCTTAAATGTGAAACATTGGAGTTTCTGTTTGTTCTTTTTGTTAGTTTGAGGAGTGTTTTAGGAGGGGAGTATTTTTAAGTTCCTTCCACCCATTATCCCAAAAGATTAAGTCTCTTGAGAAGTGTCCCTATCTGAAGGACCCTTTGAGATCTTCTGCAATTCTAGAATTTCTTAATTATTGATCATTTCTGCTCTATTTGGAAAATTACTGGATTTAAGCATGAGGTTCCCTTTTTATTCTCAATTTCATTTAACTTTATTTTTATTTTTCCTGTGACATTAAAAAATGGGCATCACCTTCACTTTTTCAGATGACTTGGGGTCCATTTGGTAAGATACTGCACTTCGCATGCTCCCATTACTTTTCATTTGTTAATTAGTTCATTTCTTTGTCCGTTAGGCAATTATTGAGCATCTCATCTATGATATTTGACTACTACTTCTTCTGAAAGTCACTGTAACAATGAAAAAAGCATGGGCTTTGAAATAAAAAAAGACATGTTTTCAAATCAGTTCTGTGAATTATTCACTATAACTTCTATCTTAACCGTTCTTAGCCTCAGGGCTTTTTTTTCAAATGTAAAATAGCTGTAATAATACCTATCATATGAGATTTGGGAACAGAATACTCTGTTTAAGGGCTTTTGGAATTTGAACACTTGCTGCAGTGTTTACATAGTGAGTGACCTTGGGCAAGTCATTTAACCTCTCTGAGTGTTTCTTCATATATGAATATTATGTACCTGATAGGGTTGTTAGAATCAAATGAAATACTAGAATGTAAATCACTTATTATAATGCCTAGCCTATAGCGTTCAGGAAATTATTGTTTTAGTTTTGTTCTTAAGTATAAATGAGACAAACTGCAACCCAGACAATGTTTTGGGTGAGTTTAAAAAAAAAGTTTTTTAAAAAAAGTAAAGCAAAACTGCTGTCCAACGAATTTGCATCAGAGAGTTAATGAAATTTCCATTTCATTGTTATAAAATGTAACCCAGTCTCAGCATGGATACAGCTTAACAAGAAGTTGGTATGTTTGGCTTGGGGGTTAGAGAGGTGTTGCTTTTTAAAATGATGGTGAAAGAAAGGTGGAGTCTATTGTGGTGCCTTTCTTCTGGTAATGTCTCAAACACCGAGTTGTTTATTGAGCTACATTGATTTTCATGTACTTTCAGGCAATTCAAATGGAAATTTGGCCTAGGGGAAATCCTAATTCCTTTAAGCTACAAAAGATCAGCTATTTGTTTTTATTCTAATTCTTTAGTACATTGGGAAACAAGATCATTAATGATCACAAAGACACGCTTTGTTTGTTCAGACAGAACGTAGACATACAGTACTCAGCATCCTTCTATTAAATACCATGGTCGCTCTGGGCTTTGGGGTGCTGGAGATTAGAAATTGAAAATGAAATACACGCAGCTGGGGAGTTATCTGCCAAACAGTATAGGGGGGAAGAGAGAGAAAGCTCGAAACCATACCAGTGTGGACAAGGCAGCGGGTTTTAATTCGTATCTCAGGATGATGGTAAAAGATTAGTGTTTCAGCTGTTAAATAAAAGAACAGGTGACAGTTTTGAAAAAGAAAAATGACCACTCTGATAAATACTTGACTTAGACCACAAAAATCAATATTCTTTGTAACTTTTGTAATGTTCCCAAATTGGGAATCATATTCATAATAATACAGAACATAGAAATTCTGAAACTACCTTTTTACATTTTTCTTCAAATTTTATAATTCCTTCTGAACAAGGGTCCCACGTTACACCTGCAAATGATTACTCTGGGAGACATTTGGATTCACATCTGTCAGTGTGATATAGTAGTTAAGAAATAGGTGTCTAGTGCCACCTGCCTAGGTCCCTGATCAGGCCAGCGGCGAATTTACTGTGAAGCTGGTGAAGCTTAAGCATTAGAGCCCCTCACTTGCACAGGCCCCTTTTAACATCTTGCAAGAGGACCACAGATTTACATGGTCATATGTTAATATGAAATTTGCACATCAGTTAAGTCGTTTGTCTCTCTTCACTCCAACCTCCTTTCCAGCACACTTTTCCTTGTGTAGAATGACATTGGAGTGACCTTGGGCACTTTGAGGATTCAGCTAAGGAGAATTTGAGCTGGGGTACGTTTAGTTTATATTTAATTGGATATGTTTATGAGGTGTGAAATCACTGCTGTCCGTGGGGGTTATTGCTAGCCGTCCAGGAATATTCCTGCCACCCACTGACTCACCTGGTGACATGAAAGTTCAGGGTCAGAGAGTTAAGAAGCCATGAATTTGTCCTGTGAAGCCCTGCACCACAAGTAAATAGGGAGTGGAGGAGGAATAAGGTTTGAAATGTATGGGAACAGAAGTTAGTCTGTGGAAAATTTTTCTTGTCATCAGATACGTTGTAAAATGCCAATCAAATTGGAAGTTTTCTCCTGTCAGAAATATACTTGCTAATGGAACTTAAACAATTATAAATTTACAGTAATTTTCTCTTTTTGACAAGTATTTCTTTTTTTGAGGAATTTATCAGAATTCCTATATTTTTAGGGCACAAACCCATCGCAGTACTGCAAAACTGAGTTCATCAGTGTGTGAAGTCTCATGTGTTATGCATCCCAGTGTATCACTGAATCATATGAACATTCTAGAAAAAGATTTCTTGCTTATATGACCTGAAATACTGATATTGACAAAGATAACATGAAACTCATAATATTCTATGAGGACATCACAACAAAGTGGTTAATGAATGTCATCAATTCAAAGACTATTTGATTAGTTTATTACACAATAAAGTCTTCCCAAATCTGACAGTAGTGCCAAAAATTTACATGACATTACTAATAGCAAATTTTGAAATCAAATGAGACTTTTCTAAACTATCAATAATGAAAATCATATTAAATAATCACAATGAATAAAGACTAAATTATCTTTCTATTCTCTCTATAGAAGATATTACAAAATTTTTGTCTTATAAAGAGGCAAAGAGTAAATATAGCCCAAAAATATAAGAAAAAAACTCTTATTAGAGACATCAGTCACTTAATAAAAAGTGTTATATGGTTTTTCTGATATTTGGGGTGTTTATTAGCATCAAAATTATAATTTATTGTGATTTCTTTTCTCATTCTAAATAATTACTCACTTTTGAACCTAATTTCGTGTTCATAATTTGGTATTCATTTTATTAAAGAGGGCTCCCCAAGTTGTATAATTTCAGACCCACAAAACCTGGATCTGCCTCTGTTCCCAGTTCTATTGCTTAATAGCTGTGTGATCTCGGGGAAATCAGTTGAGCTCTCTGTGTCAGTTTCCTCGTCTATAAAGTGGGAATAAATAGTACCTACCTCATAGAGTTGCTGGGGGTATTAAATGACTTAAAACACGTAGAAGAACCCTTAGAACAGTATCTGGCACCAAGAAAACATCATATAGATGTTACTTATTGTTACTGCTGTCGTTGCTAGAGTATTTGGACGGAAATACATAAAAAATTGACTGGGACTGATTCTTCCCTAAGTCTTGTCTTTAGGCAGAGAAATTAGCCAACAGAAAAACGTGCTGGTTACAAACCTACTATTCCCTTCCACTTCCTGACACACTGGCAGTGTGGACATGGATGCCTTGAGATTTGTCATATACAGTGAAGGGTGGGTCATCAGGGGTCAGTGGGCATGGAGTTCATGGAAGGAAAGTGTCCGAAGCTGACTTGGTTGGCAGTGAAAATCCAGACGGGCTAAACCACCTCCCATGAAGTGTGCAAAAAAGAGAACTTCTTAATGTCCTTCCTGGTCTGCAGTCCCAGTGACTCTGAGTAATTTGATGTGACGGAAAGGATAGCGGTTCCTGAGAGAGCGGCTGGAAGCCCCCTTCAGGGCTCACTGGGTATCACCCATGTTCCGAAAACCAGGCTGGTGTTTACATGTCTATTTCTTCCTTTGAGAGTCCGTTAGTATCCATTTGGGGCCTCTCAAAATTATTTTTTTCATTTTAGTCTAATTTATTCAGTTCACAGTTTTATATGCAATACTTTATCCCTTGTAATCCCTTCAGAAATGGTATTTTTTTAAATGAGGTCACTTAGTCTCCTCTTTTTTAAAAATGCAATGCTGGTTTCTCTGACCTTCCTGAAGGATGGAGGCCCTGTTTTGTTAGGTTGTCAGTGCTCTCTCTACTCGGTTCCAATATTGGTTAAACTATCACAGAGGTAATGTTTATTTTACTGGTCAGTTAACAATGTTCCATTTTGTTTCGTTTTTATGAAGAAGTGCATGGATAAGGGGGCATGTTGTTTGCGGTGATGGTAACTAGCCAGCTATTGCGATGTTTTAATTCATCTATCCTTCAGGCGGTTTTTCTCTTCACTATATAAACTGTTCTTTTGTGTTAGTTGTTTTTCTTTACATACACCAATTAGAGCATAAAAGAACATGAAGGCACCGGTTCCATTTAGTTGCAGCCAACATTGCACGCAATGGCAGGTCACACTTTAAGCTAAATTATTTGTCTTTCACTCATTGTTCAGTAACCTTTTGAGTGAGAGAGTAATCAGCCAACCAAAACCAATTTAGTGGTCTAAATTTGAAACCGGTCAGTTTGACTGTGTTTCTGTCATATTTTGGTCTTAAATACTACACATCAAGGTTTTTGAATCACTCTTCTTCTCTGCAAGCTTTGACAATCCATATCCCATAAGGCTTCAGAGTTGTTACTCATTTTGACTCTTCTCCCTTTTTGCAAAGCGCTTGCAGCTCCAACTTTGTAGCATTGCACCCTCCCTTTTCTTGGTAACCTGCCTGTACGAGTCCCATCATGTCCCAAGCGCCCCATTAGAATTATACCCCACATCATACATACTTACATCCAAAAATTGTGTTTTCCATTTTTCAAATCAGACAAGTCCTCGAGAAAGTTGGGATTAGAATCTTCACGTAACTTTTGCACCTGATTGCCTGTGTTTTCTTCAGTACACTCATAGTCCCGAGGGCCATCTTGATAAATGTTCCCTCCTCATGTTGGTGATTTATTTCCCTAGGCATCAGTTTCTTTTTTTTTTTTTTTAAAGATTTTATTTTTTTCCTTTTTCTCCCCAAAGCCCCCCAGTACATAGCTGCACATTCTTCGTTGTGGGTTCTTCTAGTTGTGGTATGTGGGACGCTGCCCCAGCGTGGCTCGATGAGCAGTGCCATGTCCGCGCCCAGGATTCGAACCAACGAAACACTGGGCCGCCTGCAGCGGAGCGCGCGAACTTAACCACTCGGCCACGGGGCCAGCCCCACTAGGCATCAGTTTCTTTACTCCTAAGAATGGGAGTAACTATGGCATAAACAACGTAGACCGTTGGCATCAGAGATCTGAATCCCCTTTTGCTCTCTCCTGTCTTCCTGTGGAAATTTATCCTCGCTCAAGACAGAGGCAGCCTCCTGAAGCTGAGTGAAGAGTCTGAAACCACGTGGCAGCAGTGGTACTGAGAGGGAAATCGCAGCAAGGGCTGTATTGTTTGGGAAATGTTCAATGTGTTCTCTACTTTAGAAAAGGGGTATTTTTTTAGAACTTCTAAAATTCAATTCTGGGATAGACCCAGATTTAACATATGTCTTTCCATTTAGGTGATTTACACATAGCTTATGAGGATGAGAATTTTGAGTTCTTCAGAAGAAAAATGCCTCACATCCTTCAGAGTCATACGATAATGAGTTCTATACTATGGCAGTTATTGTACAGATTTTCTGTTCAATCTACCTCCTGTGGTATGACTTGAATCCCAGTAGCTACCATAAATTAAGCTTATTCCTGCTCAGCTTACTGGAAGGCCCACAGGCTTTCGGGGCAGCCGTGTTGTGGAAAAAAAAATGGAGGGTTAAATCCACTGTCATTTTTCTAAAATGGGAACCATATATAAGAAAACACTAGGGCCAGCCCAGTGGTGCAGCAGTTAAGTGCTCACATTCCGCTTCAGCGGCCGAGGGTTTGCCAGTTCCGATCCCGGGTGCGGACATGGCAACGCTTGGCAAGCCATGCTGTGGTAGGCGTCCCACATATAAAGTAGAGGAAGATGGGCATGGATGTTAGCTCAGGGCCAGTCTTCCTCAGCAAAAAGAGGAGGATTGGCAGCAGATGTTAGCTCAGGGCTAATCTTCCTCAAAAAAATAAAAAAAAGAAAAGAAAATACTAATTGTATTGTTTCGTGCTCATTAGTTGTTATTGAAATAGGCCTGATTTCTTTAGTCTTGATAAACCAGATTCCTTCCTTTCTTACTGTCTTGTGTTTATTTTCTACCATGAACTTAGTGGTTTTCTAGCCAGTTTTTTTTTTAAGTCTTTCAGAATAATTTACTGTGTAGGTGCTCTGTGTCTTAGGGGAAAAAATTATAAATTATGATTTTTCCCAAGGAAATTTTTGAATCTGTTAATTTGAATTAAATATTATATGCTGTGACAGATTTTTAAAATATGAGTATGCCCAGGCCTACGATTTCCTTTTTGCTTCCTTAAACCTCATTTCTCATCTTAAGTCAATTTAAGTTGTTTTTTAACAGTTTATGGAGAGACATGATATCTGAATCAGTTAAGATTCTTGTCACATTTGTATTATGTTGTATTAAAAGCCTGATGTGTTCCTTTAATAATGTACTAGAGTATCTTTTTCAATTTGGAACATTTCATTGATTTGCATCTTTTAAAAACCATCTAAGACCTTAATTTCCAACAAGATCTGGGATACAGGAGGTTATAAAACTCAATTGACTGGATATACAATTTAACCAGAACTAAAGATAAAAAATGCTCCTTTCAATTCTTGCCAAGTTCATCAGAAGCCTTTTATTGAGAAGTTTAGATCCAAGGCATTTGGGAGTGAAACCAGGTGCAAAATAACATATTGTCAGCTGTTTTACAATGTTAGCAAGGAAGAGAAAGATTATAAGAAGTTCCAGATTATAAATATGTCACATTCTTCCTCAGACTCAAGCCAGGTAACTGGAGAATGGCAGCCAGCTAGTCAAGTGTTAGTATGGATTTTAAGTAATTTTCATTATATGCGGAGATCCTTATTACCTTAATGGAGTAAATTAAAAGGCAGAACTTTGCCTTCAGTTTAACATGAGTGGAAGAATTAAGCCCACAATTTTAAGGAATATGATTATTCCTTGCCACAATTGTATATATGTATCCTTTCAGTGGCAGAATTTATCTCTGTCGTTTCTGGAATATGACAAATTGGAAATAGCCTCTTTTCATCTTAAAAGAGTTCCTTTTCCACCTACCTGTTTTTAAAATACAAGTTTGGTTATTTGTTAGTCCGTACAAAAGCCATGGCTTTTCTCCCTGGTCATATTTAACATATTTTATTCACAGATTATGGTGTGACTAGAGCCAATTTTTTTCTATTGCTCTTCTTCATGATAGGTTCACTGACCCTCTCCTTTTTGAGTGCCTCTTTAGTGAAGCTGGAAAACAGCTGTCTGAAATATGGCTATTATTTCTGGGGTTTAACAGACATGTGCCTTAGATAAATTAAGGGGCACTCAAAGGAGGTCCGTAAATATGAATACTTTGCCAGCTGCTTTACCATTAAACTCTGTTGGTTGAATGAAATTAGTAAATAATTATGTTGGTGGGGAATCTAGTATATCCAAATGTAATATACTGTCTTCCTTTAACAACAGAGCTTAATTTTTTCCTATGTACCAAATTAGTTTTTAGGGTAATCTACATTGCAAATTGGCCGATTTGCATTAAAACTATGCCTACTTGTTCTGATTTGTCAACACCTCTTTTTTAAAAAAGTCTTTAACATTAAGCATGGGTGGGTAAGACCATCTGCTTATGGAGCTTGCCTGCAGCTCCATCACTTAACACATGAGACAGGTTACAGCTGTTTAATTGTTATGATACTGAATGATTATCGTTCTATCCAGAATTAATATTTATATATGTATGCATAGAAAGCATGTGGTTAAACATAAGTGATCTAGTTGTGAATTAATGGCATTAGGTATTCTTTATTTAGTCCCCACATGAACAATGAAGTGTAAAATAATGCTTTTCACATACTCTCCAACTCTTGACTTTTAAGATGGGTCCTCAGTAGTGATTATTATGCATATGAGTAATCCGCTTCAAATACCGAATACGCTGATGTATGCAAGGAAAAAATCACCATATAGCTGCCATAAAAAGCAGAGAGAGAACTATCTATGTGGTTATTGCACATACCCTAACTCTTTCTGGTCCCAAAAAGCATTACCTCTGAACTGTGGCCAGCGTAGGTACAAGCCACATAGTAAAAGCCTAGATGTGCAATTCCGATGGCGTGTACCAACATGTCACCCACAGCAACGATGAAAAGCTACTGGGAAAGCTTTTCTCAGCCAAGGGCCGGTTTCCATCTGTATTTAGGAATGGTGACACACAAACCTACAGCATTCTGCCACAAAAGTTAGCAGTATATATTGTCACATCTGCTCAGTACATTTCGTAATGAAAAATAGAATGAAAATTTTTTGGCAAAATTGTAATATAAGGAAAGGGATATGCATGTAAAATAGGATAATTAAATGTCTTTGTTTCTAAGTAGTTCCTGTAAAAGTGACTTGTATTTCTGAATTTATGAGCAGATTTTACAGATATTTACAGGGAAATTTATACTCCTTTAGATAATATTAATTTACCTTGCTCAAATAAAATTACTAATGAGGGAATGCAAAATACATAAGGACAAGTTGTGATGTGTTCTTTATTCCTAAAAGCTGAATCACATTTTGATGAGAATTGTGTGTCTACACCAGCGAAGGGTTTATGTGAGACAAAGAATAAGAAAGCTTCCTGACACAAAAGTGGAGTGTCCCCACTCTTGGAACTAGCCAGTTCATATAAAGAATGTTCCCATTAACAGGAGTCTATCTCGAAGAGATGGGGCAGGAGGGGGCTTTTCTTGGCATGACTGGGGCAGAGCGGAACTCATGGCTTATGAAAACAGATCATTGGCAGTCCCAAGACGCTTTGCTTAAAGTCAGATTTCTTTCTTCATAGTCTCTTGAAAGATACCAATTACTTCATGAGTTTGTCCTTTTTAAACTGTCTTTCTTAATAAGGTAAATTGATAATACCTAATATTTATTGAGTGTTTACCACGTGCTAAGGGGTATACTCTGGCTTCTCTTCAGATCGTTTAAATCTTTCACCTTTTGCTATGTGCTAAGGGACAATGCAGAAATCTCTGTGTATATTATCTTATTTGATCATCACAACACCCTTATCGGGTAGAAGCTGTCAGAATCACTGTTGAGGGAACCCAGGCTAAAAGAGGTTGCATAACTTTTCTGTGGATGCACAGCTAGCAAGTAACAGAACCAGAACCCAAACCCATACTCTTAAGCGCTAGACTGTGCTACCTCCTAAATTACTTTTTGTTTTTGTGTGTATGTGTATAGTGGAATAGGTGAAAATTATTCTTTTCTGTGATAAAGAAAAATTAATATCTATGTACCTGTCACAAAAGATTGAATTGTCATAGAAACAGATGCACTAATAATGACATCAGTGATGTATAAATAATAGATCACTTTTTTATTTGGAACAATTTGCATTATAGCTGATAACAGGATCCATAGTTTGCCAAAATAAAAATAACCAAAAAAAAACAATTGCAACAACAAAAAACAGTTTGAGGAAAGTCAATTTATACTGTAAAGGATTTAAGAAAGTTGTAAACTGTTTATTGAAAACTCTACACACCTCCCTCTAAAATTGATCTCCAGTTTTTTGTCAGCTGAAATGAGTGTGTACAGACATTGACCACTGAAAAAGACTCATAGAAAGTGGGTAGAGGACTTGTGTAACTAGAATCAGCTCATGAAAAAGCCTCATGGGGCCAGCCCCGTCACCTAGTGGTTAGCTTCAGCATGCTCCGTTTCGACAACCCAGGTTCGCAGGTTCCGATCCCAGGCATGGACCTACACCACTCATCAGCCATGCTGTGGCAGCGACCCACATATAAAATAGAGAGAGATAGGCACAGATGTTAGCTCATGGTGAGTCTTCCTCAGCAAAAAAAAAAAAAAGAGGAAGATTGGCAATAGATGTTAGCTCAGGGCTAATCTTCTTCAGCAAAGAAGAAAGAAAAAGGCCTCAGAAAAGTTTAGGACCAAAAATACAAGTGGTAAACATCTGTGCACTCTCTCTCTTGCCCAGAAATGAAGAAAAATTACTCTCTCTATAAATCATCTTTGAAAAGAGCTGTTTATCTACAAGTTTCCCAAAATAAATTACAGTTTATCTTAGATAAGTTAAAAAGACTGTTCAACTTTATTGTTTTTCCTGATAGCATCAAGAAAACTGACAAGAGGAAGACCTGGTATATGTTACATACTTATGGATGTCTTAGTCTATAAATTTTTCTTAAATATTAAGTTTTATGAATAGGCAAAAGTAGTGATGGTAGACAAGAAATTATCCTTATTGATATTGACCAGATCTGTAGATCATTTTTATGGTTTCCTGCTATTTGACTTGCTAGTACCACAAGACACCACTTTAATAATTATTATAACCAAGTTCATTGTATCAAATGTTAACAATCTGAATATTCATTTAGTGTAAAAAAATTTGTGTTATGATTTTTAGTTGCTAGTATTGAGAGCTGTCTCTGGATGGTTTAGTTCCCAAATCAGGGTACTAAAATATGCCTGATTTTTTTTAAATCTAGGAAATCCTAAAAAAAAAGGTGGTTTTGCTTATGTCATTCAATGAACTCCAGCAAGGAGTGAAAAATCTAAAGGAGACGTGTTACTACATGTTTATGTTCATGCCGTGTGCAAAGACTACCACCAAACTCATGGACCACACGCCAAACAATGGTGTCTCTTTGCACAGTCTGTGCATGTGCCAGCGTCAGCGAGCGTGCTGTCTGCATTCTCAGTGCTCCACTGTTACTCCCATATGTACATGGAGTCTATAGTAAGGCATGGAATTCCAAGCTGAAGGAAAACACCAAATATTATTCCAGCCGTTGTCTGTACAAAGCTCTGCAGCTTATAATGGCACTTTTTCAGCAGTGCTGACTTTGTAAACTTTAGTTTATCTCAAAGCACCTTTTCCATAGAATCTAGACTTTTCTGAGCTGACTTAAATCAGGAAAAATATTATTTCACTCTTTTGGAATGTCCTGGTATAAATAGTGTTCCAAACTGAAGGATGGTGTTTTGCTTGATAGGTGCATGCAAGAAGCAATGTATTTGTACAGATAACTTTTTTCACCAAATTTCCTATATATAAAAGGAATAAAATATGCAAGCTTTCAGAAACAATTTATTTGAAGTAAGTTTTCAAGACTGTGTTGCCAATTTTAAGGCAACCAAAACTCTTTCAAGCTCATGTGCACTCATGTGCGTACACACACACACACACACACTGTTTTTTTCTACTGGTACGACCTCACTTACTAGTTGTTAAAATTCAAATTAATTGCCTCTCCTAAATAGGATAAAATATTTTAGATGTTTTATCCTAATCTTAGAATGAGAATTCTTTAGTGAGGGAGAGCATATTTTAAGAGGCTCGAGTAAATTGTTTTATGGTGTTTAAAATTATGTCACTGTCGTAATCCTTTACGATGGGATAATCAGTAATAAAACAGTGCAGCGTGAACCAATTAAGGAGCATCAAATCAATGGGTATGCAGCCTACACGCTGATTTACACCGTTGCTGATTGGAATAAATGGGTCTAATATGTACTTATTTGCAGACTGTCGCTTTTTTGTCATCCTGCAGGAACTGGTACATGAATAATCTAGGAATGACACCTACTTACAAGTTTAATGAGAGACTAATGCGAATCATTTTTTAAGTCTGTGTTATAAAGTATTATGAAACACAATGCTAAATAAAACTTTGTCCTCGGCTCCAAGGACTTTGCAATAATCGCCACAGTGAAGAATGTACTCATCTTGATTGAGTTATCCTCTTTGGAAGATGGGCCCCTAAGATTTTATTGTAGTTAAACTGGGAAATATTTCCAGCCTTCTGGATTCTGTGTTGTTTGCTGATGTGTAGGCTATACTCAGGAGTCAATTCAGTAGCCCAGTGAAAATACTGTACTATTTGATATGCTCCAAGCAAACACTTTGTGACCGCAGAAACAATGTGAATAGTTCATAACTAAACACGTCAGCAACTATGTATTCACAGTCAAACTGTTTGTATTTTTCCTTTGTGAGCTGCCTGATGTAGATATAACCAACTTGGTTTGCCTTTGTTTCTTCTCTGTGTTTTTAAGAATCAGTTTGACAGTAAAAAGAAAGCAAGTTTGGAATTAATACTGTTCCATATAGACCTCCAAATATCCCAGTTCCTCCCCAAAGCAGGCTCATGTATTCCTTTGACCTCTTTTTTAAATGAGCAGCCTTCTTTGAAACTACTGCTCAGCAGATATTTCTTGTACAGTATATATATGTCAGCTGAACTGCCTTTGTTCTTTGATTTTTCAAACCTACCTGTTTTAATTTTTCCTGGTTTTATTCCTCAGTTTTAATATCTTGCCAATTGGCTTTCCAAACTCTGGATTTTTAGAACAGGTTACAGCAGTTCTTATCATAAAGCTTTCTTTAGTCTACTTAAGGTACTCTTATTTATGAAGCTGTGTCGACAGATTAATATTTCAAGTTAATTTGAATTTTAATCTTACTTCCTGGTTTCTCTTTAATGTCAATGTTGAATTAAAGATTTCCACATTTTTTTCATCTGATTTTTTCGTTCAGATAAATTCATTGACCAATCCCAAAACACATGATGTTTCTAATCTACCTTACACAGGCACACAGTTCTGGTTCTTCTGAGTTGTAAATACAGCTTATTTATTAAGTGTGTGGACTTTGGCCTCAGACTACCTGGTTAGAATTTTGGCTTTGCCACTTGTTAGCATTTTGACCTTGAGGAAGTTCTTTAATTTTCTGTGTCTTAGTTTCTTCATTTGTGAAAGGGAAATGGAAAATTCGTGAAAGGGAAGATAAAAGTACCTATTACCCCACGGGGTGGTGAAAATTAAATCACCTAATTCATGTGAAATGCTTAGCGTAGTTGTCAGCACATAGTACCAGTCAGTAAACGGTAGTTATTGTTAATACTACTGTGTATAGTTAGGACAGATGGATTAGGCAAAAGGAGACGGACAGATGGATGAAGGAGAGGGAAAGGATGTTGTCAATGAGGTATTGCTCTCATATGCTTCTTACTCAGAGGGTAGCCTCTGTATTATTCACAGCGTTTATTCAAAAACTGCAAACACATATAGGACATACTAGGACCACGATAGTAAGCTACATTTAATCATTTTATTCAGCAGATATTAAGAATCCCTTATGAGCTGGGTAATAGGAAAACAGTGATTAGCATAGCCGTGGGCCTTACGTTTCTAATGGGGGAGATTTACACATAAGTCACATGTCTATGTATCTTTAAAGCCTTGTATTTTCGTGGAATCTCTTGACTGAAATGAATTGATCACAGCTAGTTCTTGATTCTTCTCTTCTCCTTTTACATTTTCCCTGGTGTTCGTACTCCTAGACTTCATCCGTGAGAAGGATTCGGGCAGAGAAAAGAAAGAATCAGATGACTAGAGGAAATGGAGGGAGGAGGGCTTCCCGTAATTTTGGTAGATGAGCCGATGAGGCAACAACATGTAGGTTGAATGTCCAAAAAGATGCTATTTGTCCCCACTCTCCATGGTAGGAATTAAAAATGGTGCAACAAGGCTGTAAATGAGCAAACTCCCTCCTAAGGGGCCTTAGAATCAAGGCCCATGACTAAGGGGTCCAGACAAGAGCAAATCATTGTGTGTCCCCCTCCACCCACCTTCCCGAAAACACAAAGGGGGAAATATGCTAAATAGGGGCCTTGAAAAGAAAAAGAATTCTTTTTAAACAGAAGCACCAAGAGGGCAGTGTGTGAAAAGGATCTAGCACTAGTCATTTGCTTTGGTGATACTGAGGCTTGTGGGCTAATCGTGTAATACGAATATTTTTGATGAGCCAAACCTTTCTCCCACATCTACAGTTTCACTGAGTCTTTGCCCACCAGTAGCAGCAAGTAGACCAAGGACCTCCCACGCAGGGGCTTGAACCCGAGCAGTCAGTTTCATTTTCAGGGATGACTGTGTATCTGAGTGTGTTTGAAACAGAGACAATTAAGGCCAAGAATTAGCCCTAGCATTTAAAAGGCACTCACCTGCATTCTGCCATTTATGGTAGATCCACCTGGCACTTTCCCAAGGAAGCCACGTAGAAGACATCTCAAAAATGGTGGCACTACACTGTGGCTTTTGGGAAAGAAGTGTCTGCCTAAATTCACGTTAGGTCAGGAATGACTGCATAGTATTTTCTGATATCCTCTCATCAGTTTCTTCTACTGGAAAAAAAAAAAATTTGTCGTCGTTGTTTCTAAATCTCCAAGAAGAGCCACCAGGACATAGTGGATATGAGCAAACTCTGGAGCCAGACAGCCTGTGACGTTGCACAGATTGCCCCTCTTGTCAGTTTCTTCATCGTATTTACCATATCAACTGTATTTATATTATCGGGTTGTGGTGAACATTAAATGAGAGAATAACGTAAAACGCTTAGAGCAGTAAGTCTTATTATTATCCTCAGGGAGCAAGGATGGGATCACGGTACTTCATGTGTGTCCCCTGGGTCATTCTAAACCTGGTCTCAGCCAGGAGAAAGAGACCTGAGCCAGAGCTAGAAATTTGGGAATCGTTAATACGTCAGCCAGGTGTTCATAGTCTGCAAATTCTAGAACCAGAGCTCATGGAAGAGCTGAAATCAAAGGGAGCCTTTTGTGTTTGTGAACATGGGTGCATTTTTTCTGGGGGGAGAATCCATAACTCTCAACAGTTTTCTCAGAGATCTGAGACCCCAAAAAGATTAAGAACCACTGTCTTACAGGAAATACGGTAATACCTCCTATGTCCCACATGGGTCTTCTTAGAAGATAAATAATTGAAACTCCAGGGAGAGTGTTTTATGAATACAACATTTTACTGGAGAATAGTTTTTTAAAGGGCTCCATTTTATATGTCTAGGACTCATTTTTATAAGAATTTTCTTCTATAAAACAAATTTAAAACTTAGTAGATCTAATAGGAATGACTTTCCTTTAGTGTCACAGCATACTCGTTAGTTTTCCAAGTGATTTTTTTGCAACTTAATGTGCATTTCAGCAATTGTTAGGTATATTAATTTTTAAATGTTCTGTATTATTTTTATGATTATTGTTCCTAATAACTTCTTACAACATGCCTGCATTTTTCTGATTATTTCCTGTAGTAGCTTATATAATGATATTTTCTTTGTTGCAATTATTATTTTTAATAATTGTTTGAACCTCATATACAACATCTTCTTTTAGCTTCTTCATTATTTAGAACTAGGCTTTTGTGGTATGGTCAAAAATTTTACTCTTCGGGGCCAAAATATAGGTGCTGATTTTTCCCCCTTTCTCTCTTACTTTTAAGTTATCAGCTAATAGTTATTCCCTGTGATATAAAATGCAAATGACAGACCTTGGTATCTTTTTCTCAGTGCAGATATTTTTCTTCTGGTTGGTTTTAACTCTTTGCAAAATTTGCATTAAATATCTTTAATATTTAGAGTGTTATATAAATTTTGACCTGCAGTCTATTTTAAATGTATTTTCTAATTTCAGCTCTACCTTTGGTGTTCTCTTGACCCAATGACAAACCTACGTTTACCTGTAATCAGTCCACTTTTTTGCATAATTGATTCTGTTTGCTAAAGTAATGGGATTGGCTGGCTTAGAAATAATTTATTCCCCCGTTAAAACTACTAATCTAGATTAGAATTAATTACATTTCTTATTTTGGTTGTGTCAACTGTAGTGGACCTGATGTAAAAGCAAAAGGCTTGCTCTCCAAATATGATTGATTTTGTTATTATGTTGTTAATTTTTATAAATTAAGAATTCCCTCAGAAATACTACCCTATCTGAATCAGAAACTCTAGAATTTCTAATGATTTTTTTTTATGTTCAAATCATCCATCCAGCTATTATGGTGCTCTACTAGATTATGTAATGCTTAGAAGGAGTTATTAAGAAATTATATGAATGATGCTGTACTATGATACATTTTTATTTTAGTGCTTGATAATGGATTTGTTTTTATTAAATTGTAATTTCAGAGTAGTGCCTAATACTGTTTCTTCTTCACCTTAATTTCCCCTGCAATGTATTGTCAATTAGCTATAAACATGCTTACTTTTGAATGTAATTCAGAAGCCTCTAATGGAATCCTGTGGCAAAGGGACGAGTCCTTTTATATCCGAGGTACAGACGTGTCAAAGCCATTTCTGGTTTTGTTTATGCCCATGACAGGGCACCAGACCTGAGTGGCTCAACTGAAAGTTGGGTTTAAATCATTCTGTTAAGAATCCTGCTACCACTAGCATATGTCAGTAATGAAAAATAATCAACATAAGCATCTTTGAAAAGCAATTTTAGATCATTAAATATGTATGAATTTTGACAAAGCAAGAAGATTTGAGGCTTATTAAGAATATATTAGGTTTCCACATTGAGTGAAGGGAGAGACATATTTATGTCTCTGTTCAAGAAGAAAGATGGGAGCCCGGCCCCATGGCTGAGTGGTTAAGGGTTCCACACTCTGCTTCGGGAGCCCAGGTTCACAGGTTCGGATCCTGGGCGTGGACCTACTCCACTCACCAGCTGTGCTGTGGAGGTGTCCCACATACAAAAAGATGGAGGAAGATTGGCATGGATGTTAGCTCAGGGCTAGTCTTCCTCAAGCAAAAACAAAAGGAGGGGAGACTGGCAAAAGATGTTAGCTCAGAGCAAATCTTCCTCACCAAAAAAAAAGAAGAAGAAAGTTGTAGCCTCGTTGTGATGTCGTGAAAGGTTAAATGGACAGGCACAGTCAAAGACTTCAGTCTTAGTCCTGGCTGTTCCTACAAATCTGTTGAGAGAAACAGAGCGAACTCCAGTGTGAATCCTGAGAAGAAACAAGACCTTAGAACAGTTCATATTTCCTAATGGACTGCATATGGGCTATGTCATTGTCCATCTGATGTGTAGTCAAGGTTACTGGGCAATCGTTTTCTACAGAACTCACACATGCCTTTTTCATAATATAATAAATTTGCTCAAGGATTCTCAATTTCTTTCTTTCTTTTTTTCTTATTTATTAACCATTAAAGTTTGGTCATTTGTAAATATACAAGTAACTCAAGAGAGAAGGTGAATGAAGCAAGATTTCTGTGGGTTTAGCTCTCAGGTTGAAGAAAGACAGCATCAAAACATACAGAAATGGTTCCTCGGGGGCTCCCGTGTCGTCATTTTTGCGCTTCCACTGTGTGACTAGGGCTGTTACACAACCCTAGTTGTATAACAAAACTACTTTGTTAAAAGCAAACTAAAAAATTAGAATTCTTTTTCTCACCCCCCCCCCAAAAAGAGTTTATTTGTGGATCTCATAGTTGTAAATTTCCAAATTTCTTTAGTAATAAAGAATTGATTCCATTTGTTCTGCTTAGCTATTAAAAATGTAACCTTAAGAAGCATCAGAGTGGATGCATTTCACATAGTCTTTGAAAGGTAGCGTTAGTTTGCCTGCATACTTTTCTTGAAAATGCTGAATATTTCCTGCAATCCTGACTCCATTTGCTAAGACGTGAATATGTTGCTTTTTTAGAAGATATGAAGTGCATCTCTGTCGTGTGATGTGAATCTTATGTCAGCTGCAGCGACTTGATTTGCATGTAAATTCTGAAAATTTCCTTGTCCCATGTGACACTTCTGAAATGTCTGTCTGTTCTTTTCTCCTTTTTAATTTCTCAAGCTCACTATTTGGATAAGATAGTTAAAGGTACTGTATCCTTGCTCTTTGTTGACATATCTACATATATATCTATATATAATCGTGTGTCAGATCACACTAGGTATGAAAATAGACTGTTTTTCATGCATACTTTTGTAAATTATCAATCAGGCTTACGTTACGTGAAATCCCTTGGATTTAAAGTACAGAGACTTACATGTCTGTGTCTCATTTTTATAATTTTGGGTTATCACAGATTTCATTCCTATGTAAAAGCATTAGTTTTCACTGGAACCAAAAACTGAAGATAACAGTACCTTTGCTGTTTTTTGTTTACAGTGTTTTTTGGTTTTGTTTTTCTTTTTTGCTTTAAGATCTTCATTGTTGGCAATTCAGCGAATGAGCTTTAAATTCTAAATTAAAGTATCGCAAATGTTCACTCTCATCACAGAATAAGAAATTGTCAATCTAAAGATGATTCTGGTTACATATGTTGAGAGAAATCTCATTCACCCTTAAATGGAAACGTCTTTGGCTTTTTCTGAATGTTTCAAAATATATGCGATATTCTAACTTGTTTTGTTATTTTCTGAGAAACTACAAAATATTGTGCCTTCTCTAAAACAGAGATGATAACACTGCTCAGCAGAAAACAGCAGATTCTCATATCTTCAGTTATGGTTGAAATAGGTGGAAAATATTTTTTCAGAAGAGAAAATTCCCTTTCCCGTTCTCCTCAAATTACCTATTTTCTATTCCTTGTTTGTGCTTTTCATTAGAATATGAAAATATTCATGGCAATATCCAGGCTTTCATATAATAATTCTGTGTGCACGCAGTCAACTGCTGCACCTCTTTGTCAGTGGGGCAATTAAATCTTTCTTTTTTGTTCAAAACAAAACAAAACAAAAGCATCCATAAGGAAAATTTACCTTTTGTGTACTGAATAATCCATAACTACAGACGGTAATTGTCTGAAAGAAAGGAAGCAGCAAAATTAATCTCATGTTGACCTGATGGTATCCATAAGTATGATTTCATTCTAACCTGCCACAAGAGACTGTCAAAATCTTCTTCCTTCTGCTAACTCTAATCTTAAGAGACACAGTGTCTCTTTGAGATATTTCATTTCAAGTTCCGCAGTGGAGGAGGGGAAGCCAATATATGAATAATTCTTTTAATACAGACTTAGGCATCTTGAAACAGATTTTTCCCTTAAATTTTGTCACTGAAACAAGAAGAGCATTCTAATTATAGGAAGCTGTATAACAAACCCCAATTGCTATAGCGAGTATTTTTACTAATATATAGTCTATTCCAAATTATAAATAATTCCATCCAAAGAGATCTAATTAATTATTCTAGCAACTTTAGAGCATTTATATCTTCGTTTCTGTCGGTGTCATATCACACTCATAGACAAGAACACCAAAATTTACCGAAGTGTCATCATCATAATCAATCAGATCATGTTGGCTGCATGCCAGATATCATCAGTAGAAAGTGGCAAAAATTGTTTTTTTTTTAAATGTCGTGTTAGACTGAAACAATTACAGATTTTGGATATATTAAATTATTTTAATTGTTTCCCAAATTTTCCCTCCTTGCCCATAAAAGCAGACAAGATAGGATATAAAGGTAACAGCATAAAAGCCTTAGGGAGATTGTCACAAAATATCACCCTTTGCTCTGTCTTGAAGCACGTCACTACCGTGTTTTTGTTCAGTCTATCAATGTTTTATTGTGGTCCTTATGGTATTTCATTTTGTCCGTCCTGAGTAATCAAATACGCACAGCTATTACATTTAGTTGGAAATCCTGTCGGTCCTGTCCCATCCGTATGCAGCCTGAATCCTGATGTTTGTTAGAATAGATGCTGAGCTGCTTCTCTATTTCCTGGGCTTTGCTTATTCTGTGAAAAGGAATGTCCTCTTGGCATAAAGTATAGTCATTAATACTGGCCTATACTTTGTGCAGTTATTTAATGCACTGTAATTTCACATGAATATACGGCAACTCTGAGGCCAGATAAAATTAATGTTCTCTTTTTAACATCGTTCATAGCCTCGTACCCACTTTCATCCTTTTCAATCTAGAGGGAATTTTTTAAAGCAACAAGGTGATCTAAGAAGGCATGTCCTAATGAGTGACCAGTAGTATTTACAACAGATTAAAAATCTATACTAGGGATTCTGAAATTATCTCGTTGAGCTGCTTTTTCACACCATCCAATCAACCCTTGTTGCTTTGCTAAAGGAAAAAAATTTAAGTTAATTTTGTCTGGCCTGCAGCTACTTAGTGGATCGTTGCATATATTTCTGTCCTGCACAGGTAAGTGGTGTCTCAAGGGTCAGGCCAATCAAAGATGCCACTTAGAGAAGAACTAGATTTCTTAGATTATGTTGCTGTTCCTATCCATGTGCAATTACAGTATTTGTGCTGTTGATAAAGGCCTCTTCCCACTAAGTGTCCCTTATCTGTTTATTTTAGGTGGAAAAACTTTCGATACTCAAATCACTTGTGTTTTCCTTCTTTGTCTCTTTCGACAGAGGGTTGCCCTGGTCTGTGCAACAGCAATGGAAGATGCACGCTGGACCAAAACGGCTGGCATTGTGTTTGCCAGCCCGGGTGGAGAGGAGCAGGGTGCGATGTCGCCATGGAGACCCTCTGCACAGACAGCAAGGACAATGAAGGAGGTAGGAAACGCTGAGCGTGAAAACAACTGTGTGCCAGAGCACAGGCTGATAAGTTACACCGAGGACAGAGTTATCCGTTGCCACACAAAATCTGATCCCCATAGATTAGATTGATTGAAAAATGTATGAGTGCCGACAGAGTGATTTTGCTCCCTATTTTCTCTGAAACAAATGCAAGATTATTATCGTTCAGGGAGAAGGCACAGTAACCAAGCTAATTTATAACGTACATTGTTCTCCATTCCTTTTCCTCACCTCCAGGTGACAGTTCTTCACACAATGGGGAGAATCTTAGGGCCTGTGAATGGGGAGCTCTAAAGCAGCATTTTAATAAGTAAACATTCCAAAAGATTCCAGGCGTTTTCCAAGCTCTTCTGTTGAAGGCATGGATGGAAAAAATAAGAGTAACAGAAAATAGTCCCCTTGAAGGTGTACTTCCAGTATCTTTTTATTCTTAACTTTACCCCTGTTGAAAAGATTGTGATAGTCCACCCAACGTAAGTCCTTGGTTAAGAAATAATTATTTTCCCCATTGTGCACAGCCTCCATGCTACTCAATTTCAATTTCAGAGAATAGAGTGAGAGCTCCTGATTACTTCTCCAGTGGTGAAATAGCTGCCCCCTATAGCTGTTTGATTTTGTCCTACCTTAAGGACTGAGTTTTTAGAAAGGATTTCGTTCCCATCTGGGCCTCTGTGGTCACCTGCTCTGTGGGTTAGGATGTGTTTCCCTACCCACTCCTTCATTCCACCTGCTCTCGTGGGAACATCCACACAGCAGTACGGGGGGCTTACGAGTGCAGATTTTGGGGTCAGACAGATCTTCACTCCACTCTGTAGTATGTGTGTGACCTTACACAAGATTCCGATGTCCTTAAACTTAAATGGTTTCATCTATAAAATAGGAATAAAAGCATTTTTGAAAGGATTAAGTGAGAGAATGTGTAAAGTACTCAGCGTATTGCCAGACACATAGTATGTTCTAAGTGCCAGCTATTATTATCCAGTTTTCCTTCTTTTGCTTTCAAAAGTGCTCATCTTGACTCGTTAAAATCATAGAAGGTTGTTGGAGAAAATTGAACAGCCTTTTCTTTTCTACGTAGAGGAGACCCAACTACTGTTCTTTAGGAAGCAGAGTGAAGAGAACTAACCCCTGCTGTCCCCTATCACCCCCAACACACATACATACACACATGCACACACACATGCATGCATACGCACACACAGATGCACATGTGCATGCACATGCACACATGCTGGCCTGGGCCTAGTCATTCTCAGGCCAGCTGTTATTTGTGTCTCATCTTCCTGACAAGGAGCTGTCATTCTCCCCTTTGGTTTCTAGCAGACTGTTCAGTGTTTTCTCTATCTTCTTTCAACCTGGACTATCAAGAAACTTGAGCCACAAATTCTGAGCTAAGGCCTGTTTTTCTTTCTGCTCCTGATAGATTTAGGTGGTCCTTAGCCCTTGAAGCTTTTCCTGCCTAATAATACCTTGTTGCCCCTGACTCCTCTTAACTATGCACTTTGTAGAAATGGCAGCATTAATCCTCTCTGAAACACAGCCCACATGGCAACTTTCCTCATTACTTTCCCCCAAGAAGCCCCGACCCCATTGTTCTCTATTGCCCAGGGAGGGAGGAGAGCATCTCTTCCTCCTCCATCATCTGTTGCAGATTTCGTCTACTAAGAGGAGATTACATCGAGGAGGTTACAGACTCTCTCCGAGGGAAGCAAACTGCAGAGTAATTTAGGGGCTAATCAACTCTTTAGTATTGTTATCAGCTGAGGAGGTTTTTCCCTTTCCTCAAAATTTATCAGCTGTGAATTGGCCTCGTTCCCCTTTTGTTTATTCTTATTAGCATGAAACTCTGCTATCTCTAGGCTTCCCTCTCCAAGGGGAAATCTGAGCTGATGGAAGACCTCCTGTGGATTCTCTGCTTATCTCATATAATTTGTACTCCTGTCTCTAACCTAATTTTGTTGATCTTCTAAGAAGGAATGTCAGTGCCAGCTTTATTGTACCCTGAGAGTGTAACCTGGTTGCCTTATAGCCTAAGGTTATAACCCTAAGCTGAGGGTTCTTTGAACTCAGGTATGGCTCTGTGTATAGAAACAACGTTTTCCACACCAAACCACAAATCAAGACACCTAATTTGGCAATCAAGGATATCATTATCATTATATGAGGACAGTAGAACAGAGTGTTTAACATAAGGACAGGACCTGAAATTCTATGACATATGGTAACTATACCATTATAGATCATTGTCTAAACTAAATTTGGTATCAGAATGGTGAATTAGACAGAAAGTAGCTAAATAATTTGACTTAATACATTAAACAAATAAGGAAGAAGAGAGGGTAAAGAAGTTGATATGGCCCTATTCAGAAATTAAACACGTCATGTAAATAGCTACTGGTCTAGTCTGAGCAACTTTGTAGAATACAATCTTTGTACAAAAAAAAGAAAGAACAAAAGAAGTTGCTTGCTATTCCCCAAACTGAAAAAGAGGTATTAAGAAATTTTAGAAAGGACGGCTGCGTATGGGGAAATGGTTAAATATTTTTTTCTTAGACCAAACATCATCTTTCCACTCTAAAACATACTTTTCTTTACCAAATCCAGTTTGCCCCATCTCCACTGCCGAAGCCTAAAGATTCTCAAAATGTGGATCTCACTAAATTGCCTATGGAGTCCCACGTCCCATTTATGTCTCTGAAATGCTTCAGGAAAAGCAGCCTTAGAAGGGAATTCTTTATGAGAAATAGGAGGAATGGACTATCAATAAAATAAGTTGGAGGAACTTATCTTTAGCCTCTCTCTTTACACTACACAGTCATAAGAAGTAAAACTCCTGTTCAATTGGACCTTATTGGGCCTTAAGTCTCAAACAGCTGTCATATATACAGGGTCTCTTTAGCTTTTCAGAACTAATGGCAATCTTTTACCCACAGTAAAGGCCCTGACAAAGATCCCCACTCTGTAGAATCAACAAGATGCCTCCCTCACCTGCTTCTGAAATCTAGCTCCGGATGTCCAACAGAGGCTGGTGGAGCAGATCCCGGGGACAAAAGCAGACGATGGAATAGTAGATTTTTACATCACACAGTGGAAGTCAGAAACAGATGGTCACTGGACCAGATAATTGTGGATAACATCTCCAAACAGGGGAGACATTTTGGGGGTGACCACAAGATAGCCTGTTCTAGTTGAGAGAGCTTTCAGAGCAAACGACCAACAGTACATGCCTGGATTTGGCTTATAAATAGTTCTGCTTCAACTCCATCTTCACCTGCCAAGTCAACCTCCCTCTAAATTGAGCCATTTCTTGTTCATTTCCCAGAACTCACTCTGCTGGTGAAGTTGCTGAGATCAGAGAAAATGCAGGTGAAGAGATGGAACCGCTCACTATTAAATGCCGTGTGATCTGGAGAGAGGTTTAAGACAGTTACCCCATGCTGCCACAGTTTTTAGTTCCTTGGGTACCTCTTTTCAGTCAGCCATCTGAATTTTCTGTCTCACGGCCCACTCTACCCCAGACTTTCACCTCCCCTCAACAAGAAAACCCTTTCTCTTCTTCAAGGTTCTATTCATTATTTTCATCAGGAAAGTCTCTTTGGATGCACATGATAGAAACTCCACTCAAATGGTCTTAAGCTTTAAAAAAGAAAAATTACTAGCTTATGTAACTGAAAAATTCAGAGCTAGCTGCACCTAGGTATTCAAACAATGATAACAGAAATCTTGGTTGATTCGTCAACTCTGCTTTATTCTGTGTTGGCACCATTCTCTGACTATCTGTTCTCCAAAATGACCACCACCAGCTCTATGTTTACAACCCACTAGCATAACCACCCCGGTACAAGGAGGACAGCTTTTCCAAGGTTACATGAGGCGGGGGCCTGGACCTGAGCCCAACCCTCATTGGTCTGAATTGGATCTCCTCTACGCAAAGGAAAATTGAAGTTCTAACACCAGAAGAAAGTAATATGAATGCTGGGCAGGCAGAAAAACAGATTCTACTATAGGAATATTAATAGCTTTCCATAGCATTTAGCTTCGGACAATATATTCCAATAACTATTTCATATGGCTAATAGACTTCTATTATTTTCAGAAGGAATTTTCTATTCTCTACCTCCCCCCTTCCCTCAAAATTACAGCCTTCTCCTTTGAGAACAAGAAAGCCAATTCTGAACCCCTGACATGCTTTCCAGACCCCAGATTGGCAAGGCACCCATCCAGTTCTCCCTGTATACTTTTATAGCGTCGTTGCTTTTACCTAGGGCACCCACTAGGAATCTCATTCAATAGGGGGCTCTTGACTTTAAATAGCTCCCCATATGGAGGTTCCACTATGCAAGCATCAAAGTACAACAGCTTGCCAGACACAATTCTATCTTTATAGAAACTCAAGATACTTACTTACAAGATGATTTCTACAAAATGCATTATCTCTGGTAGTTGTTATGATATTCCCAGCTTTCTCCTCATTAGGGAGTTCTAGTCAAAGTTCCTTTTGACGTATTGTTTCCCCGTCTGGTTCTCCATTGGGTGGCTCCCCTGTGGGTACCTGAGGCGTGGGACTCAAGCCCTCTCTTGGAGATTGGATGGTGGAGGGGTCAAGAATGACTTAAGCCTCATAATAAACTTTGTGCAAGAATGGTGGGATGCCAAAATATAAGTCCTGTCAAGAATGATACATCTTCCTTGTAAGTAGACAGAGTTATTCTTTGTCCTATAGGATTGTTACTTCAGAGGGTATGTCAGGAAGACGTACCTATAAGAGGCTTTTTAAAAAGTCTTTGGAGGCTGATGCTGGTAGAGAAGAAAGCACAATTCAACTGAGGTTGTTCAGAAATCAGAAAGCTAGAAACAATTATAAGAAAGAGAGACAGAGAGAAAGGAAGGAAGAAAAAGAATACAAATGAAGGGTAGTAGTGTTCTAGGAGTAAAGAAGAGGAGAGTAAAAATGAATGAAATTTTTGTAAGTATCAGAATGAGTCTGATGAATGGATAGAGATGGTCTGAGTTTGGAGATTACTAAATGGAAAATAAGGAAATATTTGAAAATAGATTTTTAAAAAGTTCTAGCAGGAAGATGAGACTATTGTGTTATCCAAAAATATTAAAAAATAAAAATTAAATAAAATAGTAACATAACTGAGAAGAGAGGGGGAAAATGGTCAAAAAGCAAGAGAGAGGGAAAGGAAGAAAGACAGAGAGAGAGAGAGAGAGAGAGAATAATAGGTCACAAATACTTTTCCCAAAAGAAGCCAGATATCAGAGAAAGAGGGGCACTCAGTCTCAGAGCATTAAAATATATTATCCTGGCACATGATGATTTGGGGGAAAATTATTGTTAGTTTGAAAGACCCTACTGGATCCTTCTTTGAGGACAGGTTGAGGTTAGTCTGACCCCTTTTGCTATCCACAGAATTTTTAGAGCATAGTACATCCCATTCTAGGAAAGAGTACAGCTCATGCTCTCAGAAGCAAAGGACCCCAGTAGCTTCCCATTAGCACCCAAGAAACATAGGATTTTACTGCTATTTTTGAATGAGTTTTAAGAGGAAAATCAGAGCCCCATAGGCTGGAAGTAAAAGTCTCCCCTATATTTTACACTCATTAACATCAGCTGCCACCTCAAGCATCAGAATGTAGAAATGACATTGCACAGTACCTCTTTAAAAGCGAGGCTCCTTGTTACACAGATCTCCACGTTAAGAACCTCTGCATTCCTGGTGAGGGTTATTGTTAGTAGCCATGGTACATGGATATTACATTCTCCTTATCGAAACAGTGCACCGCTGTCAACAACTTGGTGTGCATATTTCCACTCCTCCTTCAGGGAATTTATATGCACATTTATGTTTTTAAACTTCAATAGGATCAGTACTGTTCTAAATTTGCTTCTGCCCAAACGTATATCTTAGAGATTTTTTCATGCCAGTACATAAAACCTATCTCATTCTTTATAATAAAAACAAAGATGTGTTAATTAATTTTACCACGGCTACATTAATAATAATTTATTTGTTTCTTATTTTTTTGCTCTTAGTATAAAGACAAATCTGTAGTGAATCTGTGTGTCTGTGTGTGTGTGAGTATCTGCATATAAATCTTTGTGTAAATGAACAAATATTTCTTTTGGACAGATTTTTAGAAGTGAAATTGCTGGGTCATGGGTTATTTTAATTTTTAAATTTGATAGCTACTGCCCAATTGCCATACCAAGTAGGTTTTACCACTATCCACTTTGTCATTATGAGAGTTTTTATTTCCCCCACATTCGTAGTCTGTACATAATCATTGTACATTAAAAAAACTGTCCAACAAAATGAAAAATATGAATTTTGTCGGTTAGGTGAAAATGACTCCATTTTTATGGTTTTAATTTGCATTTCCCTAATTACTAGTTAGATTGATGATTTATATATGTTTCTTGACCATTTGTATTTCTTCTTTTGCTAATTGCTTATTTATTTCTCTTGCCTATTTTTTTCTGTTGAGTTGCTTGACTTTTCCTTTTTAACTTTTACGACTCCTTTCTTTATTCAACTTATTAATTCTTTGTTAGATGTGTTGCAGATGTTTTATCCTAAGTTTTCAGTTATCTTTTAACTTTGTTCGTGGTCTCTTTTGTCGTGCAGAAGTTTTCAATTGATATGAGGTAAATTTGTATAAGGTTTATCTTTTCATTCATGAATTCTGGGTTGTGTGTCTTCATAAATAAGACTCCCTTTGTAAGATTATGTATACTATGTTGTATATTTTCTTCTGATACTTTTTATAATTGTGTGGATTGCTTAATGTCCAGTTAATCAAGAACATTTTAAAATACCCATTGGACTAAAAAGAAACAAGAATTCAAGGATTAGCATGGTGTCTGAGGGAAGGAAAAGGTGATAGAAGACAACGAGTGGCATCTCTAATGTGATTTTAAGACATCATTTTGACCTGTTTAGATCTTACAGTCCCTAGGAACTGAATTCATTCTTTCCTTCATTCAACAAATATCTTGTATGCTGACTTGGTGCCAAGCAGTATACTAGATGTCGGGGACACAGCAGTGAACTAGATTAGCCCTCAAGGAGCTTCCTGAGACCCTTGTCTGAGCTGATTGCTGAAGGAGTGGGGAGGGGTGGGGAGTAAGAGAGCAGCTTAGAGGTCTCCAGGCAGAGGGAATAATAATCATGAAACATTTTGTAAGCTGTGTGAGGGAGTCCTAACTACTCATAAGCCAGTGAAGACCAAGTAAAGGAAATATTTTAGAGAGGGAAGCGAAATAATCAAATCTGATTTCTGCAAAGAGGACTCTTAGGAAAGTGTAGTGAATGAATAGTTGGGACAAGACTGGAATTGGGAAACTAAGCAACTGTTGAGATCTTGTAAAGAGATGACCATGGTGGCCTGAGGTGAGTTTCAGTGAAATGGAAAGAAACAGACTGATTCAAGAGATATGTGGAGTGAAGAAAAGAAGGAACTGCTGATTGATTAGGTGCAGAGAGAAAGGAAGGGAGAAGAGGAGTCAAGGAGGACATTCAGGTTTCTACTTTGAGAAACTGGGTGGGTAGATGGTGGAACCATTCACTGAAATAGGAAATAGAGAAGAAATGGCATGTTTAGAGAACATTTTATGTGTCGTGTTTTAGATGTGTCAAGTTTTCAATGGCTGTATAATATCCAGGTGGAATAATCTAGAAGGTAGTTTGTGGATTTGGAGTTCAGGAGAATGATCAACCCAGAATCATTAGCATTGAAAGGATATGAATATACAGACTAAAGCCACCAAGAAAGCTCCAATATAGACAAACCAAGAGATACAGAAAACATGATCCCAATTCAGTAATAAACAAATGAATTTCATGCATATTACAGAATGAGGACTCAAAAGAGTAATGAAAGGTATACCTGTACACTTTGAAAATTCTGAAGTCTGCAAATAAAATATCACATCAGAATTTCTAGCTCTACTTCTGACTTGGAATAAGGGAGAGGGGCTTCTAAATACTGTGGGGAAAGGCAGTGGACATTAATTATGTTTTGAGTAAAATAAAGGAAAATTCATTAAAAGGAAGTTCATGACTTTTTATTCAGTCAGTATTTTGAAAAACAAATTAAAATGTCTGTAGCCACTTAGAGGAAGAAAGTGAGAGTTTTGACAAGCACATCAAAGCCTGCATAGAGGATAACCTAGGAAAGACTTGGAATCAGAAGTTTTAATAATGTGGCAAAATGTCTTATTTAAATTTGCCAGAAAAAGTATCAAGAATGATTCAAAGAGGACAAGGAAATAAGGCAGCATAGAAACGTTGTACAATGGCAAACTATGATGCCTGGGCCAAAGCCTGTTTTGGTAAATAAAGTTTTGCTGGAACACAGTCACACCCATTCGTTTCCATCTTGTCTGTGGTTGCTTTCGCACTATAATGGCAGAGTTGAATAGGTGCAACAGAGACTATAAGGCCCCTGAAGCCTAAAATATTGATTAACTGGCCCTGTACAAAGTTAAGTTTGCCAACCACTGTTAAAGTCCAGTGAAAGCCTAAGGAAAGACAAGAACATGTTTAAAAATGAGAATCAGAGCAATGATATTAAGGATTGAGTGGATGGAAGCAGAAGCTATATTACCTACTTTACAGCAAAGTACCACTTACATTGCAAAGCCTAAATGAAGAAAGAAAGGCTCTTAACTGGTCATTGAAATTATTATTCAGTGGTTTTGAACATTTCTAATTTTCTTTAGATTTTTTTTATGGTTAATTCTATTAGAGATGGCTTCTACGCCAATATAAATTTAAGCCAACCTAATATTCCTGAGACTTAAATGGACTCTCGATGATTTTGAGAAGCTATTCCACGAAGACAACTTTACTACAGTATGCATTTGGGCAAGTGGGTAATCAGCTTAGTTGTACTGGATAGCCCTGGCTATATAAGTACAAACAAAGAATGAAAAATATTTTTTCAAGTTATAGGGAGCCAGGATTCATAACCATCCGTCACTTGCTTGGGCAAGTTACTGATAAACTCTGCAGAAAAATAACAGACAGTGTGTCCCTGCATCTTGACTGTTGAAAATGAGATTCTTTCTCTGATTGATGTTAGCAGAGAGACTTGTAAAAATGCATTTCCAACTGATTAGTTCAGAAGGTGTCAATCTCATGCAGTTTTATGACCTGCAGACTACATACCAGCTGTACGTTTGCTTTTTATAAACTAACAAAGATGAATGACTAAATTTGAGCCTTCCTCTTTGGCGACTGTACCACATATTGCCTAAAGGAAGACACTGTGGGAGTATTGTGGGGGAGGAGAAGAGGACAAGAAGCCTTTAACCTTTAATTTAGAAGATTAATGGAGATAAGATAGAATATTTGGAAGCACTTTCTCCATTAAGTAGTGTCTACTTATATCATAAAATACATATCATAAAATACATATTGAAGCTTTCTCATGAAGTCTCAACATACAATCATAAATTGTTATTGAAAGGATTTTATTTCTTTTAATTGTTTTTTTGAAGCCAGAAATGATATTGGGGCAATAGGTCAATTGTCTACAACTTTAAAAATCTGAGTCTTAATAACTGTGCTTCTATTTCTTTGAGAGAGATGGAGGAAAAATACAATGTATTGCATTATTATAATATATCCTCATGAAAAATAAGCCTGGAGCATAGTTTCATCTTTTTTCCGCTAGAAATATTGAGAAATATTTAGACATTTTCCATCTTCTTGGCCTTGTGGCTAAGAAAGTAATATCTTGATAAATTTATATGAAGTTTCAAAGCTCAGTTTCATTTGATTTTCCTAAAACATCATTTTAAATTTTTGTCAAATAAGTAAATATGCAGCTTCAAATAATTAATAACTCATTTTTAAAAATGTAACAGGCATCTACATGAAAATGTAACTATAATCAGGAAACAATATGTAATAAGATCTGACTATCAGAAATTCCGACTCATACATTTTCATGAGTATAGAAATTGTAGCAACGAAAAATTAAAATATTAATGTAAAAAGAGTCAAACACCTTAAATTTAATTCCATTATTCACTTACTAAGTTTTTTTTTCCAACTATAAGGGAAATAATGAGGAGATTTTTAGTCACTTTCGCCGGATAAACTGAGTCTCTTGCAGTTGATTTCAAGTGACAGAAAATCCAACGCAAACAAGAGTGAGAAAGAAGGCAATGCGTCTAGAACTGAAAAGCCTAGGAAGTCAGGCGCAGCTTATTGCAAAAACCCCAAAGATGTCACTATGACCTGTTGTTTTTTATCTCCAGCTCTTAACTCTGCTTCTTCTGGGATGGCTCGATTCCCAGACAGGTTCTCCAGTAGTGGCAGCAAGATGGACGCGGCAACCCCAACCTTACAGCCTTACAGCTCCAAGCATGGGGGAGGGGTGGAGAGAGGAGAGAGTCTCTCTTCAGATAGTTCCTGAAATTGACCCTGGTTAGACAAATTAGGTCACGTGTACATTTCTGAGCCAAGCGTGAAGGGCAATACGCATGTAGACTGAGAGTTGAGGAGTGCTGGATACCCAAGGGAAAGTTAAGAGCTGTTGCCCAGACAAGGGAAATGGGTGTTAGCAGAAATCACAAGTGTTCAAGACATTCTTCTTCAGGTGGGCAAAATGACTTAAGGACACTGAGCCAAGCCCCTCATCTTGTTTTTTACATTACCTGTGTTGTTGTTGACCTGCTTCTAGACTGGGCAATGTAATTCAGTTTAATCTGCTTTCTTTTGTCTCAGTTTGCTGTCACATAATAAAAGGGCCAGCTTAGATTCTATTAATAAAGGTAGCCTAAAGCAAAAAAATGGCTAGTGTGGTTTTTTAAAAATAAAAGTTATTCAAAAACACTTGTGTAAAAACATATAGGTCAACCAGATATTTTTAGCTGAGTTTGTCATAATAGGGTCACACCAAGACCTGATATTTAGGTTTGAAGATTTTAAAGCCATTTTTTCATTTCCCCCAAGAGTGATTAAAGCCTTCAGAAATGAATGTTTTTATTAATCTGTACTAGGAGATGTAATTGCCAAGCAGATCAAAATTCGTATGGTCAGTGGTCAGTGAAATCAACTGGTCAGTGAAAGATGGCCTTAAGGGGTGATGTCATCAAGCCGTCATACCCTGCCTCTCTAATCCACTAATAGGTTGGTTTATATGTTTCAAACAAAATTTTCACATGGGCCATTGAATGTAATTTCTTCCTGATGTTCCTGGAGAAGGCACTGACACATTCTTTCTATCCATTACTGTTTTTGTGTCACTAACACTGTAGGTCAATTTTTCGTGATAGGTTTCTTATCATTTCCAATATTATGGCTTATTTCCATTTGCCACATTTTTATTAACACCTGCATTTGAGGGCAGGCATACTGAAGACTCAGGTTCCTGTTTAAAATTTGAGAAATGCCAGATTTTATTTGGAACACAGTTTACCTTCCTCGCGAGAACTATTTCCCTGAAAGGTGCTTGGCTAATCTCATCCGTATACTGTTTATTTGTATTTGCTTCATTTCACCAACTTTCGTTTTCTGACCCTTTCCAAATTTTAGAGCTTCACCCAGTGTAGGTACCTATCCATTTGCCATATACACTTACTATAACTCCTGGTCCGTTTTCTCTAAAATATGAAGGCTTGCGTAATTATAGTTACAACTAATCCATCTTCCTTCATATCACTGATAGATTGTTCTAATCAGTAATTTTTTATTTCTTACCCAGAATCAACATTATATGGTTCTTTTCAATCATCTCCAATCCAAATATTTTCTGTCTATGAAAGCAGCTGCAAGTATTGTATTTATATTTCATCTGGTTTCAAAAAGTATGCCTCGTAGAAATTACTCTCAGATGGGGGAGCGAATCATTTGATGTGAAAAACGCCAACCAACCAACAAAACTTGCCCTACATCACAGCATAAAAAGGGGAATTCTCTTACTGGCTTACATTTCTCTTACAGATGGACTCGTTGACTGCATGGATCCTGATTGCTGTTTACAAAGTTCTTGCCAAAACCAGCCGTACTGTCGTGGACTGCCTGATCCTCAGGATATCATTAGCCAGAGCTTACAATCACCGTCTCAGCAAGCTGCCAAATCCTTCTATGATCGAATCAGCTTTCTTATAGGATCTGATAGCACCCATGTTATACCTGGAGAAAGCCCTTTCAATAAGAGGTTAGTGCGTCTTTTCCTTTTATATATCTGTAGTGATATTATCAACAGTTATATGCACTTTATGTGAAATGCTGATGATTGTGCATTTGAGGAAAGTGCTTTTTTTTAATACAGTTTTTCCTCTTTCGGCAAATTCTTCACCAAACTTCACATTTCAACCATTTTTGACATAATTCGCATACTCTATCGATTTCAGTACCTGAGACGTAACAGGACATCCCATTAAGGAGTCAATAAATCTTCATTTAACTAGTTGATTTTGTTAGCACAGTTGGAAATGTTTCAAAAGGAGCAATGAAAAGACCCCAAAAGGCAAAACAGAAGTGCACTTTTTTTTTTTCTCAGAGCTCACTAAATAATATAAATTATGAACTAATGTAATGGAACTGCTAACGGCATGGCAGTCGGATTGTATAAGCTGTTTGGCGCTTTACGGAGCAGTAATGACTTGAAAATGAACCAGTAAGTGAAAGCAGGTGTCTTGTGTCTCACTGAGCAAAAGAAGACGATTTACACCCGAACGCCTGGGTCTGCAATAATTTAACTGCATTAATGCAGTCAGGCCCAGCAGTTGATCAAAAGTTGGTGCACAAATGTTCCTTATTACGCACTTAAATCTTGTACTTCTTGGTCCCTGCAGAGTTACAGATTGCCTCTGAATTAATTGTAAAGTTACTTTTCTTCATGTAAGCACCAGATATATGACTTATGAAAAAAACCACAGTTTGTAATTTAAAAAATTCATCTCTAAGTTATTGGTCTTGATAACTCTCCAAAAGTTAGACTGCAATGAATTAAAACCCAGGGTAAACACCAGGCATTTGGGGAATGTGAATTATACCTAATTAAAAGGGATATTGTCTTGCAAGTATTTCAGGTCTGGTTTTTGTGAGTAACAATTGATTGCGTGTGATCGTGGTGTTGTATCCTCAGGTTGAATTATCTCTAAATCATGATAATGTTGGCCTGAGAAGACTGCTGTTCATTCTAATTATTCTCCTCTTCCTCCAGCCTTGCATCCGTCATCAGAGGCCAAGTGCTAACTGCTGATGGAACTCCACTTATTGGAGTAAATGTCTCATTTTTCCACTACCCAGAATATGGATATACTATTACCCGCCAGGATGGAATGTGAGTTCATCCCAATGCGCTATCTCTGTTTGAAGTATTTTAAGTATAAAAACTAGTCGTTCTTATTTCACCCGGCACGTTTTATTATCCCCTTGAATATAGAAATGCAACAACTTCCAGACTCCAGAAATCTGTGACAGTACAGGTGGCAGAAATGTAAAGTCATATACTCATTTGGTTCTTTAAAAGTTGATTTCATTTTCTAAGGCATGGGGATCATATTGTGGTTTTGTAGGAAAATGTTCTTTGTCTTAGAAGATTCATGTTGAAATATTTAGGGGTGATATTTCATAATATCTATGAGTTAAGCTCAGATGGTTCTGAAAAAGGAGTAGCTAGGTGGATAGATCCAGCAAATTTGGGAAAATGTTAATAAATTGGTAAATCTAAATAAAGGGTATATGGGTGTTCATTGTCTAATTCTTTTAATACTCCTGTAGATTTGAAACTATTTCATGTAAAATTTGGGAGGAAAAGTTGATTTTCTTTATAAAGCATATTAATTTAAGGAGGTAAGTGTTGGGAGTTATATGAGATCCAAATAATTCACTAAGTATGTCTTGTTTTTCCTTAGGTTTGACTTGGTGGCAAACGGTGGGGCTTCTCTAACTTTGGTATTTGAACGATCCCCATTCCTCACTCAGTATCATACTGTCTGGATTCCCTGGAATGTCTTTTATGTGATGGATACCCTAGTCATGAAGAAAGAAGAGAATGACATTCCCAGCTGTGATCTGAGTGGATTCGTGAGGCCAAATCCTATCATTGTGTCATCACCTTTATCCACCTTTTTTAGATCTTCTCCTGAAGACAGTCCCATTATTCCAGAAACACAGGTAGAATGTTCTAGCAGGCAGTACTTTTAAATAAACTATTTTCAGATCGTGTGGTTTCCAAAGAATCTTAAAAAAGGATTGCAGAATTCCAGTACTATCCTAAATAATTCTATAGAATGTGATGTGTGTGTGTATGTGTGTGTACTAAATAGGTATTGTTAGAGTAGGATATGGTTGTTTCTTAAAGATCTATTCAAAATACTTTTTCTTTAGGCTATATCTGTATGTATTTATTAGTTGCAGCCAAGTAGAAAACAGCTTAAACTCAAAAGCTAATAATGTCTTTGCTCATTCATTCATTGGAAAAAGTTTTTAGTGCCTATAAAAACCTGACTTCCTGACTGACATTGGTACTGAGAGCTATTGTACATGGTCCTTACTCTCAATAACTTCCTGTTTAATTATTATTGTAAGTCAAGAATGTTTTAGAAACAATGATTTTTAACGGAAAATGTTCATTAATTTTCTCAAGGTATAATTATTTTAAAAACTTGGCGTCATGTTTTAAGCTCTAATACTTTATGGTTCATAAAGCCCTGTTCCCCACAGAGAAAAAAAAGCTACGTAACTTTTTAAAAAATAGTCATACTTTATTCATTTTATCTATTGAAATATCTGGGGATTGTTTTCTTTCCTTTATGTTTCCAACTAGAAATAACTTTCAGATCTTAAAGGTAGGACATTAGGTAAAATAATAATGAACTTTACTCATCAATAGCTAAGTAAAAATATCTAGCCTTTAAAATATAACAGGACATAACAGCTTTGTCACTTTCATTCTTCAAATATTTATTGAGTACTTGTTCTGCACCAGGCACTGTTATAATGGAACAAAGCAGTAAACCAATCAGACAAAGTGCCTGCTCTCGAGGAGTTCACCAACTAACAGGGAGAGAGAGGCCAACAATATACATCAGGTTGTGATATGACTTATTTGAAAATAATAAAGCAGGGTAAAGTGGATGGAGGTGCAATTTTAGAAAGTGTAGTACAGGAAGATCTCTTTGATATGACGTTTCAGCAGGAACTTTAAGAAAGTGAAAGAATAAACCCCCAAAATGGAAGGGCATTCCGGGCAGAGCCAAGAGCAAGCTCAAAATCTCCAAGGGAAGTTGTACTTGGCTTGTTCAAGGAATGGCAAAGAGGCCTGCAGGTGTGGCTGGACTGAAGGCTGCGGTAGACAAATCACAAATCCTTGAAGACCGTGGCGAAGAGAAGGACTTTTTACTTTGAGTAATTGGAAGCTGTTGGGGGTTTTTAAGCAGAGCAGTAATAGTTACTGATTTCCTGCTTAAAAGGATCACTGTAGTTGCTATGCTGAGAATATTCTGTATTGAGCAAGGGTTGAAACAAGGACACCAGTTAGGAGGCCATCTCAGAAGTCCACAGGAGAAATGATGGTGGCTTGGACAAAGGTGGTTTGGGTAGAAGTGGTGAAAAGTGAACATGTAAGAGTGGAGTCCAGGGAAGAGGTTGGAACTAAAGATGTAAATTTGCAAGACATTGCAGTTATAGAAATACTTAGAGCATGGGATGAGATCCCCTAGGGAGAGAGTGTCGATAGAGATTAGAAAAGATATGCCAAGAAGGTCTAGGATAACAAAATATGGAGTTTCTCACAGGCACATGTGATGCAGAAGGGACGCCTCAATGATTTATGGCATAGCAGTTAAGTAGACTTTGAGCTGAAGCTTTCAGAAACTCATTGTAACCTTATTCAATTTAGCATTTCCTCCCCAGGGTCCATCTTGCAATAACTCTGAACTTCTTAGCCTGTCCTAAAATAGACTTAACCTAGAGGCAGTGTCTGTCTATAGGTGGCACATATGTAGCAAACCAGGTCATTGAAATGGATTTCAAATAGTCAACAGTTCCACGAATACATGGAAGGATTTTTTTTTTTCATTCCATCATTTGGTCATAAAACATTTAGTAAAAATTCCCTGAGAGCCTATTATGTACAAGGTACTCTACTAGGGTAAAAAGAATAATAAGACTTGGATCCTGCCCTACTGAATGTGATCAAGATTTGGTTGAAGAACTGTGGAAGTTCAAAAGAGAGGTCAATTCCTAGGAAAACCAAAGAAAGCATCACTGAGAAGGTTGACCTTAGAAAGGGTTGAAAGGATGTTTCAGATTGAAGATGTGTGAGCAGCAGCATGATGGTAAAAGCACATGATGTTGTATAAAAACTGGTGAAGGATTTAAATCTAGGGCATATAAGGGGAAAGAGTGGGGCCAGATTATGAATGGCCCTGAAATACCATACAATGGAGACCTTGAATTCTTTAGGCAATATGGAACCAGGGGACCAATGACTTTTTTCAGCATTTCTCAAAAGCTAACTCAAGTAACAAAATGCGTAGTTGATTGAAGGAGACAAAGAGATCACTGAACAGACTAGTGCTCACTTTATTTCCATACTTATCCAACGCTCAGATGGAGAGGACCCAGCCATCACAATGGGGGTGGAAATGGAGAAGAGGGAACAGATGAGACAGAGATTTGGAAGGTAGAGTTGGCAGGACATAGTTTCTAACTGGAGGCTTAATGGGGTCGAGAATGGGGCTTGCAGATCATGCAGCTGGCAAGAAAATAGGCTTAATGGTTTATTTTTCCACTCTGGCTGGATTTACTCTTCCCACCAATGCAAAATAACATGGTCAAGTTAAGTTACGTAGGAGAGATGCATACGTTAATGAACTAAATTACAGATATTTGTTCCATGGAAGTGGGTTACTGATGACAAAGACAATATAACCAGTTATTAAAATTAGGAATAACACTTGATATTTTGAAATAGAGAAGCACCTCCTACAAGGTCTTAGGAAATATATATTAGTGAAAGACTGCCTTACATATAGAAAACCTATCAAATTTATGAGAAATTATTTTGAAAATAAATTAAGAGGAAATAAATTCCATGCTTTAGGGTTCCGTCACTTATATTTTCAGGGCCATTCAGGAGTCACAGGATCTATTTTTCAAACTAACCCATTTCACCTCAATGGTGGGAGAACAGCGAGTTCTGTTTAGATTTTCACCCTACACTCCTCCAGAAGTACTGTCAACCTTAAATGTAATGGTTTCCCTGAGTCAATGGAGCTCTAAAAAGTTTCTGTCTGTTTATAAACTATTTCGCTTAGACAGTTTGCGGTTGAATTTGTTCGATGTGTTTGTTAAGCAAAACCCCAACTGTAATAAATTGGTAAATCTGCTATAGCATAGCAATGCCTTCTTAATCTATTACATTGCATCACGTCCCTCTTCATGGCAACACTGACTCACCATGCCAGCATGGACATTTGCTTAGTTCATTATTTTGTGCTGCTTCCAACTGTGTGATTGTTTATATTGAAACTGACAGCTATGCCCTCAGTATCAAGGATTCTACTCACTAGAATTTGGAGATGACAGGTATACATCATTGCTAACGGTTTTATGGGAGAGGAGTTGAGGGGGAGGGGAAACACGACTGAACATTGAATCACTATTCACAGATTTTTCTAACACAAAAATGTAGTCCTTTATGTATGAATAATGAATCTTAATATGGCAACGATGAGGAATCCTTTGAGGATGCTATTTAATTCTTAGTAGAGAAAGTATGAGTTCTTGATGCAGGTTCTTGAACATGGATAGCCTTGCACTTTAAAATGTATTTAATAAGCTGATGAAGAGCTATTATTATTAAGCACACTAATAGAGGTATTAGTAAGTTGAATCTGAACTGTTCAGAAAGACTTTGTATACCACATAAAATATACTTTTCAAAATGATTAAAATAATGTTTTGGCGTAATGTATTCTGCCTATGTCAGTATAAATTCATTGAGCTAGTCACACTGATGGATAAACTGTAGAGTTAAGAATATGATTTTTACAAATTTCTAAAGGAGATCATTCTTATGCAGGTAATTATATTAACTTTTAATTCAAAAAGTATATATTGAATTCAGTATATATGTATTTTGTGTGCGTTCGATAATACACTAATTGTTTTCTGGGGGGAAATTTACACAGCTTTAACATATTAGTTCATTTACCATCATATCAGAAATCAGTGGTGAGCCCTAGCTCAATGTTGAACTAATTATGAAAATAGGCTATTGTTCTATTACCTTTCAACATGGAAATGGAATTTGCTACAATTTAATCCAAATGTGTTGGTCTTTTTTGTTATCATTCCTGTCGTTATAGGATGTGACCAGTCAGCTGACGAGGCCATGGGCATAGGTTTAATCCCCAAACGAGCCAGCTGGCGTAGGCCAGATCTTTGGCCTAGACCACATCCCTGTTCTGAGCTAACCATCTTACAGATGTCTGCTCTAATTCTCCAGGGCGGCTGGGGTGAAAGATGGGTTAGTGAGAATCCACTGTGACTCTAAGCCAACAAGTCAGTGCATGTCAGCCTGATGGAGCAGTCACACTGTTTCCTGTGTGAGGAGTAGCGACCGAGGTGTGATTAACTCAGAATAAATGACATGAAGCTTTTAGGAGGAATAAAATTGGGCTGGCAGCAGAGTTCTTTTTAATTATTGAATGAGATAGTTCAACTGCATATTTGTGAATAGTGATTCTTTGGTGTCTTGGTTTATTTGCTCTACTAGCTTCTTTTAAATATATCGTAGCTGGTAGTCATACCTTCTGCTTTATTCAAACCTAGGTACTCCATGAAGAAACCACAATTCCTGGAACAGATCTCAAACTGTCCTACTTGAGCTCCAGAGCTGCAGGATATAAGTCAGTTCTCAAGATCACCATGACCCAGTCCGTTATACCATTTAATTTAATGAAGGTTCATCTTATGGTAGCTGTAGTGGGAAGACTCTTTCAAAAGTGGTTTCCTGCCTCACCAAACTTGGCCTATACTTTTATATGGGATAAAACAGATGCATATAATCAGAAGGTCTATGGTCTGTCTGAAGCTGTGGGTAAGTTCCATATAAATATATTCTGCATCAAAAAAAAATTGTCCTGAAGTCAGAACTAACATAAAATTAATTGTAACACATGGAAATCAATGGATGAACAGATAGGAAGGCAGTAAGGTTGTTGTAGGTAAGGAGTAAGCGGGTTGGTTTAGATCTGCCATGGGAAAAAGGAATGTGTTCCCTCTGACAAAAGGAGAAAGGGTCCATTTTTCTGGTTGAAATTGTGTCTTAGAAGAATGTTCTGAATGAGAGTTCAGGTCGTCATATCCTTTTTTCCGTGGTTTTGTTTTTTCTTATTGTGTCCCTTTTTTCTTTTTCTTCTTTTCTTTATAACAGTATCTCCTTGGCTTCCTTATTCTTTTTTATGTTTTCTGTATCTAACAACAAGTGTAAGTTCAACTTATAATGATATTTAACAGGATATCAGACAACATCTGTGTCCAAAAATTATGTCAGCTCCTTTGACTGAATTCAGTTCAATCCATTCAATTCAATTCAGTTCAGTCAATTCAGTAGAAGGATAGTCTTAAAACATCAGTCAAACCAGTTGTTTCTCTGAACGACTGGACAATACAAAGTTTGACTTGTGAGATACGTAAAGTACAGCTTCAAGCTCAGGCTCAGAACATCAAAAACTAAAGGATAACATGTATGTTGTTCTGGTAGCTTTTACCTGAAAATATGATAAACGTTTTATTCTGAAATTAATATATAATTTGGACTTGAATTAATTCAAATCAATCAGACAATTGTCCCTTCTCCCTTCACTTTATTCTAAATTTTCAAATCCATGTTTCATTGTGAACTCTGAAGCTTTTCATTTGTCATTTGTTCATATTAATTTACTGCTAATTTTACTGTTCATTCTTGATAGTACCATGTGAATATAATGTCATAATCTGGCCATCTTTTTTGCTCTATTGGACCTTACTTACTGTAAATATTTTCCAGCACTTAAAACCCTTGGAAACTAAACAGCTCTAGCTATTCAGGGAGCAAATATCATTTTTAGTTGTTACCATCTGGTCACCATTTGGGGCTGGTTGATCGATCTAATTACTTAACCAGTTGCCCAGTGTGAACTTCATTTTGTGCTGTGAACCCCTTGTAAAAGAGTGATGTGGGAAAAAATACTAGTTTTCTATTAAATCAGTACAAAAATAATGTTTGGAGATCATTTTTTTAGAAAACCACCTTTTATATGATCAAATCTTCTCATATAAAAAAATAAACTCTGCTCATAAATAAGTGGAAATATAGTCTCGGAACACAATTGTGGAAAAAGCAGTTTTATCAAAATAATAAAATAAATTGCATTTCTGCCTGTAGTTGAGAAGATGAACTGTGACTTGTTTTGATTCCAGTGTCAGTCGGATACGAGTATGAGTCGTGTTTGGACCTGACGCTGTGGGAAAAGAGGACCGCCATTTTACAAGGCTATGAATTAGATGCTTCCAACATGGGTGGTTGGACGTTAGATAAACATCATGTGTTGGATGTTCAGAATGGTAAGACCTTGTTCACAGGCAGTTAATATTGTTCACCTTCAAACTGATTAGATTGCAGCAACGTTTTATCCTATGCATGGTGTAGGATTAGAATCAGAAGAAAAAAATAAAGATATATTTTTTAAAACTATAAAAGCTTCACGTGGAACTACATAATATTCTTCTCATGAACTGTTTTTGTATATCCATCTCCAAAATAGTTTCACCATTAGAATGTAAGGGACTGACTTTGGTGCAGCATTGAAAGGACTCTATGTGGGAGTGTTTGCCACAGATTCATCCAGGGATGTCTAATTCTACAGTAAGTCAGTGAATTGACCCCAAAAACTTTAGGAAGATTTATCAAAAAGGGAGGGAGGGGTATCTTTTTTGGAAGATTAGCCCTGAGCTAACTGCTGCCAATCCTCATCTTTTTGGTGAGGAAGACTGGCCCTGAGCTAACATCCGTGCCCATCTTCCTCTACTTTGTATGTGGGACGCCTGCCACAGCATGGCTTGACAAGCAGTGCTAGGTCTGCACCCGGGATCCGAACCCACAAACCCCTGGCCGCCAAAGCGGAACGTGGGAACTTAACCACTGCGTCACCAGGCTGACCCAGGATTTTTTAAAAAGTCAAGAAAAAATAAAAATCCTTGCGACTACCAAAATATTCCTAATAGATTTAATCCTTAGATAGTCTATTCTGAAGGTCTAGATTTTTTTTTCAGTTCTTGTTAGACTGTGTATTTGAGAAAATAAGTATTCTCCCACTCAGATTGGGTTGACTTTGTAAATATTAGGAAAAAATGAATAAAGCAAGAAAGAAAAAATGAGAAAAAAGCAAGAATCAAGGGTATAACTTGTAGTAGCTTTTATAATATAAGTGAATATGCTCTGAAAAAACTTATTTCAGGCATCACAAACCAAAAGAGATAAATTACTTGCAAAATGTGACCAGCTTAATCTCATAAAGAATATTATTTATGTTAAACAAATTCTATTGTCTTTACATTTGGCCCATATGCTGGCTCCATCTCAGATAATTTATAGGTACTTAGCTAGAAAAGCTGAACCTGAAGGTAACGCACTCTAGCCTCCTATCCTAAACCACATCATGCTAGTAACTCTACTCTCCTTTTACAAATATCCAGAGGAGACTTCACATTTTTGGCAAAATAATCTGGCTTTTGACTTTGCAGAAGTTTTTGACGATTCAGAATGTTGAATTGAGCATGCAGTACAACTAAATGTTTAACTATGATTAGTGGTCATTTTTCAGATTAATGTTGCTTTGATATTCTTTTCTTTTTTTAAATTTTTTGTTGGAGAGGATACATGTTAAACCTGCAAATACACTAAATGTAAGGAAATTTCCAAGCCAAGGCTTGAAAATGCTGGTTGGTACGTTACTTCCGGAAGAGAATAGTACAGAACAAATCAATAGTAAGAAAAAAACAAAACAGAAAGACCCTTTCCACCTTTCCTATTTGGGGCAGTACTAAACTCTGCTCCATTTCCAAGTGTGCCCTGGACATCAGGTTGTAGTTCATTTTGCATCGCTGAAGATTGGGGGCAGAGCTGATGACTAGTGCCACATGCGGCACATACTTTGGAAAAGTGGGACTCCCAACCAAGGAGGATGCTCCGTATGTTATCCCTAATCATCAGCGGTGTCTGGGCAGTGCTAGTTTCAGTCTGTTATGTTAGTAACACGAGGCTTCATTGTGGTCTTTCAAAATGCAAAGCCATGTGCCGGCCATCCTAGGAACTGGTCTTGATTAAATTATTTGAAATTGTATTTCCCACAGTTTGACATATCGCTATATATTCCTTCAGAAGTTATTTACAAACAAAACTGGGGGAACCTCTCTAGCTGCATGTTAGTTATTACGAGAATAATAGTTTGCTCCAGGATTTCACCCAGCAGATTATGAACCAGTAGGGAGACTACACGCTAAGAGCTCCAGGAAAGCCCGTACCTCTGTAATTCAACACTGTTAGGATACCCAATACTCAGGATAGTAAGTGGGTAGATTGAGAAACTTGTAGATATTCTGTGTCTGTATATATAATAAAAATACACACATATACACACACTCTACCAGAATAGTACATAGAGTTAGCTTTTATTAAAATATCAGGTCAGATGTAAAAACTAGACTACCCAAGATTCTGTCCTCCAAAATATGTTATTTTATAAAATATATGTTATTTTAATATTTTTAAATAACATGTTATTTAAAATATGAGGTAACCTAATTCACAGAGTGAACTGATTGTGATTTCAGATTTTATCCAAGAACAGTTTGACAAGTAGTGCCTTTTCGAAGTGACATGTGTCTAATTGAATAAGCAGAGTGATTTGTAATCATGACAAGGTGGACAAGCTATGAAAATGTATTAAGGAAGGAGAGAAGGCAAAAATGTAGACAGCGACAGGTGTTTGTGCAGGCACCCTGAAACATGGAAATAAATACTCTAATGTTCATCATTCCCCTCTGACGTCATAATGGGGGAGAATCATGGAGGACCAATCGTTCAAAGTCATGACCGAATCAATCAGGGGCAATAGAGCAGTAGGCTGGCTTGTAGGATTCTTCTGATGAAAATTACAGAACCGGCTCTTCTAGGAAATTATAGTTCAGTAATTGTCCACTAATGCAATCATAGAAAGAAGGATCTTAGATATCATTAATGTATTCTTTGAATATTCAAGGCAAAATGCATTTCATCCGTTGTTACGATCCAGCCATATTTGGAGTATTTTTCCTTAAATTTGAATAAACCTGTTTTGATCTTTCCTGACTTCCCTTTGTAAATTTGCTATGATTGTTACATCACCCAAATAGCAAAGCATTAAGAGAGTAATCACAGAATTCGTCTGAAGTGTGCTGAGCTGTAAGGGGAACATAGTTATTCTGATCTCTTCTTCACTTGAAAATTATCCCAAAGTGGGAGAAAGAAATACTGTCTCAAGTTTCCTGTTTGTACTTTCATGGGATTGATTTTTTTAACAGTATATTTGCTAAAAAGTGTAAGCATTGGCTGGTTTGGAGAACACTTTAAAACATAGAACATTCAATGAGAATAACATGTACAGCTCTAAAGTCAACACAGCAGGTAGTTTATACAGATAATAACACATTGAGAAGTGTCACAAAATACGTATGGGACAATAACAGCTGACCACCCAGTGTACATCAGACCAAATGAAACCATTGATCTATATGTAATAATCGTAAATGAATGAATTTAGAATCTCAACTCAAATATAGTTTCTAACCATGAAAATACTTAATATTCATTTGGAATTTTTTTCTCAGGTTTTCATTGAAGATCGTAATGGAGCAGTGGCATTTTGTCTTCTTAAAATTATTGGCACTCTCATACCTTAAAGCAGAGTACACTTGAAATAATAAGTTGCCCTTCCACAACAATTTTGTAAAGTTTGAATTTTTGCATAACTGTGGATATATGCATTCTTATAGCAAACAAGAATATAAGCAAGGAGAATATTCTTTGACAGTATAGTAGTATAATGGAAGTTTGATATATATTTTCTAACTTTGTTTTCCATGAAGTATTTTTAACTTTTTAAAATCAATGATAAACTCATAAGGAAGAAATACATATTTACGATGCACATTTTTATGAATTGGATTAATATATAGTATTTTAACATCATTTAACAATTAGGCAAACTTGTTCTTCCCTAAAGAACGTTATGTAGAGCCTAATTCTCAAATTTGGTTGCACATAGGGATCATCTGGAGAGTTTGTTTTGTTTTGTTTTGTTTGAGGAAGATTAGCCCTGAGCTAACATCCATGCCCATCCTCCTCTATTTTGTATGTGGGACCCCTGCCACAGCATGGCTTGATAAGCAGTGTGTAGGTCCACGCCCAGGATTTGAACCAACAAACCCCAGGCCACTAAAGCGGAGCACTCAAACTTAACAACTACACTGCCACGGGGCCGGCCCCTGGAGAGTTTTTTAAAATCTCAGTGCCAAGTCTGCACCCCAGACCAATTAAATCAGAATCTCTCAGGGTGAATTCAAAGCTTCAATATTTTTTACAGCTCCCCATTCAGTTCCAATATGGAACCAAGTTTGAGAATCACTGACATTGAGTACTGGGGTTTTTAATTTTTCTTGTTCATCTTTGCTTCTTTCACCAGACATTCTTTAAATCCAGAATGGACAGCATTTTTTTATATATATCCTGTATGTTTTGTCATATAATCCTTTATACTAGGTAATTGAACGGAGTTCTTTCCAAGAGAACTTTAAATAAAAGCTTTCCCAATCCAAATCGAAAAGACACTGAATTGTAGTTAGCTCTCTAGTGAACGTGTTTACTTTTCATCTTTACTCTTTTTATCATGAGAAAAATGCATCTTATTTCTTCTAGGTATACTGTACAAGGGGAATGGGGAAAACCAGTTCATCTCGCAACAGCCTCCCGTCGTCAGTAGCATCATGGGCAACGGACGAAGGCGCAGCATCTCGTGCCCAAGTTGCAATGGTCAAGCTGATGGTAATAAACTGTTGGCCCCAGTTGCATTAGCTTGTGGGATCGATGGCAGTCTATATGTAGGGGATTTCAACTATGTTCGGCGGATATTCCCTTCTGGAAACGTAACAAGTGTTTTAGAACTAAGGTATGTCTTTCCTTAATTTGGGATTTTAATCAAAGCTACACATGCCTTTATAAAAAAAAATGCTGAATCTAATGTACTAATTTATTTATTTAAATATATCTTCCCAATGTTTAAAATTCTCCCTAGAAAGAAGTTAGATTGTTGGTTAAAGTTAAGAAAAGCAGAAGACATATATATTGTGGCATAAATGTACAAAAGATTGTAAAGTTACCTCATATATAAACTGTCTCACTGATTCCAGTGAATTTTCTAGGCTTCGATAGGATCGAACTATGATTTTTAAATCCCTTTAGTCGTCTTTAGAATAACCTTGTGATATAGGTTATTGCTCTTTTATCTCACAGTGATTGAAAGTAAGGCATGAAATATGTTCCTACGATATCAGGGCATAACAGTAAATGAACTAAAACTATAACTTTCAAGTAGAATATTGGATCTTCAAGTTGGGTTAACCCAGTAACAATAATGACAATAAAGTAACAAATTGTTGTCTTTGCCTTGTTCATTTGTGTGTGATTATCGAAATCATCCTATTTGGTAAATTATTTGATAAGCCATGGCCTAAAAAATTCATTTCCAGTGTTATTTCTGCTTAAGTGGGCAATTTCCATACAAATAATTAAAATCTCAGTCTTCAACTCATTATATTTAGAAACCTTTTCTAACTCTGCTTTCTTTTCACCTTTTTTATCTGCTTCCACCAAGAAATAAAGATTTTAGACATAGGTAAGCATCTTGCTTAAAGGTTGTTGTGTATTTTCAAATGTCCTTTTTACATTTCACTGTGACTCTCTGACACTGTTTTCTAAGAATATTTCATCATGAGAGGGGAAATGCAGTATCACAGAACATCTAAGGAATTAAAACTGCTTAAATGCACGATTATTATATAATATATTGCAATGTATATTACGCCATATATATACAATATAATTTGAAAAATATTTTCAAGTTGGTTAATAAAGTAAATTTCATTGGAAAAAATTATTATATTATTATAGTGAACATCTCTAACAAAAAATTCTTCAAATGTATGATATGGTAGAGGGCACCTGTGTAATCATTCAGGTTAGTAGTAGTTAATTTTCTAAACATCAGTTAGACTTGCACAATCTAAGCCATGGTGAACAAAACAAAATTTGAAGCACAGTAGAGTTTAAAGAAAGTTTAGTTTGACCAATAGCCAGGGCAGATCCTGGTTTATTGGGCCCAAAGCTTATTCACTTTGGGGGCCTCTGTTTAAGGAAAAGAATCTAAAAAATTTTACTTTGGCAAATTTTTTAAAATGTAACACTGTGTGAACATATTGCTGGGGCCCTCACTGGGCTTGGCTAGAACCCATACAAGTGAGGGGCCCTAAAGCTTAAGGTTTATTAACTTCCCAGTAAATTCATCACTGCTGTGTTTTCCTAAGTTGAGAGAGTTACCAGATTTGAGTTGTAAGAAGTAATGTTTTCATTGATATTATTATGGAGGAAAAGACTTTCCTCAGAGCTAAGGATGAATGCAGTTGAAGCAAATATATAGATTGAAAAGTTTTTCCTTTTCTATTTGCTGTGTACACTTAACTGGGGAAGATACAGGAAAAGCTTTTATATGGATACTTTTGACTGAAAATTTTTCCTCGGGACAGCAAGAAAGGGGAAAAAACAATACGTTTTAAAGTAAAGCTAGTAAAAAACAAGACATACTGGACATGCTAGATCTAGTTTGGCCATTAAAATATCTAATGAAATGATAACAGATGGAAAAACTAGTGATATTTTGTATGACATCCTTGAGATGAATAAATCAATGTAACCCATTTAAACCGTTGTGTGGAGATTAACAACTAGGAAATAAAAAGCAAAGTTCTGCTGAAAGATGTATGGCTGTTGCCTGTCAATATGACCAGGTATATTTTCCTGAGATCCCCTGTTGATCTTGTACTATCAGCTAATAGCTCAGTCACGTGCTAAGATTAACACTATATTTCTCTGGACTATTGAGCATGCAAAGCTCTACTATTAGAAACCACAGCAAAACACCAAAATTTTTCTGGCCTTGCCCTCTTGGTAACTGTGGAGAAAAGAGGAAAGACAAACAGATGTATACACCAACTAAACGTGAAAATGCTGGAGGCAAGACAGGAAAAACTAGCAGAGCAGATGCCTTTTAACAAGCTAGCCTATTACATGCCAGGCAGGGTGCCAGATATTTTATATATGTTATTGCAGATGCACACAACAGTCCTTCAGGGTTCCAGATGAGGTCATTGAGGCTCAAGGAGGTTACATATCTGCCCCAAGATGCATAACTAAGAAACAGGGAGCAGAGATTTGAACCACTGTAAAAGGTGTGTTCTTTCCACTACTCCACGCAGCCAGTTATGTGTCCAAATGGCTAGGTTTCCATGAGATAATTCCCTGGGTATGCAAAAAGCTAGATTTATTTTACAATCATTTCACAAATTACTTGGAGCTATAATCTGTTTCACTGGGAAAAAAAAATCTGTGAAATTAGAGCTATATTATTATTAACAATATTTTATAATGTGTACTCATTATGTGCTAACTCATGGTGTTTGGCACTGATACTCATTATAACCCCTCTCTCATGATCCTCCTTAACCTTTCTCCTCTGTACATTATTCTGGCTAAGTTTGGACTCCTTTATTTTCTTTATGCACCATGCATGTAAAATACACTGTTTGGGTTTTATATTGGTATTCCTCTTTATTAAATCAATGTTAACTGATCACTTACCATGTGCTAGGCACGTTGACAAACAGTAGTATAAGGCAAAGTCCGTGCTCTCAGAGCTCACAGTCCAGTAGGGGAGATAAGATATATATGTAACCAACTAAATAGCATTATCCATATCATTCTTTGATGTTTAATCATATCCATGGCTTATACCATGAGAGTAATTCTGTGGAGGAAGAGACTAGGGAGTGTGGTAAGGAAAAGTTTCACGGAAGGGGTGATATTTGACCTAGGTCTAAAAATGAAGTCTGCTTAAACAGAACAAGAAGAAGAAAGAGAAGGACAGTCATGAAGAAAGAATATAGAGCAAGTCAAGTTACTGGGGTCTGCGAAGGAGATAAGCAAGACAGGTTCTGAGAGGAATCAGAGCCACCTGAACGTGGAGCAGGGGATTCATGTTGGTAAAAAGGAGAGATACAGGGAGAAAGGCAGATTGGGGTCGGATTGCTTAGGACCTTGAATGCTCTAAGGAGTTACTCTTCTATCCTGTAGGACAACAGAGACAGTGAGGAACCGTTTTCTGATCTTGAACAAGATCATGGTATACTCAAAGTGGCCTTTTAGGAAGATTAATCTGGTATCAGTGTTCAGTGTGACTTGAAGATTAGTTAGAAAGATGTTACATGAAACCATGAGATGGTAGTGTAGGGGAGGAAGACAATTCCTCTACTTTCTAGGTCCTTCTGGATGAGAAGGATTAAATTACATTGAAATGAGACAGCATAACAGGAGAAAATCGAAGTTTAATAACATGTGTACATGGGAGAAACCAAGGAAAACTAACTCTCCACAATGGCCAAAGCTGCTGCCTTAAATACCATCTTCAGCTAAAGACAAAGGAGGATGTTAAAGACTTCTGAGGGGAGGAAGGCAGCTTACATGGAGATGGAAATGCAAATATTTGTTAAACAGGTGTTTGCTGGGCTGTCTATAGACAATGTGACCCGAGAGACACATTTTACATTGCGCTACATGTGTATTATGATATTAGCTTATGGTATTACCGTGGTATTAGCTCCTTCCTGGAACAGGCCTTCTATCTTAAATTATTTCAGGCAGTTGGAGGGAAGGTCAAAATTTCTTGCGTCTTTTGTTCTTAAAAACAATCAAGGCAAAGAGACATATTTTGGGGTGGCCAATTCTGATCCCCCACACTAGGTACCTAAAATAGGATGGCTAGCAATGAAGGAAATCGACCAATAAAATAAAGGAGGGCAGAGAATGGACACACTGTACACGGCTGATAAGGAAGAGGAAGATGTAGAAAACATCCAAGGTTTTTGACCCCAGGTCATCAAACAGATGACAAAATCATTGACAAAAATAGAGATTCCGTTAGCTTAATAACTAATTAATCAAAACTGACTTAACAAAAGCAAAATGTTTCAGCTCATTGAAACTTCCTCATTTAGCTTAAAAAATTAAAATTCTTTTCAGGTGACTCTTCCTTTTTGCCTACCTATGTCATCTCTCTTTTACTGGCTGATAGGATCTGCCTGGCTTCCTCCTTATCCCCACTTTCCTGGCTAGCATAAAAGTAATGAGAGGCTTAGGAATAGGTGATTGGAAGAAAAAGAAATTGAAAAATGTGTCTAAGCCTATAAAAATGAACACTGCAGTCAGCTGTTAATGATTAAGTAAAAAATAAAACTGCATGCTTCTTGTCCTCGTACCAAGTTTCACATACTATCAACAGCCTCATTAATTGGACTAATGGAAATAATTAGTAAAAATATTGAATAACAAAATAAATATAAAAACACATAGTCTTTATTATTTTAAAATTCAAAGTATTCTGTCATGCCAAATTTAATAAGAACTGCCAGGATATTATATCAAATAAAAGTCCCTAGCTACATTTTAATGAAAAGATATAAACACTACTCAATCAACATATTAAGTTTTTTACATAAGAGGAAGCTTCTGAAATGCTTGAAAAATAAGTTTCTCTTAGATATGCTAAATATTTCCCCCTATGATGTTTATAATATTAGTTTGCTAACAAATCTTTTTTGTGGGTAGTAAATTTTAGCTTATCCCTGTTCCAATTCTTTAAAATTTCAAAATAAAAGAACTTTAATTAACTAATACCAGCCAAGGGGCACTGAAACATGTAGGACCGAAAATCAACTTTGTGAATTTTATATTACCAATTAAAAGATCAAAGAAAGTGTCAATTACGGGTCTGTGAATTTGAATCATTTAAAGTTTAGATACAAAATCGTAAAGAATTGGTTCAGCACTTCTTATTGACTTAATATTTAAAAATCAAGCAGGCACAGAAATATCACATTCCAAAGTTCTGCTTATGATAATCTAAACAGTCTTTTGGTAGCTGGCAAACAGGTAGCCTACTTTTTCGCATAAATATAAATATAATTAATAAAATAAAAATAAATAAGCATAAATATAATTGACGCTTCTTCAAATGGTCTGGGTTCTAAGCGCTGTGGCATAATTTCCAACTAAAAAGGTAAAAGTGCTGATAATATCTATTCTATACCTTCTTCCTTGTGAATGTTTCTCTAATCTAAGAAGGCTGAATTATGACAAAATGGATGAGCAAATCTAGTCTGCCTTTACCCCCGGATCTGGGTCTAATTGCATAAGACCGTAGAGAGGATGGCTTGATAAAATCAATGATCTAGACGATTGAATGCATCAAGAAGCAAGATACAGAATACTAAAGGTTCTTAACTTGATCTCAGTTTCTTTGGTTTTGCTGCTGTCCATCAAAATCTGAGTGTTATTTTGAACCTTTCTGAAATGAAAATCTCAAAGGCTGTTGTGCTCCTCCTTTTGAACAGAGATTCCCCCAAACTGTGCCTTTTGTAAATTCTTGCCCTCCAGCTGCCAGCGGCAAATTGTTTTCAGTCATCATAGGCTCACATCTTTACATGAGTTATATTACTGATCTAAACACTCACCTCTCTTTGTACCACCGCACCAGCCTCTCTAGTGCTTTGGCTTTTCGGGAATTTGGAGAGCAAGTACCAGCTCACCCTGTCAGAAAACTCTCTCTGCTTAAATTGGGTGTCCTTGAATCCCAGGCCCATGGCACATACTGCTCGGAGCTTCTCCACCACCAGTCTGTCAACTACACATTTCCAAACCCACTTTTTTTCCTTTTGGTCTTTCAGTACTGATCCCCCTTTTCATTTAAGAGAGGCTGGGATCTAAGAACCAGCTCTAATTTGCCAGCCTAGGCTGCTCTGCAGAGAATTTACCCAATTCTCATCTCCCACCATTCTGGAGGGACTATTTCCAGAGCTGAATTGTTTTCTCCAGGGCCACATACTCCTCCACATGTTTCTTCCAGACAATAGAGTTGTGTGCAAAATTAGACCTTTCATTTGATGGAGATTTTTAAAACCATTGGTATATGTTGCTTGATTTAGAAATTTCTGTATCTTCAAGGAAGGAGTTGTTTCAAGACAGGAAATAGCAAATATAAGCTCCACTTTGGACATTTTGTTATTACTATCTTACTCAAATAAAACCAACGCCCATAAAGGCAAAGCTTATGACCTGAACCAGTCTGTTATTTTTGCACCAAGAAAACTCATGCCGTAGCTAAAGAATGTCACTACTACTCAAGCAGCCACCTTGAAATCTCTTGTTTTTTCCCCTCAAAATGAGGAACATTGTGAAAAAGCATACATGATTCATTTTCCTTTAGCATCATTACTCTAGAAATAATTCAGAGTGGATGTTTTCAGAAAGGTCTGCATTGTTTTAATAATTTAGGATGTTATAGTATAATAGAACTGAGGATACAAATTTGAACCTATCCAGATTTAGATAATGTTTTTCCTTATTAACATTTTCAGAAAGCAAGTCAAGCTGTAGTTAACTACAATTATTGCACTTCTCTGTTGTGTAGAGTTACAAAGCAAAAGACTATTGCAGTGTAAGAGGAGAAAGAACACAAGCAAATATTAAGAGCAGCTAATGCTTATTGAGTATGTATTATGTGCTAGGCACTGTTCTAAGGATTTTCCATATATTAGTTCATGTAATCCTCTTAGATCCTATGAAATATATATGATTATTAGCACCTTTACAGATAAGGAATCTGAGGCACAGATAAGTTAGATAACATGCCCAAGGTCACACAGTTAGTAATGAAGCTAGGATTCAACCCCAGGCAAGCTGGTCCAGAGATCATGCTCATAGATATAAAATGACAAGAAAATAAAGTGTGTGTGTGTATGCATTCATAACCAACTATACAACTATTCATAATTAGTATATAATCAGGGAGATAGGAAAGACTAGAGAAGTCTCTCCAACGTCATGTCTTTCAAAAGAGACCCAGCTTGATTGAACTGCAGCTCTGGCACCAACTATATAGACCTGAAAGGCCAGCTCTGCCAGTATCAGACGGTTTATAGAAAAACAAAACAAAAGCAAAAACCGCTATGAAATTGCTCTGAATGTTATATTGATATGTGACTTTTCACTTCATGGTGAAGTAATCAACCACCGCATTACAGAACACAATATGCCTTTTGCCGCATTTGAAATTTCAGGCATCAACTTAGAAAAATTATATGATAACACTTAGCATGGCAAGTTGATTATTTGGTATAACCCAGCATTCTGAAATGTTTTTGTTTCAAATGACTTGCACCTCTTTATGAGTTCTTCATATCACTTTTCACCCTTTCACACATGTTTACACACTCAAGACCTCTTGCACTAATCTGTCTCTTGTCACTAAAAGATCTGAAAGACTGGAAAGGAGACCCCAACACTGACGGTTTTCAGGCCTTTGTGTGTCTCAGTATTTCTGTTGCCAACATCACAGCCATAGAGCTTTTCAGAGCTCCAGAACGTCCCTACAGACTCCATGAGTGGTCAGCCCTTCCACCAATGTGACAAACACTAGCAGAAACTAGAACCTATTATTTTAACAGCAGAATGTTACAGGAACAATGAAATACGTATATTCCCCACTTAAAAGGAAGAGCTTTAAGTAGTGAGAATTGTTTCATTAGAACCTAATTAGTAATGAGAAAACTACTAAACCACTAGTCAGAATAAATATTTTCATATAGGTAGATTTATATTACATATTTTAGATATTCACATATAAAATAAATGGAAACAAAAATATAATTGTGTGTGTATGTGTAGAGAGAGAGAGAGAAAGGAGAATGAATTAGTAAAACCAATTTTGTTATCCAAAAGTGTGGAATCTGGTGGATTCTTATCAGTGGACATCTTTGTTGGGACACCAAATCATTTAAACTCTTTTTAGAATTTTTTTCAGAAGGCGATATTGGCACATGGTACCAAATGACTTTCTAAGAATGTGGTGTTCAGTTTTTGTAAGGAGATTAATTTTTTAATTCCAACCAAGTGTCATAATTTGTTTATTCCTTGATAATGTTGGTCTTACCATTTTTTACAGGAAATGGGATATAAAATAGTTTACACTTGCACTACTTTACGTTTATAAAATTGAGGCATTGTGTTTTGTGAACAAATATCTGTATCTCACGAAATTCATAGACAGGTTTTAGAGCAGCTTCATTTACAAACTTTAAAAATAAAACTGATGGATCTAGCATTCTGACTTGTTGCCTTGGCCACCAACTGAGCCTGTCTCCTACCCTTGAATGACCTCATTTTAGTATTTAACCCCATAGCTCAGGAGAAACATTGTAACTGCATCAGATTACCTTTCTGGGTTGTGATAGAACAACCAAGACAGACACAATGCTACATTTCTTCAGGGTCTGATTTGATTTGGTTTTGTAGCAAGAGAAAACAGGAGAGAATTCTCTGTGATGAAGTTCGAGTGAACTCAGTAGTATGTTATACTTCACAGGAGAGTTGCACTGAGACGCCCTTCCCCTGAAATAAACTTTATGTCTGTTACTCAAGGGCAATTTATTAGTGGCTTTGCATTGCACCAAAAATGTTTAGAGAACGCGCTTCTTTGTTTTAGGCTAGAGTCCTATTGCCTTCCAAAGGTAATTATTTTTAAAATGGCTGTCTTAACAAACTGTTAAACCCTCGGCAACAGGCAAGGAAGGAAAACAGTCATATCAGAGATGGCTACCAATTCTTTTAAGTCATTCTTTTAAGTCATTATTAAACATGCTGTTCATTTTCCAATCTGATAGGAGATTTCAGTTTATAATCCGTTTCTCATGGTCTGTTTTATTTTGCTTTTCATTTCTCTCCATGTATTAGGAGTAACCCTCTTGTGATGTTTATGTATGATCCTTTTTTTACAGCAGCAACCCAGCTCATAGATACTACCTTGCAACTGATCCAGTCACGGGAGATTTGTATGTTTCTGATACTAACACCCGCAGAATTTATCGCCCTAAGTCACTTACGGGTGCAAAAGACTTGACTAAAAATGCTGAAGTGGTTGCAGGAACAGGAGAGCAATGCCTTCCATTTGATGAAGCCAGATGTGGGGATGGAGGGAAGGCTGTGGAAGCCACACTCATGAGTCCCAAAGGTACCGGCATTTATCAATTTTCGGATTTCTTTTTATTAAAAAAAAAAAAAAGTGGAAAATCCATTTAGTGCCTGATTGTGTTTAATGCTGAGTCTAACATTTTACCCTCAACTGTGTTCTGGAAAGCTGTTTCATGTCTAGTGTTTTCAAAAGGCATTTAGCGTGAAACTGCTAAAATCCTAAGTTGATTTTACAGTAAATATTGGATTCTTGGCATTTTTTATTATCATACCATTTTTTCAACTTTTCAAAGAATAAAGCAACTACTCTGTATTATTCAGGTCACATCCTGTTAAACTTCAAGAAAGTGTCCAAATTCTTTCATTGTCCTGGAATTTCTTTGTCAGGAATGAATCCCAGGGCTCTTTAAAAAGCATCGCTAAGCAACCCTCTTAGCCCTCACCAGTTTGGAGCTGTTAAACTTTTGTTTCTATGCCATGGGAAAAAAAATGCTTGCTGTGAGGAATTTCTGGAGGTAATAAGGGCTAAAATTCTATGTGATAAAGGTTTCTAGCTTTTAAACCAGCCAGGACTGACTCCTTGCTCATGTGTTGTGCCATTCATTATGGTGTTTCTTGGTTTGAGGCTTTCTTTCTTTTTCATTATAGCTAGTGACTATTATGTGAACAAGGCCTGGAAAGAAGTATTTGTTGTACTGAATTATTCATAATAGCAAATTTCATTGTGGCAAGGTCAACAAAACACTACCCTTAGCTTAGATCTATTTTTGTTAGAACATAGTTACTCTAAGTTCAGCATAACAGAATCTGATCGGTTTCTATAATTTATAGACAACAACATTATAATTTTATATTTAAAACACGGGCACTACATAGATGATTCACACACTAACCAGAGATTCCTAGCAATTTGGGTTATTTCTTTATTACATTTTACATTTATTTATGTTGTAAATGCTTATGTTGGGTTTTTCCTCGTGTGTTCACAATCTACACTCCTACCTGCTACCCATCACCCATGTTATCCTGGGGTTAAATGTTGAGTTTAATGATGAGCCTAAATGTTTAATCAAAATTAATCATTTTTGAAAGATTAGTAACTTACTTCTCTTGGATAAAGGAATGGCAATTGATAAGAATGGATTAATCTACTTTGTTGATGGAACCATGATCAGAAAAGTTGATCAAAATGGAATCATATCAACTCTCCTGGGATCTAATGATCTGACTTCAGCCAGACCTTTAACTTGTGACACTAGCATGCACATCAGCCAGGTAGTTAAAATATTAAGCTGAATTGTTTATCTTCTAAGTGGCTTGATTTACTATGTCGTTAGACCCTGATGGCACCTGTTAACCTGTATATATGTGTGTAGTGGTAGTTCTGATAAAGCTGCTCCATTTAAATGGATCTCAGACACTAATAAAAAGTTATTTTCTTTTATAATTCTGCGTTTGATGAATTCGGTGAGATACAGAACAATTGTCACTAAGAAATGCTAAGCATTTGTAATAAAATGCCAGTAAAAGAGCAGCAGGCAGATATTCCAGAAAGAACAAAATAGCTTAAATCTCTAATCTTTTGATTGCATGAGCTCCTTAAATAGTAGCATGAACCTGCTATGATCAGTCCCAAGGGGCTTATATTTAGAATTAGGAACTTTACTATTGGCCTGATTGAAAACACAATAGAACGCTAATGTATTCCTAACCTAGAAAGCCCGACATTTGGTGGTTATTACTGCTAACGGGAACATATGTGTTCATATCTCATTGGTATCTATTAACTTACTACTAAGAGGTTCATTTGCTATTTGGCTGTAACTTGCCAATGTTTTAATAAGCTGCATTTTTAAATAAAATGTTATTTCCTATATTCGTCTCCACTCGAAATTTTTAAGTTTGTTTTACTGTAGCTATTCAAAAAGGAATTTTGAAACAGTTTATCAAATTAAGGGTAATTTCCTCAAATGGTCTAATTTACTCTTCTAGCAAATTAACTGCAGTGCAGTAGCTGACTAACCAGACCATTTCTTTTTTATTAAGGTACGTCTAGAATGGCCCACTGACCTAGCCATTAACCCTATGGATAACTCCATTTATGTCCTGGATAATAATGTAGTTTTACAGATCACTGAAAATCGCCAAGTGCGCATTGCTGCTGGACGGCCCATGCACTGTCAGGTTCCAGGAGTGGAATATTCTGTGGGGAAGCACGCAGTTCAGACGACACTGGAATCAGCTACTGCCATCGCTGTGTCCTACAGTGGGGTCCTCTACATTACTGAAACCGATGAAAAGAAAATTAACCGAATACGGCAGGTCACAACAGATGGGGAGATCTCCCTGGTGGCTGGAATACCTTCTGAGTGTGACTGCAAAAACGATGCCAACTGTGACTGTTACCAGAGTGGAGATGGCTATGCCAAAGATGCCAAACTTAATGCTCCGTCCTCCCTAGCCGCTTCTCCAGATGGTACCCTGTATATTGCAGACCTAGGAAATATACGGATCCGGGCTGTCTCAAAGAATAAGCCTTCACTTAACTCTGTGAACTTTTATGAAGTTGCCTCTCCAGCTGATCAAGAACTTTATATCTTTGACATCAATGGCACTCACCAATATACTGTAAGTTTAGTCACTGGTGATTACCTGTACAATTTTAGCTACAGCAATGACAATGACATTACTGCTGTGACAGACAGCAATGGCAATACCCTTAGAATTAGACGCGACCCGAATCGGATGCCAGTTCGAGTGGTCTCTCCAGATAACCAAGTGATATGGTTGACAATAGGAACAAACGGATGTTTGAAAAGCATGACCGCTCAAGGACTAGAATTAGTTTTGTTTACTTACCATGGCAATAGTGGCCTTTTAGCCACTAAAAGCGATGAAACTGGATGGACAACGTTTTTTGAGTAAGTATATCAGAATTCTACTCTGATTATAAAATACTGTGATATAACAGTATAATCTAAAATCATAATAATGTATTCTTAAAGAGAGGTGGGATCCAGGTTTTTTGGGGCCTGGAGCTTTTATAGTTTTTGGATCCTTCGTTCTGAAAAAAGAAGACAGAATTAGACTCAGGACTTTGGAAGGGACTCAAACAAGTGGGAAACCCTGAAGCTTAAGTTTCGTTAGCATCATGGTAAATCTACCTCTGCTTAAGGGTTAACGTGTTGCTTCATAGAGACCTAGTACGTTAGCAGCAAATCTTCTGAGAAACGTACTCCAACTTTGGTTGGGGGCTTAAACCCTTTGGGTTAACGTTTACGCGTGTGATAAAGCTGACTGTGTTGGGAGCTGTCACTGAAGAGGAACTTTAAAACCATTTACAGTGAACTTAGCTGATTACATCAGTACCGCAAATGTTCTTCTGGTTAGTTATTGACAATCTAAACTGCACTGAAAAGACCCTCCCACTAAAAGCAAATCAGGAATTGCTGGGTGCTCTAAAAGCCTATGAAAAAGTATGAGACTCACCCAGCCAGGGCTTTCTACTAAATCTGTGGAGTAGTGGCCCAGGCAGTGTGCTCTTTGAACAGGCACATTTTATGAGGTCGATTAGAACGAAAGGAGAATTAGCCGTTGTATTTTTTATGCTATATGTCCTTTGCAGTGAGTGCCTGTGTAAAATCATTTTCGATTACCTGTTCCCGTCACTAACATTGCACAAATCATAAGGAGAAATTAGATGTACAGAGATGGCATGTTGACAAATGCAAAATAGTCCTTAGAAATGAATATTGAGCTCCTTAGTGTGATATCTCCATGATGTGCTGAAGCAGAAGTATTTTCTGTAGGAGCACACCTCTAAAATTACAATAAAAGTCAGTAGAAAAAATGATCCAATATACAAATATTTTCCGTACAACTTTTCTGGAATGGATCTTATACATAAAGCTTCGTTCTCCTGTAGCTTGAATTGCTTTTCTTTTTTGACAGATTCCCTTGTAATAAAATGAGTGTTCCCCAGCAGCAGGATTTTGTCAGAGAAGCAAACCTTTTCAATTGAGTTACATTAAAATTCTGCTCTTAACATTCCATTTGCTCATTTTAGGATCGCAATAGGAAAGGAATAAATTGGAAGTTAATGGAAAGCACTTCTTTTGCACCGTTTTCAAAGTGATAGCAGGCTATATTGCCAAAGAGGCAGAAAAGAGGACAGAAAAAGTGCCCCCATCAGATGAGCCTGGCCAGGAGAGCTGCTCTGATTATCAGATCTTCAGGAAATGATGGTGGCATTGGTAGGGTTTCCGTTTAGTTGAAAGCAGGGGAAAAAATAGAGAAATAAATTCTTAGGACAATCTAGGACTCGAGCTCTGCTCTGTGGGCCATTTCTGAATGTGTCCTTATTTGTTCCTGAGAATTGACACTGCACGGAAGTTCATCATGTGGGTTACTATGGACACATGAACTGCTTGCAACAGATACAGTGGTTTGCTTATGGCCTGCAAATGAATTGTAATCAAGTTTGGAAAATTGGAGAAAGGGATGCACTCCATTGGTGGAGCAATGTGGGATAGGATAAACAGATTTGGGATTTTCACCTTTTGTTAAATTATGGTGCACAAAGAAGACACATTTCTCTAGTAACAAACACCCTCCAAAAATTTTAGATTTCGTCAAGAATCGGCACAACGGCTAAAGTAGAGGTTGAGTTGGCAAGTTGATCTTGTGAATATAATGGGCAAACCTTGTTTTAAAGAATGGAAGTTTTTCATTAATTGAAATATATCATAATCATATTTTACTAATACAAATTCATTACACATCATATTTAAAGTATATCTATTAAGTCATATCTAGATAACTTACAGTAAAGGCAACTATTCCAAAAAGTATTATTAAAATATTGTACCAAATATAAACCTCGTAATTATATGCATATATACGTGTGTGTTTGTTATAATTTAATAAGATAGTGGTTTAACAAACCAGTGTTTAAAAAATAACCTTTCCAATAAAATTAACAGAAATATTGCTTTTAGAAAGCAGACTTCTTGTTGATTTCCCTCTAGATGTTTGCAGCAAAGACATGATTAAAAAATTTCTAACAAACATGTGTGCATTTTGCAAAACAGTGTATTACAATATGAGACAGAAAAAGTAGAGTGCTTAACCTAAGTAATTCAGTCGTCATATCAGAATGACAAATCATCTTTTTTTCGTTCCATACATTCTATAATTTAGTTGGGAAAGAACATGCCCACCTCTTCTAAGTGTAAGAACCTTTAAACACATTCCAAAGTACAGTAAGTGCCTAAAAGAAGGGAGGGGAGTGTCACTGTCAGGCTGCCCCTCCAGAAGCTCTCTCTGTCTTCTGACAGAGCGGCACATTTTGAGACTGCTGATGGGTGAACGCAGCCCCTATCTCTACTCATCAGAGCCTTGACACCAAGAGTTCATGCTTATGACATCCTGACTTGGACGCATGACTGGATGTGAAGGGTCCAGTAGAAGCAGCCGGGGGCGCCCCATACCTATCAGACTTCCTTGGTGTTCGTAGCTATGCATGGGCTGGCCAGCTCCCAGAATACTAGTACATATATTTCCCTTCATATATTTATAGTACTATTTGTCTAATTTAGATGTGGTAAGGGCACTTGGTAATTTCATAAAGAAGGGATGTGAAAGATTTGACAATGGTCAGGGTTTTACCAAAACCACAGTGAGATTGTGGGGGGGGGGAAAAATCACTATTCCCAATTGGAAAACACCTGTTTTCTCTGACTTTCGTGACACCAGTCCCTAGAGCAGATACCTGCTCTATAATCATCTTTCTGCACAAATGCCTTGCAAAGAGAAATTAAACTTTTCAGCCCAAATTCCCATTTGTATGTGTCCAGCTTTTTAGCTAACCTCATGTCTAAAAAAGCCTTGAGATGAAACTTTATAGGATAGAAGCAGATGGAAAAAAACCTGGAATCCATAAATTTACCCACCAACAAAAGTACAGTTGCTATAGTTCCTATCAAAGAAATTTTAAAAGAGAATTAGTTCAGATTACTTAGATGTTTTAATTTTATTACTTTTTTCCTTAGTACAAGCTTTAGTTTATCATTAGTGTGTCACGGTAGGGCTGTGAGTACAGAATGAAATGTGAAAAAGTATTTTATAAAATGCAAACTATTTAATTATTTTTGTGGCTCTCACGACTCCTGGAATGTTGTGCTAATGCAGTTCAGCAATATTCTTGTACCTCATATCAGAAAGGATGATCCTAGGAAAAGAAAACCTGGTTCCCAACTTAAGATTCTTATCTGTCACCAATAAAATAGGTGACTTTTTAGGGTACACAGATGGTTTTCAAAGCACAAGAACCTTCATTTCAAAAACTGGAGATATTTTCTTCTTGGCAGCAATTTCTCTCCACGTTACTTGTAGTTATTATGTGCCTACTGTCATTCATTAGAGAAGTGGCCAGTGTTCTCAGACGTGCCACTGGATGGTATGATAGGAAGATGAAGTAGGTATCAGATGGTTTAGAACTCAGCTTTGAAATCTCTGAGTTAGACCAATATGTTTCCTGAACCGCATAATTATTTATTACTGATTGAATAAGCCATCTTGTCTCAGACTTCCTCTTCCATTGACTTGCTGGGCAGCAGAAAGGATGTCCAAGTGGCTAATGGGGTCCCCTCGTGTGATGACCCTATGATAAGTCTAGTTACTCCCTTCACTTGTAGAGACTGTTGCATGCTGCTCTTCAAACCATTTAAAAACAATTATCACACACTATCATTTCTTAGCTGGAGTAATTCCAGGGAGACCAGAAAGATCTCACCACCTGAAAATTTATTATTAAAAAAGTTCATCCCCAAACCTCAGTTCTTCCACTTCAATGCACACAAAAGCAGATCCAGTGTATTGAATTGGGCAATAGAATAAATTATTTAATAGTAAATGGCATTTCACAGTTCTCTGCTTGCTTACCCCTATAAAATACAAACCGTGCAGGCATAGCTAGAGGCTCCTCTGTCTGGTTAAAGAAGACAACATGGAACAGAAAGCTGGAACTTCTGGCTGATACGTCCATGCACAGCACCAGGTTCGTGGCTGTTTTCCTGTCTTGGGAGTCGGGATGTTTGGAGCCTTCTATTTGTGGAGCTGACTCTGTGATCTTTCGTGAGCCATAGTCAGATTTACAGAGCAAATAAATGAGTTTCAACTTTTACACATTTAGGTAGGTCTCTGGCTTCTCATTTGGGTGCTTTCTGGTCCCTCATTCAAGCTTAGCAATTTCGGAATGAGCTCCTGAACCATTGCTTTATAACGAACTTAACACTGCGCCCTTGGCAAACCCACGACCCCACTGACGTGAGTGCTGATGCTCCGGGAGAGTATCAAAAAAGGCATCTCAGAGGAGGAAAGAGAGGCCGTGTAAATAGTACCTCTGCTACGAATGCAAAGTAGTGTACAGGTAGCACAGATAATTTGGAAAACTCAATGACAGTTACTGCAAATTAGAAAAGATGTGTCCATTCCCATTGACATGGAATCACGTCTAAACAGCCTGACATCTGTCCCGTGTTGCCTTCTCCTTATGTGTGTATTACTGCAATAGCTTCTGATGTTAGAAAAATTAGGACAGAAGGAGAGAATAACCTTTCAATTATAGACCTCTGACATCCAACCCTAAAGACAAACACTGAAACCACGTTTCATTGTTATTTCTGCCAAAAATTGTGTTAAAAACAAAACAACCCAGGGACCAGCCAGTGGCCAACTGGATAAGTGCGCACACTTCCCTTTGGCAGCCCAGAGTTCACCAGTTCGGGTCCTGGGCATGGATCTACACACTGCTCATCAAGCCATGCTGTGACAGCATCCCACATAGAAGAACTAGAATGACTTACAACTAGGATATACGACTATGTACTGGGGCTTTGGGGAGAAAAAAAAAAAGAGGAAGATAGACAACAGATGTTAGCTCAGGGCCAATCTTCCTCACCAAAAAGAGCCCGTTTTATAAATACATATCTAAAAATAGTGCTTGGTTCTTTTATTTTCCTTTTTTTTGTTTCTTATTTTCTTCATAGTAGGAAACATTTGGGACATTCAGAATGATTTTTAAGAGGTTTTATCAGCAGATCACTTAAAATCCTGGTAAAATGCTCTGATTGATTTCCATTTTCACTATTTTGTTTGTTTAATAATTTTGCTTTAAGTTTTTCACCAGAATGTGTATTCCCAGGGACAGCAGCAAAAAATGTGGAGGCAACTAAATAAAGTGGCTGCTCTACATTCCAAATGTTAACCTGAACACGACGAAGGCAACACTTTTATTAACACTTGATTTAATCCAATTTTCTTCTGCAGTCTAGTTTTAAGAAATAATTAGTTCTGTCCAGGTTTCAAAGCAGAAAGGGAAACGGGGAAATGGTATGTTATTCACATTATTAGAAAAAAATCCCAGGAAAAGTAAAAATAGGTTAGCCAGATTTTCTCAATATATCTCAGTATATAATATAAAATAAAATTTCTCAGTATAATTTGCAGTGTATCGATAGTTTCAAGGCTATGTTAATTCTTTCCGTGTGTTCCATTAGCAAATTAATTTTCTAGATGTATTAAGTTGCTCCATAATGGTTCAAGAGTGAGTAAATGCAGCTTCCAAAAGTGTTGAATTTCCTCTTTAAACCAACTACATAACTGTCTAAATTAGACAATCAGAGAGCCTCGCATCTGTGTGCATCAGCAACTTCCCTTACACGGCGATTATCGAACAATTTACCCAAGACTGAGTTATATACACCAGCTCTTGTAAAGGATAGCTCGGTAACGGGGCAAGAAGTTTACACATTGACAAGCTGTGGAAGGGAACTTTGTATTTTTTTACAGTCACAGACCTGATGCTCAACAATTGGGTCTTCTCCAGAGACTAGCCAGCATCTCTGGCTCATTCCTAGGATATAAAAATAAAAGCACCCTCAGCAGCCCTCAGCCTGGCTGCCCTAACTCCTCAGCCTCCCAGAGAAAGCCCGTTGCCTATATTCCAGGATCCTGGAATGGCTTCGGAATGTCTTGAGGCTGCAAATGCAGAACTAAAGAGATACTGTTCTCTTCTGAACTCTCTGCCAGGGTTAGATGAAGCAATCCATGAAGGGGATAAGATGTTTGGGGAGACCATCACGTGCTTCAAACCACCCTATTCCTCACTGAGCATCCTTCCCATCCATCACCATACCACATCTCATAAACACACTCTCACACACTTCAAAACAGATTTCCTAGACGCCAGTTCATCCCCAAGTTTGGTAAATCTGTGCTTCTTAAAGGGAGACCCTCAAAAACCTCTGAGAAGCGTTTATGTAAAAAAATACCACTTTGTTTCTCTGTCTAAAAACTAGATTTTGTTCCCTTTACTTGAAGAATTTAAGTCTTATATAAATTAAGATTTTCCCATCTGTGGCCTTTTAATGAAAAACAGTGTATAAAAAGCAAAAGCTGAAAAAACTTACGGTTTATCTAAAGGAATAGTTAATTAATATAAGTATTTAAGGAATGTAAGTTAAGCATCAGCTAGAAGGAAGACTTCATTCTATTTCAAACTCTAGAAAACAAAAAGAAGAAGGAACCGAGTTCTAATAAAGGCAAGCATAGGACTTCCCTGAAATTAGACGAAAGTTCTTTACTCACAGATGATGTTTTTAAGATGGATCAGTTAGAGTAACAAAAGAAATATTGCAAGAATGTTATAATCCAGAGGAGCAAAATGGCTGAGGATCTAAATGCATCAGACACTTCCTCCATAAAGCAAAGAATAGTCAGGATGGCTAAACTGTAAACCTTTAAGACCTACAGGAATGAGTTTATGCAGTGGTTATTTATAATTTAGAGCTCGTGAGAAATGTTACACTCTGCAGTTTATCATCATGTACATATCCATATGTGCATATTCCATTAAAGCTTAGTTCATTATGCCTTATTAATGGAATAATGAGTTCTGTTTTTCTAACTTAATTTTTAAAGTGTACTTCATTCTCCTTAACACAAAGGTGTCCCCACAGGTGTGGTTAGTCCCATTTGGGACCAGTCCAGGCAACACCAGCCCCCAGGGAGACACTTTTTCCAAAAGCAATTATGCCGCCTAAAAAAAAAAAAAAGTCTTTAAGTGTTACGTTGCAAATGCACACTGATTAGCAAATTATTAAATTACTTCAAACCTCATAGCCATCACCCTTTGGTGATCAAGGCTTCCTGTTTATCCACAAGTTTCTTGGCAATCATTTATTCACTCTTGTACAGATTCATTCAATGAGAATTTATCACGTGCCAGATACTGGTGTTAGATGCCGGAGAATGCAGAGCTAAAAGAACATTCCTTCCTTTCGAGGAGCTCAGAGTCCACTGGGGGAGACAGAGAAGTAAATGACTATAAGAATGGTAAGAGGGCCAGCCCCGTGGCACAGTGGTTAAGTGCGCATGTTCCACTTCGCTGGCCCAGGGTTCGCCGGTTCGGATCCCGGGTGCAGACATGGCACCACTTGGCAACCCATGCTGTGGCAGGCGTCCCACATATAAAGTAGAGGAAGATGGGCATGGATGTTAGCTCAGGGCCAGTCTTCCTCAGCAAAAAGAGGAGGATTGGCAGCAGATGTTAGCTCAGGGCTAATCTTCCTCAAAGAAAGAAAGAAAAGAAGGGAGGGAGGGAGGAAAGAAGGAAGGAAGGAGCTAAGACACAGGTGTTCAAGATGCTGTGGGGTCTCGGGGAGGATCGCCTAACTCAGGTTGGGCACTGGGGACAAGCACAAGGTAAGAGGAACTTCCCAAGGGGGTAGTTTTTAAGCTTAGTCTTGAAAAGGTATGAAAAAGGTTAGCAAACAGAGGTAGAATGTTCTAGGCCAGAAGAGAGCATTTTCTCAGGAGCCGGAGCATGGCAGGTGTTGGAAAAAACATGCAGCTCCAAGCATAGAATGTGTGTGGGGAAGTAGGAAGATGAGACTAGAGAGGGAGATGGTGGCAGAGAGGGTACTGACGTGGCTGGTGATCTTCCATCCTGGGTACACAGGGCTCTCTTAAAGGAGTTTTACCGGGAAGCAACATAGTCAGTCGGGCCACAATATATGGATGGATTCCATATAGAAAAGCAGAAGGTTAGAAGTTAGGAGATAGTGAATGTAGTTGAGAAATGAAGACCTGAACCACGGTTGGGCACAAATTACAGAGAAAGAATAGATTAATCATTAGAAAATGAAATAGCACTTCCTGACTGAATGCAAGAGAGGCAGGTGAAAGACGATCTGCTCACTTAGGTGACCACGTGGATGGGGAAATACAGGGAGGAAGCAGGTTGCGGGGCAAAGGATGAGTCTGGATCTGGAAATGATGAATTTGAGGTTCCCATAGTACACTCTGGCACGTGGTCGCAAATGGCTGGTTCGAACTTAGGAGAAGCCACTTGTAGAGATGTGGACGTGAAACCATGGAAAGAACTGAAGCCGTGAGTCCGAATGAAATCACACTGAAGGGGAATGCAGAAGATCTAGTTACAAAAGGAGAAAAAATGTGTCAATTCGTGAATTCACAGACTGGAGTTTCCTGTGGCTTAGCCATAAAGACAGTGCCCGTGTTAATACCTTAGGGTCCGCTTGCTGCTACTGGACACCATATGCCGAATTTTTTGACACCTTCAAATCTGTGCCTCTTGAACACTACATCATCTCTGTGTTGCTCCCTTTTGCTCCCTTGCTGCCCAATTTTGGCCGTTCCTCTGCTTTCCCTCAGTTCTCACCCTTCTCGGTGTTCATTTTCTCCCTTAAAGCTCGTGAATAGACAACATTTTCGTCTAAATATTTTTTCACCTTCCATTCTGAATCTGTTCACTACTGCGTTTGTTTTTCCTTCCAGTTCTTTCCTGTTCTCCCCAGTTTTCCAAGTCATCGACGTTTCATTAGCTCCTCGATGCTGCTTTCTTTCTGTCCTCTCTTTGTTCTCTCTTCTGAGGGGCAGCACAGCCTGACAGGAGAAAGCGCTGGATTTGGAAACAGAACCTGGGTTCCTTCCTGATTTTGTCACTTGCTCCTAACCGTGTGACTTTGGGCAAGTCACAGTACCTCTCTAAAATTGTGCACCCTCACCTGTAAAATGAAAGGCTTCTTAGTAATTAAAAATCCCTTCCTATTCTAAAAAAATCTGTGATTCTGCCATTTCTCCCCAGCTTTGCATAGGCCCCTGTCAAGGCTTATTCCAAAAGAAACAACATTTAACAAGTTCCCAAATTTCCTTTGCTAAAATAGTTGGGCATATTGCGTTTCTGTAAAACAATATCTTCCGTCAAATAATATCTAACATATTATGCTGGTGGTAGTAATAGTAATTTATAGTAATATATAAATTTCTCTTTCCAAATAGGCTTTCTACTTTTTTTTAACCTTCCCAACTTAGCACAAGTGTCCCAGATCCCTCCTTCTCCTCACTTACTGCACAGCCATTTCCTGGGTGGGGGTCCGTGTCTGGCAGAACAAGTGCCAAAATAGAGGAAGACAAAAGAAAAGGGTGGGCACATCCTCTGAGCACATCCAGGCCCCATGGAATAAATCCAGGAGGATGAGGGCAGGCGTAGTCTTGCTTCACAGACTCTTTGGAGCAAAAATTGCCCTTGACATCAGCTGTCTAGCAAGTCTGCATTTCAAGACCTGCACCAGAACTGTTATCCAAATAAATAAGATGTGTCCTATTCCTGTCAGCCTTCTCCAGTCAATAAACAAACAAAAGAAGAATGACTTGACTATGATCCTTCTCTTAATGATGGCTAACGTAGAACCCTTCAAACCCCAAAGGGAACTAATTCTGGAATGTCCTGACTTGAATGCCTTTGTCTCAAGGCCTATGAATTTCAGAGCTGGGCTTTGTCAATTTGTCACTTCTCCCTGATGTGGTAATGACTGTGTAAGGAAAGAGGCATTGGGTCACTTTTCTTGAATTCATCTTTGAAAAGTATGTCACGTCTGTGACCATTTATCACTGGGCTCAATGTTCAAAGAAAGGGCGGGACCAGAGGTGAAGGAGGAAAGGTCTGTCCTGTCTGTGCTCCTCTGAACTCGTGTTGTCTGGGGTGTTTGAAAAAACAGAATAGTGGCTTGACTGCGGGCTACTGCCCTTGCTGGTTTTAGGGAGCAAAGCACTGGTCAGAATTTGCCCCATCACGAAGACCTCTGAATGAAATGCAACAGCAGCAAAGAAATTTAGATAAGTGTTAACTGCCTCCCGCACCATACAAGTCTCACCCTTTCTCGTCAAGATCCTCTTAGCACTTGATACAAAAATCGTGGAAAATAATGCTTTCTCTTGTCTTCCTTATTTTGCATTTTCCTGTCATTTTTGGTAATATGTGGGTAGCAGTCCGCTAAGTACCAAATGAGCCCGTGATTTAGGAGTTGGTTGATTGCTCTGCTTACCTTCGTGATGGAAGCATTTTGCATTTTCTATCCAGAACCTGATTTTTGAGGATTTCTTACTGACAACATTGGTACTGAATTCAAAGAAATGATGATTTGTCTATGAGATAGTTGTTAAAATAGATAAACCTGAGATTCATTCCTGAAATACTTGAATACAAATTCCTTTGCTATTAGTGTTACAAATCACATTATTGCTGTTAGGATTCCAACTCCGTCCACCATTAGGAGTTTAAATCAGGTTCTGTTCTGTTTTTGCTGTTTCTGCACGTCCTTCATCAGGAATGAGGATCAAGGAAAGATTTCTGCATACGTTCTGTTATGATAGGGTTAGTAACTTTGTTCTACTTTACCACAATAACAGAGAAGAGGTTGTTACAAATTAGCATTGTGAAAAAAGCATTGCTATAGCAGATGGCAAGATTGGAGGGATTTTTTTGTTTTTGCTGGCTGTTAAACTATGGAAGGAAACTGGAACATAAGGAACGCCAATAGATGGAGGAAAAGGCTCTCCCTCTATACAAGGAGACATTAGGGAGAAAGACAGGTTAGGTAAGTCGTTCATGGGAGTCCTTACTGTGATTCAAGTCTTACAGCGAACGGATGTACCCCCACTAAGCAGCTCTCAGAGGAGGCTTATTCTGGGATGGCCCTGGGCAAGACACCAGTCATGACTAAAGTTGAACATTTATCTCATCCAGAGGTCTCCAGAAGGAACCCAAACAAACATCTACTGCTGTCTTGCCTTCTCAAATCAGGCTGGTTTCTCCAGCCAGTGATAAAACATACCTTTAGCTGGCTCCCATTCACTCTTCTATAGGTGAAAAGAAGAAAGGTTTGGGAGAAGGGCATTGCCAACATTATATGAGTAAGTACATGAGTATTTCTCATTTTTGAGACAGACCAATTCCGTGTCAGGCTGAATTATAAGCCAACAATTAGCACAAGGGGTGAAGGACATTCCACCCCTGAAAACAGCTCCACTTCTCCAGAGTTATAACTGCGTGTCTTTGGTTTACTGGCTTCTCTAACGCCCTGCTCTGATTTACACAGATTTTTCCTAAAAGCAGAAGGTAATTTTAAAAACATAACATTTGATTAAGGAAGCCATTTTATGGGGAAGTATTGAAGACAGTAGATAATCCTGCTGTTGAGTTTTAAAGAAAGTTTTTGCGAACTGCAAATTGTTTCCACACGAATAAATTTGCAATATCAATAGTCTATTGACATGTGTGGGTAACTGTCTAAGTCGGTCAATTTTTCTCTCAGTTGAGGAGCCACTATAAATGTTTAAGCAGAAAAGTATTGTAATCGTGGTGTTTCAGGAGATTAATTTGGTGTCAGTGAGTACGGGGAAAGACAAAAGACCAGTTTTAAAATCGAAGACAACCACGGGAATGGGCAGATAAATATCTGAGACACATAATGGAGGGAAAATGAAGAGTTGAGAACTTCACGTCTATAAGGGGGAGAGAGAGAAAATTTCAGCTCAGGATGAATACAGCATTTTCAACTGAGAATGGCAGACGCTCTGACTCTCTGGGGCATTTCTTGATAAGCCCACTGCTTAGGAAACTTAGAAAGAGATTTAAACATATACCACGGAGGCCAAAACAGCAAGTCTAGGCAAAAATGCAATCAAAATTAAAGATGAACAAATAGATAAACATCAAGTAAGGGCTTCTCATCAGTGAAAGAGCAGAAGGTTATTAAGAGCCTGAGGGAGCTTGTCTTTTCCAGTGAGTCTTTTGTGAAGAGGGGTCAACCGGGAGCAAAAAGAATGTGCTGTGTTATGAATTTGAAGCTGTGAGGCTAAGACCAGATGAGTGGAATGGAGAGCGTGAAGTTGATGTCCTAGTCAAATTCCCTGGAGCCTATATTGCATTGTAAATTCAAAAAGCTAATAACAGAAAACTATGTCTCAGATATACACGCTGGCCAGGGCTAGTTCGCCAGCGAGGCCAAGCAACATAAAGTAGAGCCACAAAGTTGCACACAAGCAGAGAATATGACCAGAGGCATCTATGGGAAGGCCTCTCTGAGGAACCAGCGTCAGAGGACTTCAGGGGACAGTTGGCCATTTGCTGGAGCGTTGCTTTTCTGCTTTTGCCGAGGTGAAGAAGAGTCCGCCTGCCATTTCTGAAGTCCCTGAAAAGTCATCTTGGACTACTCATTTTCTCTCACTCCCTTCTCCAGAGTCCCCCCGGTAATTTTAATGTCTGTCATCCATCTTGTTTTCATTTCTTTTGGCATAGATGCTAATCCATGAAGAAGTTTTCATGGATCCACAGCGAAATGAAAAAAGTAAATAACGATGATGTGGAGAATTTTTTCATAAAGCTTCACTTATTCCTTTTAAAGAGTGGGCACTCGCCCTGAGGTTCCGTCCTTCCTACCTTTGGTCGGTTTAAATGGCCTTTCTTTATGAAATGATGGAGGTCATGGGGGATAGCTTTTTATTTAAAAACCCTCTGTTGGTCCTTGATTTTTTTGGTCCTGATTTGCAAAATTGGGAAGTCCAGGAAGTCCTCCCCGCGTCCCTGTCACCCTGCCTCTGGGCTCCATCAGTGCTGCCATGACATCAGCTTTCCGTTATAGCCTTCTTCAGCTCCCGGACAGTCCCCAGTGAGGACACTGCCCAGGGCCTCCCTCTGCTGTCTGATGGGCCCTTCATGGACCCTCCTCTTGTGCACATTTGCCCCGACCTCCCCACAGCCCTTCGTCTCCACTCCTCCACGCCCTTACCCTTGCTGTTTTCCTGACTGCAGTGCCATCTCATGCCTTATCAGCCTGTCTAAATCCTGCATCTATTTCCCAGTCTGACTTAGGTCCCCACCTTGACGCAGCCCTTCCCTCACTGCTCCAGCATAACAATACCTCCTCTCTCTGCACTTGAGTGCTCTGGGAATCTGTACCATTCACGTGGCACTCCTTTGCAACAGGAAGTTTTCGTGTGTATGACTTCTTTCCCCAGCCAGACTTCTTATCCTTGTGTATCCACAGGAGCCTCACATTGTGACTTGCACATAAGCTTTTTCAGAAACTGTTAGGTGACTGGTTAGGTAGCAGCTCTGGGGGCCTTCGATCACAGCAGCCTTCCTGGCCCACCTCATGCAAACACCTCAGCCCTCTCCGTGCCTTCACTCGGATTCAGCCACTCCTCTCAAGGCACAAATTCAGAACTTGCAGGGCTAACCTGTGAAGTGGGGCCACTAAGATCCCAGCTTAACCCTAGGTCATTCTAGCTGCACTACCTACAAAGGTTACTTGTATGTTTATTCCCCAAGGAACCAAAGGCTAATAGGTTAGCGTCTGAATGCGCAGCATCCCGTGCTCTATAACAGTGCGCTCAGCATCCTGTGATACGAAATGCCTGCCCAGCAGGACGGGGAATGTTTGGTAAGCCAATGAAAGAGCAGAGGCAAAGGTGGGAGAAAGGCTTGCTGCTGGAGAAAGGTGACGTTCCCGCTTTAGATTGAATGGAGCCAGGAAACGTAAACCAGCAAAAGGGTCGCAAAAGGGCAGGTGAGTGACAGCTGCAAGAGTGAATCAGCAAAGTGCTGGCAGGTGGCATTGTCTGCATTAAGCGGCAGCGCTCCACTTTACATCAGGCACTGTGATTTACAGAAGGCTGGTGGACCTGGGGTCTGGCACATGAAAGTCCCAGTTGTGGTCCAGTCATAAGATGCAAAAGAGCCCAATCAAGTCACCAAACCACATCATATTCTCATTTTTCCATCTCTAAGAGAGGAGGGCAGACAAGGCAGTACTGAATTATCTTTTATACAGGAGCATTCAGAAGGATGTTAATTTCTTAAAAACACATTTACACATTCTTCCCATCATACTGTGAGAGACGTACAGTGAGCCAAGAATGATGTCCGGGTTAAGATTGAACTTTAGCTGGTTTTTGTGGATAATTCTGTAACTTCTCTGCAGTATAAGTAAACCTGTGCGTATTTGTTTCTTCAAGAGCAATAATTGCTTCGAAAAAGCAATGACAGCAATAAACCGTGTTGCGTTTCTTTCATTGATGCCTTAATCTGCTAGGGGCATTTGGGTCAGCGGGCAGGCGAAGGAGTCAGCTTTTTTATTCCAGCTCTGCCTTTTGTAGGTCCCAACAATGATTACACTTAATGGTGCATTTTCTTTCTCTTCGTTTCTCCATTGCTCACTTCTCCCTCCTGAGTGCTAATTCCTGCGGCTGGCCGAGCAGCACAGCAGACTGTCAGATCAAGTCGGTCAAACCCATGATCTGACTGATATTGTCTCCACTGAATCAATGGGATCAGCTCATCCCTGGGCTCTAAACAGACTTCCCCTGTCTCTCCTTCCTCCTTTCTTCCTGCCTATCTCCACCTTGACATTGCCCTGGCTAAATCTTCTCTACCTTTATTATCTGGAATCTTCTAATTACTAACCACATTTTTCAAAGCTAATTTTTACTCTCCAAGAACCCTCTACCTTTTTATTCCAAAATATCATTTAAGTACTTTTTTCTACTCTTTTTTTCCTTGTCCCATATTTACACCCATTAATATGATCCTCCCCCACAGTTTTCCTCCCCTGGTAACTTCTGTCTGTCACTCCTAAGATTCTTTCTCTGCTCATTCTGCATCTGGGCTCATTTTAAGTAGGACACAGTTCAAGTCTCCATTTTGCTTGGACCTTTTATTAATGAAGCAACTTATCAATCTGAAATCCAATCTTAACTATATTTTTGGCCCAACGAAGTCCCTAGTTTTTCATCCAGAACTTGCTTCTTTTTTTTTCTTTCTTCAAGCCACATTGTCAGTTTTGAAATTTTCTCTGGTGCTACCACAAATAGAAAAGTCACAAAAAAGTCAATTCTTTAGTAAAATGTTGTATCTATAATGTATATTTATGATTATAGGACAGCTTTTAAAAATATATCCTAGGGGCCAGCCCCCGTGGCTGAGTGGTTAAGTTTGCGTGCTCTGCTTCAGCGGCCCAGGGTGTCGCCGGTTCAGATCCTGGGCACAGACATGGCACCACTCATCAGGTCATGTTGAGGCAGCATCCCATATAGCACAACCAGAGGCACTCACAACTAGATTACACAACTATGTACCAGGGAGCTTTGGGGAGAAGAAGGAAAAAAAAAAAGATGGGTAACAGATGTTAGCGCAGGTGCCAATCTTTAAAAAAAAAATGTTAACATTTAAATTATAAGTTCCCTTTATATGTATATGCTAAAAAAGAGTAAGTATATAATAAAAAAGTAAATAATTATTAAATGTCAGGAAATATTACATCTCACTTCAGCAAACATAATAAATCATCATTCAAGATATCACCCATTCCTACAACGTCAGTATAGACAAGAAAGATTATCACCACCCCCGCCAACATTTAAGTCCCAATTTACCATTACAAATTATGTCAATCACTGAGAAATAAGGAAGCCGTTAAAAGGCTTTATTTTATTAATTTGCTGAAGATGTCTCAAGGCACTAAAAGAATGTTTTTACACATGCAAATACATACATGTATGTATACATACTGTTTTGACAAAGTTGTATATATATATATTCACATCGCACTGCCCTAGAGGACGTAAGTTGGTAAAACTTTAAAAACTGATGTAACAGCGAATTAAATCTACTTTGTAGAAAATATGGCGGAATACTAAGGAATTTAATATCAGCAAACATGTTCCCTTTGAAACAGCAAATTAGCTGTGCGGGAGCATTTTGGTCACACTTCAAAGAATAATGTGCTGCGATGGAGAGCTGGTCTGTTTACTCTGGCTCTCACCGGTGAGGTTTTTCTATATTAAACAGGCTTTTGATTACTTCAAAGCATGTTTGAAGTCCTCACTCTGCATAGCTCTTGCGCAAAGACAAATATTCTTCCAGATCTGTGCAGCTAATATTGCTGCCTATCATATTTATAAGGAAGAAGGACCGGCAGGTTCTAGTTAAACAAATTAATGCCTCTTTTATTTAGTTATGACAGTGAAGGTCGCCTGACAAATGTTACATTTCCAACCGGCGTGGTCACAAACCTTCATGGAGACATGGACAAGGCTATCACGGTGGACATTGAGTCTTCCAGCCGAGACGAAGATGTCAGCATCACTTCAAATTTGTCCTCGATCGACTCTTTCTACACCATGGTTCAAGGTAAACACAAAAGCATAGTTTCCAACCGATCATTTTAAAGTACCACTAGCACCCAAAATAGAATGTGGCAACCTCCGTTTTCTAAGATGAACCAGAAAAGGGAAGGGGAAAATAGAAACCTCTGGAGATATTGATGAAATAGTCTAATGTCTACATGTAATGTTTATTTAGTAATGTATACATATTTAAAAATCACAGAATATATAAAACAATATGTTAACCTAGAAATAGTATCTTTTTTCACTCCTGTTTAATGAAGCGACTTAATTCCAACTCTTCGCGTGCATGATCAGACCCTTTCTGAGTCATCCACCGTTCTCCAGAGCATGTCATCCTCACGGCCCTGGAAGAACGGTAATTTGAGGCAGAGCATTTTCTAAATCCATGCGTGATGCAGTATTTGAATCTGCATATGATGTGGTCACTGGAAATTTTATACCAAATACCAAGTACTCATTTATGTACTATCTGGACTTTTGTTTTTTTCATTCAGTCTATAGGCATATATTTCCAATATCTCCATAATGGAACTGCCTGCCATATTCCTTCTTGATGTAATCTTGAAAAAGCCTATTTACAATGACAATTGCAATGGTGAGGTTGTAGCTCTAAGAATAATTACTAAATCTGAGTTAAACTTCTTTGACTCATTTTTTTTTTAACCAGTTCTGTCAGGTGATCTCTATAATCATCTAAAATTAGTATTGTGTGAATTCATTTCTTCCCCAAATGGTCCTGTATTAATCAACAATTTTAAATTGAGGCAGTAGCCTACACAATATGAGAGGGTTTTTTTGTACAAAATATAAGATGACTGCCTTTTTTTAAAGTCAATTTCAGGGGGAATATCACCTTATATTTTCTGGTATACAAGTATAGGTATTAAATCTTTCCGAAAGATCTTTGATAAAGGATATAAGAATGCATATATGAGAGGCAGTCTTCTAAGACCTTGGAGGTAACACATCAGCCTCCTAAAAGAGCACATACTTGGCTCTTTGCAAAACATTTATGGCACATTCCATGGAAGCTGACTGAGCCCTCATTTATTTCATCAGGCAAATGAGAAAAAGAAATCTACTGTAAGTGGAGAAGGACTTTAAAGTCCCCTAAAGTTTGCCTTTAATATTCAGCCAAACATGTTACAGCATGAAATGCCGGAAATCAAAGTTGTTTTCTTATTTTCTACAAAGACTTCATTGAATACTTTTTATTTCCTTATAAATGGAATTGAGTCGTTTTAGAAATTTATATCACTTCTAACGGCACAGCCGACCGAGTATTTAATCCATATCAAGAGTTCGTGTTTTCTGCTTCTTGTTTTTTAGATCAGTTAAGAAACAGCTACCAGATTGGTTACGATGGCTCTCTTAGAATTATCTACGCCAGCGGTCTGGATTCGCACTACCAGACAGAGCCACACGTCCTGGCTGGCACAGCCAATCCAACGGTGGCCAAAAGAAACATGACTCTTCCTGGTGAAAACGGTCAAAATTTGGTGGAATGGAGATTCCGAAAAGAGCAAGCCCAAGGAAAAGTCAATGTCTTTGGTCGAAAGCTTAGGGTAAGTAAGTGTCAGAGAGTGGGTGATGGCGGCCCAGTTCTCTGTATCATGGAGAAGACCTGTCTGTGAGGGCGGGTCTCTGTCCACCCTCATGTGTCCAGGGCCACACGCGGTGAAGCGTCTTACCCAAGAGCATGCGTTATAGCCAACCGTCAAGCCAGTGGATGATTTGTAATAAAAGCCAACTATTTGAGAAAAGGTTTTCTCAATATTTCTATGATTAAAAATAAATTCTTCCCAGGGAAATTAGGAAATTGCCGATAGCACAATTCCAGATCACCTGGACATCAACTGATTCTTGTTTGACTAGTATTATCTTAATAATCTTATACTTTTCCTTTACCCACTCAGTTAGGAGTGATGGCTTCCTAATACGGGCATGGGGATAAGTAAGAATTGGCTTAAATACTGACAGTTTTCCAAATCATAAATATCTATATGGAAAGAGATGGGCTGGCTATGGAGAGGTGGATTCTTTCTTTGCATTCTCAATATTTTTAAAGTACAGTTGGGACACAGAAAAATATCAGTGTCAGAACCTAATTACTGCCTCCTCACTATTGACTCACATTATTTTTATGCGGAATGTGATGATATTTCTGATTAGGCTAGTGTAACTGATCTTTGCAAAATGTTCTCTGCATTACCTTGTTGGTGTTTTTCTTTCTCCCGTTCACATTGTGGGCCAAATATATGTGGAAAGTAAGACGTGATTTATGATAGCTCTTCAGCAAAGACAACATGGACTAAGTACTAAGTCACAGATTACAAGAGACCACCTTCAGACCACTATAAACTGAACCTGATTCATTCTTTCTATTAGTAAACAGATTTTAGTTTATCCGATAAATGTAGATAACTATTCCTAACATTACATCCCTTGCCATTTAAAAAAAAATTACTTAAGGGGCCAGCCTGGTGGCATAGTGGTTAAGTTCACACACTCCACTTTGGTGGCCTGGGATTCATGGGTTCAGATCTCAGGTACAGACCTACACACCACCCATCAAGCCATGTTGTGGCATCATCCGACATACAAAATAGAGGGAGGCTGGCACAGACGTTAGCTCAGGGCTAATCTTCCTCACCAAAAAAAGAAAAGAAAAAAGAATGGAAGGACCAAAAAAAATTACTTAAATTCATGGAGAGAGAACAAAACATGGAGCATACCATTAATGTCCTTTTTTCTGCACCAAAAATGGTTAAATTATTATTATAACAAGCCAACATTTTTTATCTGGGACAATCCTTCAGGGTAAGAAACAGTCACTACATATTGTCCCTGGCTATTCCAGGAAATAGAAATGAAGAAAAAAGAATCAGTACAACACAGACGGTATTCAACTTACGGGTTATATTCTGATTCCACTTCAATTACAAGACAGGTGCTTGGGACTCTAAATTCATGGTCTGCTGGAACCAGTGCTTCATGCTCCCACCTCACGCATACCCCAGGCTGTGGGAGCCTGGATGCCCCTGCTCCAGAGCCCCTGGATCAGGAGTTCCGGCCAGCAGGAACTAGGGCAGGCTGGAGGGGTGTCACATCATTGAGAGGAGTGAGAAGAAAAATCAATAGAACACTAGAAGGAAGAACAAGATCAGGGTTGAAGTGACGGGCAGGAAAACAAGTTTCAAACTTGTTTCAGGTCACTCTCATAGGGTCTCTGTCTGTTGCCAGCGTCATTTCCAGCTCCTGCCTTTTTTTCGACTGAACTGAGGAGTCAGTAGCTGCCTGCATCCCCATCTGCTGCTGTCACTGCATACTTCTTCCCAGGGCCCCTGCTGCCTTGGACCACTGCAAACTGGAAGCTAGTTCACAGGCTTTATCTTACGCAACTGTTCCTACAGCAGGCACGGTATACATATTCACAGGTACACACGCACACACAGAGCCACACCAGTTCTCAGACACAGGGCCTACTTCATCAAAACACACAAAGATCCTGCTCATGTTTGTGCTCCTCATTCTGCACACCAAAGAAGACACAGTACTGAACTAGAAGTCAAAAAGTATTGGTTCTAGGGGCCAGCCCAGTGGCATAGTGGTTAAGTTTGCACGCTCCACTTTGGTGGCCCACAGTTCATGGGTTCGGATCCCTGGTGCAGACCTACACTGCTCATCAAGCCATGCTGTGGCAGCATCACACATACAAAATAGAGGAAGATTGGCACAGATGTTAGCTCAGGGCCAATCTTTGTCACCAATAAAAAAAAAAATATATATATATATATATATATATATACAGACACACACACATATAGGTTCTAGATCAGGCTCCACTTTTTACTAATAATAAACCTTATGGGAAAATCATAATACCTCTAAACCTCATTTTCCTTATCTATATCATGATATCCATATTATAATATAAATAATATATCATCTAGAAAATAAATTATGCCATTATAACATAGACATTATATATATATGTGTATATATAAATATATATATATATAGCTATAATACGGATAAATGAAATTTACCCTACCCTGCTTCTGTTTCACACAATTGTTACAGAATCAAATGAGACTGTGAAAGTACTTTGAAAATAAAAGGCATGATTATATATTTCCTAACCCTAACCCAGAGAATCTCAACCACAAACGCAAACGTTGGGCGTTTATACCCACACAACAGGTGGCTAGGAAAGAGCTATTTAGCACCCTGGGTAGGAGAATGTCAGCACAAAAGAGGGAAGAGGATGGGAAACACTTTGCCCAGAAACTGACCACATAACATGTTGCCTGCTCTTCTTTGAGACAAGCTGTCTAAGTGAATCCTTTTTTCTTTGTCACACTGCTTTTCTAGACATCAAAAGAAATTAGGAGGAAAAGAAGGGAAATCCAATCTGAAGTCTTTGGTCCTCTTCCTGATTCTAAATGAAGAAAATACCTCCCTTTGGGGAGGAGGAGACTAGTGCACTAATGCCTATGGGTGTTAGTTTCTTTCTAAATAGCAGAAGCACAATGCCTCAGCAAGACATTTCAGAAAATATACTATTTCAAATGGCCTGTTCGGTCACAATGAAAGGAGATTTCCAGCTGATAGGTGTGATTGCTCTCCGAGAGACAATGCCGAGATCGCAAGGGAGGGTTTCTTACTTTCAAGATAAGATTGGATGTGCCAGTGCTGCTAATTTCATTCCTCTGTGGATTCTAAGAGAGAAATTCTAGGGAGAAAGTGATGATATGAAAATCCGGTTTAAGGACTGGACCTGGAGTCTGCCAAAATAGAAAAGAGAAGAGCAAGAAGGGAGGGAGACCCGAGGCCACAGCAGCAATCCGAATCAGCCCGGAAAGCCACCGGTTTCCGTCCCTCTCTTTTCTGAGACACGAGCACCTCCTCTCTTAGCTTTCATTATTTCCTAGCAGAAAGTTCTTTTCATTCTTAAGTTATTGACCTAAATTGAGCTATGTGCCAGACACTCAAATATTTATTCAATGAATGAAAGAAGGACAAAACCTTATAATACGGATTATTTCATTGCATGTAGATCTTCCTAAGAGAGAAGCTATATGAATAGCACATCCTTGCAAATCTTTGACTGTTAGAAACAAACCTAACCCCAGATAGAACAGTTACATAGATATAATAGATAGAACACTAGATATAGTAGTTTCAAATTTTTTTTAAAAGCAAGGAGTAGAAAAGGAAAATTTATAGAAGAAACTAGCAACATGAAAAGCATTTTCTGTGAAACAATGCTTGAGAAAAGGGGCGAGTACAGTAGGAATAACAAGCAAATGAGATGGTGATAGAGATGAGGGAAAGTGGAGCAGAGGAAAGATGAGACGATTCCCTAGCTCGTGTGTTTCTAGCTACAATTTTTTTAAAGGTGTATGCATAATAGTTGCTTGTCCTTCTCTTATAATATTTCGTAAATATTCCTAAATTTTCACAATGTTGGACTTTGGAACCAGCCTTAAATCAGTTACAAAAAATTACAATGGCATTCTGCTAATAAAATTCATCTTCTGAACTTGCCCAGAATTCAGATGCTTAAAGGAAAAAAATGTAGTGAATTATTTTAAAACGAATTTCTCAAAATTTGAAAGCCAAGAGCGTGTTGAAAGGCATACATAAATGTGATGGCACATTTAAGTCTTATCATGCCAGGCACGTTTGTGTGATGTCCTGTTCTCACTTTAATCTGAGTGGCACAGCCTGGATGGGGTTGTACAGTGCAGTCAGCACTTGCTGCCGTGTGGAGAGACACAAAACACTTTGCAGCCCGTTGATGTTCTAACAGGGACACGAGGGAGTCGTGATACTGTCACCAAGTGTACTGGGTGATGAGCCAGCCCTTCCTCCCGTCCCTCTGTAACATTCCAGATACGTGAATATAATCCTACTGTGCTTTATGTCTTAGTTTTTCAAGTATTCCTGAACAAAAATAACTACCCCCCTCCCGATATCAAAGGGTTGTTGTGATTAATGACAGTCATGCTGGGCATGATCTTTGAAAATGGGGATTTTCCATGCTTACTTAAAAGAAATGCTGTATATCACAAAGGAATTCATGGTGATCTCTTATCCAGACACAACATTTGGAGTCATTTTTCTATGGCTGGAGGTATAGTCATGATCCGATAGAAGGTTTTTCATCTTAGATGAACTATTCAACTTAACTTGATATTTTTTACATTAAAAATATTTATTAAAAGGACACTGGGGCATGGAACAATGCTGGGGCTTTATGATTGTCAAAAAAAAAAAAAAAAAAAGGTTGCAAAGTTGCCATGATTTCATAGAGGTATAGTTAAGTGAGACTAGAATGGAAATGTCCCTGGACTTCTGCGCTTTGTTCATGACACCCAAAGGAGAAAGTCTGGGCATGTTGAGGAGGGATAGAAAAAACAAAAGATCTGTCAGTATTTTTTGGAATTTTACATATTGAATAACAGTGGCTGGTGTCTGGAAACTGAAAGAATGGTTAAAACCTTGGCTTATGTTAAGAATGTGGGGGAAACCACAGCCACAATCTAATTCTTTCCTCATTACTTCAGTTTGAGGACATAAGAAAAGCATTGCATACAATATTGGTCTGGATAAAAAGAAAAATGTACACTTCTATCCAGATGTTTGGTCTCACAGTGCTTGTAGATGTTTCCATATGGTGACATGTTTGGTATGGCAGCTGACACAGTGGCAACAGTAATGACACCCTTTGATTTTCACCTGGATGCTTTGGTGTTGTGTAGCCATACTCACAAACCAAGGAACAAGTCAGAAGCCCAGTACAGGGTGCAGGCAGGGGTTCCGGACCTGTCTCTTTGCCATTCAGGAACCAAACAATCATACCAGACCTGCAGCCCTGATTTCTTATGCTCTAACCAGAGGAAATATTGCCAAGATAAGGGGGGTTAAGGAGGCAGTAAGGAAGTGAGATACAAATGGTGATGAATGCAAACAGATCAGGCAATGCTGTGGGTTCATAGTCCATGGAAACCACACAGTCGGTCTTGCATGGCTATTCGCAGCTTGGAATAACTTAAGGAAGGAAAAAAGAGGGCAAACCTAAACAGTCAGGTTTTTTTTTTTTTCTTTTAAATCACAATCTAAGAAACACAAGAGCCCTAAGAAACCACTGAAACTGTGCAAAACCTCTTCTCAAGGCGTCAAAGATTTTGTGCAAATACAGGCTGAAGAGCTGGATTCTGCCACCTCAGGACTGAGTCAATTTGATATCAGATGAAATCTTTCTACAGACTTTCAAATATATATTTGTAACATTAGCTAGGAGCTTTGTTCCAAGGTACGCAAAGCATTCTGCAAACCTAAACTCATAAAGTTACACAAAATTCACATAAGGCAGGGAGCAGCTAATACGCAGACATTGCCACACAGGAAAACAGACGCCCAGAGACCCTTCAGCTGGCTGGTCAGAATCATGTCCCATTACTGAAAGACACAGCTAGGGGCTCTAGCCAACCTCTTTATTTACACGTGGACAAAACAGATTCAGAGAAAGCCCAAAGTCGGGCTGCCTCTAGGTCCTCCCGGCTATGAGAGCAGCATCTTGATTCCTGCGTTCCTCCTCCCAGCATGCATGAGCATACATGCATACACACACACACACATCAATACATACCAATACCTGCTATGGTACAGTGGGGTTTTTCTTCCCCTACATCAGCTGGATCTGAAATGACAGAACTGAAAAATTAAGATCTCCTAACTTCCATCCAGGTCTGTGCCTTCTCATTTTCTATGCATCATCTCTGTGGGTGCTTTTTCCCTGCAAATCACTTTGCCTGTAAGGCTTGAACTTCTTTTTAGCGTCTATCTTTCCCTTTCCATGGACTTCACAATACTCCCCTTGAACAGCTAATTGGAAAAGTTGAAGCTTAAGGAGTATTTGTTCCCGGGACTTGTTTGATGTCAATGATACAATGCACACACTAGTTTTATCCTAGATTTTCCATAAATATACATGTATATTATATATGTACATACACATTTATTTACACATACATAGGTGTGTGTATGGTGTGTGTGTGTATAATTCATCAGCTGGAGCTGTCCATTTTGAAGGTTCTTTAGAGCTCAGACATGATCATGTAAAATTAAGAGTTTCCCATTTAATTTTTAACAATCCAGATAGTTCAGGAGCATTTTGATATGTACAAGCCGCCACTGCCACAAAGGTGCTGTGGGAGACCAAAGAATCGAATGGCCCTGGGCTCACTGTTGGGCGGTCCCAGTCTGCAAACACTGTAGACCGTTTGTAAAGTAGAATTTAACCAAGGCCACATTTCCATTGCAGTAATGAAGGCTGGTTTGTGTACGCCTTGGATCACAGACAATAACAGCCAAATGTAGTCCCAGATTCAGGACATGGCACAGAGCCACACAGAGGCCCGATGACAAACAACATGGTGCTAGATTTGTAAATTAAGCACAGTGGTCAGACCATGTAGATGCCGGAGTAGAGGATCTGAAGTTCCTGCCAGTTAACCAGATGTTATCAAAGAAAAAGGCATTCTAAAAAAGTGTGACATTTCAGCACTTGGCCAAAAGCAATGATCATGTTTGTAACCTCCTGCTATTTAAACTCATTAATAATTTACAGTAATGTGGGATCCAGCTCCTACTTAACTGCTCTTCAAAGGGCTAGAGTCACACTTACCACTGTTTTATTTAATGTAGCCATGATTAATCCACAAAGCAATTATTTTCCAATGTCTTATGGGGGGAGGAGCTTTGAGTAATTTACAGAGATGTCATGTTTACCACCTCCATATCTTCTGAACAAACTTTAAAGCAAATACGTTTTGGTATTTTTCTTATCAGTTGCTTAAGTTTACAAAATTTAATTGAAAAGGTTTTGAACAAATGCCAGGCTGTCTTTCTGCTTAATGAAACCTTTTAAAAGAGCAGTTAATCTACTGCCTTGCACTTGTACCCAAGAAGTTGCTAAATTAATTTACTGACAAAGAGAATCAATCATCCTAAATGGTGTTTAAACAATAGTGGGGACGCTGAAGAGTAATAAGGGACTGGTCCTGGATTCACATGATTTATTTTATCATCTTGTTTGTGTTGTAACAGGTTAATGGCAGAAACCTCCTTTCCGTTGACTTTGATCGAACCACAAAGACAGAAAAGATCTATGATGACCACCGTAAATTTCTACTGAGGATCGCCTACGACATGTCAGGGCACCCAACTCTCTGGCTGCCAAGCAGCAAGCTGATGGCCGTCAATGTCACGTACTCATCCACAGGTCAAATTGCCAGCATCCAGCGAGGAACTACAAGCGAGAAAGTTGATTATGACAGCCAGGGGCGGATCGTCTCTCGGGTCTTTGCTGATGGTAAAACATGGAGCTACACATACTTGGAAAAGGTATGCCTGCACACAGAGGGGAAAAACAGGGAAGCAATGAGTGCTATTTTTCAGCAGTTACCCAGAGCACTACAGGGGAAAACATGGTGGCACATGACTGAGATCCAACTCTTATTCTAAGTATCAATATGTCAGTCACATTGGTACAGCAGTGATGAATTTCTGCATTAACAAAGTAGTTTCTCCTTAGTTAAGTTCTACTGTCTGAGCCCCTTTTAAGTGATTTATGTGGCAAACAAACAAGCAATAACACTGTCCACCTGCCAAGCTTACACATCGACAACATTCACAAATTAGACCTGGAGCATGTACGTCATTTGTAAATAATCTCCGTTCTAGCTCTTTCATTTAAGAAAGAGCCTTCCGTTTGCACAGTGAAAGCTGTCAGTTTTGTGTTGTTGCTGGCAGAGCTTCAACATAACCATAAAAAGCATATAGATCCTATTTATGCATTATCAACCAAAAAAAGGCTATTTTTTTAGAAAGCCACATTTCAGGTACTCTGTGGCATCTCCCCTTTCTTCTGCATATTAAAGGTAAGCATCCTGGCTTAGGTTTTCCCCTTTCTGAAGAACTGTGCACAGTACGACGAGACTCAAAAGTTACACATGTGCAAACTGCTAATTTCTACGATGAGAGGTTTGGAGTAGTGACTGGGGCCAAGAGGTTTCAAAGTGAAAGCAAAGGAAAAGGACTGTCCCCTATAATTCTTTTCTTAAGAAATATAACCCACCAAAGAGCATATTCATGGAATGCTTCATTTGCCTTTGAGAGAAACGTTAGCGCTAGAAAATGATTCGGTTTTGAGTTCTGATACCTCTCAAACCTCAGGGCATCCACCACCAGTCACACAGCAGCCTGACGTATAAACTCACCGCTTAACAGTTCCTGCCTCTACCCTTAGTCACGTTACACAGGATGACTTCTGTCATTCAAGAACTCACGTCCCCATCACTCTCATGCTCGCCTCACACAGTCTTGTTCTTCATCAGAGGTGCTCTACACAGCTCCTCAGTCTCAACCTAACCCTGTGCACCTGAGTCATCCCGTCTAATTCTAGTTGGCCTATACATGGACCATGCTTTCTGAGAACCAGTTTCAGGTTCGAAGTTTACGGTAGGATGCCACCTATCTTAAGGCAGCCTTCCAACTCTGGAACGCTTCCAGCTAGGACCCCACTTGTCAGTCTCTCCTCTCGCAAACCCACTTATCTGCTCTCCTTAGAAGAGACTCACCCCTGAGACTACGGACTATGCCTGTTGATGACAGTTTCCCTCTACACTAACCATCCCACTGTACAGTTAGTCATCTAAGTGGTTGTTTGTTGAGAGACCAGAAGCCCCCTACACACCTTCCTGGGAACAAATCCTGACACCTGCAAAATATTTCACCCTCCAACCTAACAAGCCCCAAGACAAGTTCTCCCTGAAGAAACTGGGAGTGGATCACTGCTTCATTCTGGAACACTCTTCCCAATTTAAATTAGGTACATCACAGAGAAGAGGAACAAAAATATAAATACCCAGACCCCCAAAACTGATAGCGGTGATCATAATGTGACTGAAAGATGTTTAAAGGGAGCCAGAGAACATGTCATTGATAGGAGCCACCGTCACGAAATGACACCAGCAGGAACTGAGATCACTTTCACGTATCAGTGGGGATCGGAAAAGCCAACAAGTACTTTCTCAGCATCTCTCGCAGATCCCTAGAAGCCACCCACACTATTTCCATGTCCTTGCCAGGAGAGGCTCACTAAGCCAAAACGCATTCATAGGAAAACAAGAAATATTTTACTAATTACCTTCAGATATGATTTTAAATAATTGCGAGACTAGGTCCTACTTCCTCTGAATTCAGCAGTAGTCCAAGCCTTCCTTAGAAGAACGCAAACTATTAGGAACAGCTGTCAAGAAATTTACTACACAGCCTGCATACAAATTGCCCCTAGATATGCCCTCAGAGGAGATTCTACAGAAGCCTTAGTCATGCAAACTGCTTTTGAAGATGGTGGACAACAGGGAGACAAAGGATGAGCCTTGGACAAGGCATTACGTATTTCTATGTCAAAAGCAAAGAAGTCGTCTTTGGAAGGCTCCTAACCTGACCATCCTCCCAGTTCTGCCATCATCCCATTTGGTCTAACAGGCTTTAGAGGAAGCTTCCTCAGAAAATCTGCCCGTGCTCTGTATTACTATTAGCTTTACTTAACCAGCCTCAGGGTTGATCCTCTCTTGGGTCGCCCTGATAAATTAATGTCTTTGTCTGTCTGCAATTACCTGCAAAATAAGCAGAGCTTATTTTTACTTATATATTTATTCACTTCATAATTTAGCACCAATGCGGTAGGTAGCCCAGAAACCATTCTTACAGCACCTGAGGTACAAATCAGATTTAACCAAAGGAAATTTCAAAATATAGATTTTATTGTTATTTCTGATGCCATGTAAGAATTTGCAAAAAAAAAAAAGAAAAGAAAAGAAAAGAAAAGCATACCTGGGTCCATATTGCTATGCAGGGCATTTACAGCTCTCACTCACCGAGTGGTTAACTCGGCAGTGTTTGTTGATGTTGATGCTGGATGTACACATTATCCATTTTTGGCTAATTTTATGCCTCTTCTTCATAAAATAATATTTTTGAATGCTTTGCTCCTCCCTTAAATACACTGGAAATTAAAACATGAGTTGAGTGGCTCTTCAGTCAAATGAGGGGGAAAAGCCACCTTACTAAACATTGCTAATTATGGATGGGATTGAATTTCCCATATGCTGTTTTCTCCATGAAATATTGTCTTTAAAGCAGCTTTGCCCATTCTTGTATTATGACTGATGCGAATCCATTGACAAGCTGCTACTTGGCTGTGAATGCCTGCAAAGAGAACGGTACAGTCCTGACAAGGAGCACATTATGAATCTTGAGCCACTAATTGCAGAACCCCTCACAATTAAGCATCCAAGCAAATTAGGCAGGGAATCGTTAACAACATGTAAGGTCAAGGATAACTCAATTAAAATGAACATCATTTTCCCAAGCGAAATGTTTCTGTGTATTTGTGGTCACCAGATCTGCCTTTGCTTCCCCCGTTCACAAATATTGGAGAACAATATGTTTTCTCTTTGCAGTCCATGGTTCTTCTGCTTCATAGCCAGCGGCAATACATCTTTGAATACGATATGTGGGACCGGCTGTCCGCCATCACCATGCCCAGCGTGGCTCGCCACACCATGCAGACCATCCGATCCATTGGCTACTACCGAAACATATACAACCCCCCAGAAAGCAATGCCTCTGTCATCACAGACTACAATGAGGAAGGGCTGCTTCTGCAAACGGCCTTCTTAGGTACAAGTCGGAGGGTCTTATTCAAGTACAGAAGGCAGACCAGGCTCTCAGAAATTTTATATGACAGCACAAGAGTCAGTTTTACCTATGATGAAACAGCGGGCGTCCTAAAAACAGTAAACCTCCAGAGTGATGGTTTTATTTGCACCATTAGATACAGGCAAATTGGCCCCTTGATTGACAGACAGATTTTCCGCTTTAGCGAAGATGGGATGGTAAATGCGAGATTTGACTACAGCTATGACAACAGCTTTCGAGTGACCAGCATGCAGGGCGTCATCAATGAAACTCCACTGCCCATTGATCTCTATCAGTTCGATGACATTTCTGGCAAAGTCGAGCAGTTTGGAAAATTTGGAGTTATATATTATGATATTAACCAGATCATTTCCACAGCCGTAATGACTTACACGAAGCACTTTGATGCTCATGGCCGCATCAAGGAAATTCAATATGAGATATTCAGGTCACTCATGTACTGGATTACAATTCAATATGATAACATGGGTCGGGTAACCAAGAGAGAGATTAAAATAGGGCCCTTTGCCAACACTACCAAATATGCTTATGAATACGATGTTGATGGACAGCTCCAAACAGTTTATCTAAATGAAAAGATCATGTGGCGTTACAACTATGATCTGAATGGAAACCTCCATTTACTGAACCCCAGTAACAGTGCACGTTTGACACCTCTTCGCTATGACCTGCGAGACAGAATCACTCGACTAGGTGATGTTCAGTATCGGTTGGATGAAGATGGTTTCCTGCGTCAAAGAGGCACAGAGATCTTCGAGTATAGCTCCAAGGGGCTTCTAACTCGAGTTTACAGTAAAGGCAGCGGCTGGACAGTGATCTACCGTTATGATGGCCTGGGAAGGAGAGTTTCTAGTAAAACCAGTCTGGGACAACACCTGCAGTTTTTTTATGCTGACCTAACTTATCCCACTAGGATTACTCATGTTTACAACCATTCAAGTTCAGAAATTACCTCCCTCTATTATGATCTCCAAGGACACCTTTTTGCCATGGAAATCAGCAGTGGGGATGAATTCTACATTGCCTCAGATAACACAGGGACACCACTGGCTGTTTTCAGTAGCAATGGGCTTATGCTAAAGCAGATTCAGTACACGGCGTATGGTGAAATCTATTTTGACTCCAATATTGACTTTCAGCTGGTAATTGGATTTCATGGTGGTTTGTATGACCCACTCACAAAATTAATCCACTTTGGAGAAAGAGATTATGACATTTTGGCAGGACGATGGACAACGCCTGACATAGAAATCTGGAAAAGAATTGGGAAGGACCCAGCTCCTTTTAACCTGTATATGTTTAGGAATAACAACCCTGCAAGCAAAATCCATGATGTGAAAGACTACATCTCAGGTAAGCATGATTTTTTTTTTTTTTTTTTTTTTTGCCTTCCCAAGTCCTGAATTACTTTATTCATTACATTAATACACAAAAGAACTGGAGTGGCTTTCTTCACCTTTACACTTTACTCACACAAAATCAAATGCCTAACCTTTTAAATGCATTTATTTCTCTACGGAACCATAGAGAAACCACAAAGGGAAACTGAGACATAGTTTGTTAGTTCCTACTCTGCCTGCCAGTGCCCAAGGCCACAATTTCTGAAATGATACAGAATCCAGACACTTAAGGAAGGGAAGTGACACAGGGGTGACAGAAAACATAATGAGCCTGGAGTCCCTAAGTTGGAGTTCTAATCCCAACTCCTTTCCTACAAGTTGCATGGCTTTATAGACAAGGCACAGAGTTTTTTTGAGTCTGTTTCTTAACTATAAAATGGGGATAACAATGCCTACCTTGTGGTATAAAATACAATAATATACACAACTCTACTTTAAATAGTAACGACTTTACAAATGTGTGATGTTCTTTTTCTCTTTTATACATGTGTAAAGTTCTAATGGGGGAATCAACGTGAAACACAACACGGCGTGACCCACCCCCCTCCCCCCGTCTCATCCCTGGGAGGTGTTTGTTTAACTCTGTCTTCACAACTCTCACCTCAGGACAATACTGGAACAATTTCTCCCATCAGTTGCACAGCGACACTACTAATAGACTCACTAATTTTTCTGCCAATATGGGGTAATTTTCAGGATAGAGATTTAACATCTTTCCAAGTTTACTGCATGATCCAATCTAAAACATTGGATCCCACTTCTGCCACCACAGAACCATCAGGATGTGAGACAGACAAGGTCCTTGCAAGCACTACCCTAGTTCCCTTTAGTGAGCTGACTTCTTCCCTCATCCTCTACCCCAAGAATTCTGAATCTTCCTGTTTCCACCTTCCATTCCTGAATTACACGACTACATTAACCTCTCCGCCACATTTATGTTTCCTGGAGGAACGTTCTTTCCTGTTTTCTCTTTTTGATTTTAGTTTGGTTTGGGTTTGTTTTGTTTTGGCTTGCATTAGACATTCCTTCAAGCTGTCTCTTTTCGTGCTTGATATTTGAGTCATACCGAGATGTCTATTTTCTCAGTTCTTGCTACCGCTCTCAAAATGCTGCCCCCTGTTCATTTCACATCTGCCTCCTGCTTTTCCAGACTGCCTGAAGCTTTTCTTATCTCTCTTCCATGTGAACCAGCTGTAAGTCCCTTCTTTCGGCATCCTGATTCAGCAACACCCTTATGGTATTCTCCTTCAGGGTTTTCCAGCACACATCTGCATTCCAGTCCCATTATTTAGGCCATGCTTTTCAATACTTAAGACCCTCTGATTTTGACTGTTACGCAGACATTGTTCATAGGGGGACAACCTTTGACCCCAATACTCTTCCATTCAGGAGAAATAATTTTCTCCAAAACATTTTTTGGAGATTATTTCTGTAATCTTATACACACACACACACACACACACACACAATGGATCATTTTCCCTCCTACATGATGAACTTGAGGTTTATCTCTCACCACTACCACCACCACCACCACCCATCCATTTTTTAGGAAGACTACCACTGGTTTTATAGCCCTATGATGTTTGGACAAAGGACCTGCCAGTCTGGTGATGAGGTGAGAGTTTGCGCCCTAGAGACGGAAATAGGAAACAAGTGGCTTTCCATCATTCTGACAAGCAGTGTACCACTGGTTATTTAAGAGGTGTTGACGGGGGCTGACGGAAAGGCTCCTGAATTCATCCTCTCCTAGCAACGTGGACTGCAGGGAATGCCATAGCAGCATTTTCTGAAAAACATCAAAAGAGAGATGGAATGGCATAAAATATATTAGGTGAAATGCAATTTCGAATTTTCCAGCAATGTGCTTAATATATAAAATCATCTACACCCAACCGTACTCATAAAGCTGCAAGCTTGCTGAGTAGTTCTGTAACATTATAACCTCCCGAATAGAATAAAAGCCTTATTCTGAGCTTAATGGCTTTTGGAGTCACATGGCAATATTTTAAAATACCATTTTAAAGGTTTCCAGGTTCTCTCCCCAAAAAGTTTGTCTCCACCTGTGCACAGTGAGCCTTTGAAGGCATAACTGATGGTAATCAGAACTTCTGTGCCCTTGGCCAGTTTTGCCAGCTTTCAGCATTCATCTTTGATTAAGAATCAACTGTTGATTTTAATACTCTCAATTTGGGGTTTTTATTAATAGAAAATGAGTTGTGGAACTCTGCATATCCTTGGGCAATCGCTTTTGAAAGCTAACAACACACAACTTCTATTTAAGACCAGCCTTTACTAACTACAAAACAAATTTCATTTGTTTTCAACCACTATGTCTCTTTCATGTTGCTTTGCATTATTACTGTGTCTCGCCCCTGTGACTAGCACAGGATGCAACTTAGCACGTATGACAGTTTATTGGTCTGTCTGAGTATCTGTTACTCTGCATTTTCTGTAGCCTTTGCCATAGTTCTGCAGTTGAGGTTATTGTCTTCATGTCTAAAATGAGAGAGTAGGTTTTGAACTGTAGGATGAAGGCAAACGTGTGCTCTTTTTGAGGTTATTATTTGTGAGTTTGGGGTTTTCTTTAAGGTGAGAATTTAAATTTATGAAAGCACTGTATAACTCTAACATCTTTCATTTTGAACATTCTTCTCCTAGATGTTAACAGCTGGCTGGTGACATTTGGCTTCCATCTGCACAATGCTATTCCTGGATTCCCTGTTCCCAAATTTGATTTAACAGAGCCTTCTTATGAACTTGTGAAGAGTCAGCAGTGGGATGATATACCGGTAAGAAACAAAAAGCAAAACTATGAAAAGGTGATAAATGGCTTACTTGTGTCTTATTTGCCCGTATTTAATCCAACTACCTTTGTGAAAACTGTACCAAAGACAGTTTTTAATTTTTTTACTCGTTTGGGGAAGAAAAACAACCTTCCCTCTGCATTTCTATTCAGCAAACCAGGGGCCTGTTAAACAGACTTAAATCTGTTTTTAGTGATGCTAATAAAAACATGGAAAGACATTATCAAAAGGTAATAAAATGCAGAAGCTCATTTTTAAGTGCACGGTTTCTACAGAGAACCCCATGAAACACATTTATGGCCCTTGGGACCTGAAGGCAAAGACACAATAAACAGGAGGGCAGGGGATTCCTATTACAAATTATCAGCCCACAAACAATGCCACAAAGTTCAACTTTTTGAAAATATTAGCGGTGTTTCATGGGAAAAGACTAAAACTAAAAATAAAATGTCCTCTGGTAAGGCTCCACCTACAATTAGGTGTTTATGGAGTCTTCCTGAAAATAACAGATCAGGAAGCCTATAACTATTCTGAGAAATAAAAGAATGGAAAATTGCAAAGGCAAAGCTGCCATTTCAGAAAATGGCACTTTTAAGTCCCACCAGTCAGAGATCAGAAAGGAATGCACAACAAAACACCAGAATTTCTAGCTTAAAGCAAGAATAATTAAAGATCAAGAAATTGGGTTACCCCATAATGATAAGAAGAGAGTGCAGAGTTTCTTAGAAAGATTAATTCCCCCCCACCTTGAGCAATTTCCTTTAATTTCCATGAATACAAAGAGAAAAGGCAAGCATGGCTAAAACACACACAGAGCGTACACAGTGCCAATACCTCTGTTTTCTGGTACACGTTTCATTCTTAACATAAAAGCAATTCCTTTTTTCAGATGTCACCTTTACATTTAAAAAGCAAAGCCCATCAAGTTTCCAGGGTCTGAGAGCCATTTTAACATTTCTAATTGCAACTATATCTACCATGATAAAGTACCATAAAGACATACTGGAGTTTCCTAAAGCATTTGAACAAGCATGTCCTAATTGTGTGTGACTTTCCAACATGCCTGAAAACACTTAAGTCTGACTATACAAATGGACTTGCCAGCTTTTTTCCTAGGCAGTCTTTTCAATATGGTTCAGGTTCTCCATCAAGAGACATGCACCATGAGGACAGCCTAGGGAATCGCTGGCAAAGACACTGAGGCTGCCCCAAGTGCAGAAAAACAAATGTTTCTTTCACTGCCGCAAAAGAAACAGATGTTTCCATTTGCGAAACACTGGCCAGACAAACATCTGGTAGTATAAGAAATGGCTGAGTTAAGATGCCCCCAATTTAAAACATTTGCCAGTATAGATGGTCCACTGTCCCTAAGTCTCGGAAAAATAAATGTTTTCCTAAAGTAATAAATACTGATCTCCAGCTGTCGGGCTGTGCATTCATCCTTGTACATTTCGGCCCTGCAGTTACACTGGCAAAATTCAGTTGAAAACTGTGTTTACCCGGAGAGGGTACAGAGTTTACCTAAATTAAACCGCACACATTTCAAAGCACATACCGTGGGACACGCTGATCCGGCCCCGAGCACCCCCAGCTTGCAAATCCTTCCCTGCGTTTGATGCTTCCTCCTGGGCCTCCCATGGAGAAAGCTGCTGGGATGGAGGTTCTGATAAGCTGGGCTCCCCAAACAGGGCAGGGCTGGGAAAAGGACAGGTAGAAATTGAAAGAGAAAAGCTAAACACGTGAATGTTTGCCCACGTTAGAAACTAAAGAGCTCTTAACTAATCCACGAAGGAGTTACCTCTTTTGACGTTTCAAAACACATTTGGATCAACTTGGGGGGAGGGGATCTTGAGTTCATTCCTCCCCCCAGCGTCTTTTCTAAGCCTTTTCATCTCTAAAGAACCCCTTGAGGTTTTAATAAATGCCGTGGCGCTCTCCCCCCAACACCCCGTTTTTTGGTCAGGAGAGGGAGCGCTGCCAGGAAGCCTGGCTCCCCGGCAACCAAGACCTACAGCTGTTCTCTAAACCGGCCCCCTGTTCTGTGTTCGCTTTTCAGCCCATTTTCGGCGTTCAGCAGCAAGTGGCGAGGCAGGCCAAGGCCTTCCTGTCCCTGGGGAAGATGGCAGAGGTGCAGGTGAGCCGGCGCAAGGGCGGCGGCGCGCAGTCGTGGCTGTGGTTCGCCACCGTCAAGTCGCTGATCGGCAAGGGCGTCATGCTGGCCGTCAGCCAGGGCCGCGTGCAGACCAACGTGCTCAACATCGCCAACGAGGACTGCATCAAGGTGGCGGCCGTGCTCAACAACGCCTTCTACCTGGAGAACCTGCACTTCACCATCGAGGGCAAGGACACGCACTACTTCATCAAGACCACCACGCCCGAGAGCGACCTGGGCACGCTGCGCCTGACCAGCGGCCGCAAGGCCCTGGAGAACGGCATCAACGTGACCGTGTCGCAGTCCACGACGGTGGTCAACGGGAGGACTCGCAGGTTCGCCGACGTGGAGATGCAGTTTGGCGCGCTGGCGCTGCACGTGCGCTACGGCATGACCCTGGACGAGGAGAAGGCGCGCATCCTGGAGCAGGCGCGGCAGCGCGCGCTCGCCCGGGCCTGGGCGCGCGAGCAGCAGCGCGTGCGCGACGGCGAGGAGGGCGCGCGCCTCTGGACGGAGGGCGAGAAGCGACAGCTGCTGAGCGCCGGCAAGGTGCAGGGCTACGACGGGTATTACGTACTCTCGGTGGAGCAGTACCCCGAGCTGGCCGACAGCGCCAACAACATCCAGTTCCTCCGACAAAGCGAGATCGGCAAGAGGTAACCCCCCGGGCCCCGCGGGCGGCCCCCTGCGCTGGAGCCAGCCCCAGCCGGGGCGCTGCGGAGCCGAACCCACCCACCTCTGCTCAGATCAGTGTTCTGTAGCACAATCCGAATGGGACTCTCCGGCACAGAAGAGCCTTCCAGGAGAATGAAACTGCTCTTAAAACAAAATCCACAAAAACAGAAAACTTTTTTCTGAATGACCTTAAAGGTGATCGGCTTTAAAGAATATGTTTACATATGCGTATCGCTGCACTCAGTGAGACTGGAAGTATTAAAAGGAAAAATAAATAAAGGAAAAAAAGGCCTACCCGTTTTCCTCTAGGCCGCGTGTCCCTTTGAGGCACTGTGTTTAACTAAGGTAAAAAGGCATACAGTGTTTCCAAAATTCCCGAATTGTCGACCTTTGCTTACAAGAAGTAGTCTGCATAGGATGTGAGCTATATCTCTGTTAATTTTAAAAGGTGGGGCAAAATTACTGTTTCTAGACAACCCAGCCACTCTCCTTGTGCTGCTTTGTTAAAGAACATTGGCACGAGTGACTTCTGCCACCGCGGGGATTTCCTAACGGACTTTACAGTGCTAACGTGGTTTGCCTTGGGGAAAAAACTGGCAAGTAGAATCCTTGTCACCAATAAGCAAAGGAAACCCTGGTTTTTTTGTAAATTATGTGAGACAAGTTGTTTATGGATTTTTATATGAATTACAATTTACTGTACATCAAATATTAGTCTCAGAGGAGTTAATTTATGTAAAGTGTTTAAAAAGTTTATACTTAAAAATAAAATGATAAAAACATGTGAACCGTGTGATTTTTTTTAAAAGGATTGCACCTTTTATCTGTTATAGCTGTACAGTATAAATTATTATATTGTAGAGATATAACGACTTATGCCTATAATGTCCAGAAGTGTTAATATTTTTGTATTAGGTTGAAAAAACGTGCAGCTTTCTATCACTAGATGGATAGGACGGTGCGGTCCTAGGTGGGTGGCTTGTCAGAGAACTGCTCTTTTCTCTTCCTTCTCTTTTCATCAAGCTAGTGTCCTCAACCATTATTGACTAAGAGGCACAGTGGAAAACTAAGGCTGGTGGAATGTAACGGAAGATATGAACAACAACAACAACAAAAGGGCAGGAGGGGTTCTGTGTCCCTCTGGGCCCTCAGAGTCGATGGGGGGCTGATATAATTAACCACAGGGTTTTTACTGTTACCGGTCCTTGAGGCTTTATTTCATGACGGAGGCGAGAGCCCACATCAGATGCCCGGGAAACACTTGTGAGAAGGAAACAATCTGATGAAGTCATGACCACAAACACGTGTCTTAAAATCTAGGAAAGATAGCAGAAACCGAGCAGTGGCGAGAGAGCCAAATGGAGACGCTCAGGGTCGCTCTGCTGGTCTTGGGTTTGGACCCTCGGGTGACCAAAAGGGAGACAAAAGCTCCTGTAATGTGAGCCCACACGCCACAACCATCCCGGGAGCTGATTCGAATGGCAGGCTCTGCTCTGTCTCGGGGAAGCGGGGTGGGTGGCAGATCCAGCTGGAAGTGACCTGGCAGCCGTGCCTCCCGCACCGTGCGCGCGGCCAGAGCACAGCCGTCATCCGCGCTTCCGCGTCGGCTCAGCCGCTCCTGCAGGTCTCTTTCGTGAGCGCTAAATTCAGCCACAAAAATATTTTTAGAAAATATTTCTCAGTTCATTGAGCTATAGTACACACTGTTTTCCTCTCTGTATAATGGTGATAAAATATAGCAAGTGAACATGTCGTAAATATAAAGGTTCAAGTGATGTATTGAAAATAATTTTCTAACCGCTTTGTATGTATCACATACTCTAAATTGCACAGTAGGCGTGTTTATTAAACAGATTGGCTGGGAAAGTTTCAAAATAGCTACTGAATTTACAGTATCAGTGCTATTACTGTCTTTGTGTATTTGGTAGAACATACCGAAGTAATTAATCTTCTAATGAATGCTGATATTTTATTAGAATGAAAGCACAGATTAGCATTAATATTTTTTATCCTGGAATCCTTTGGCAAGTATTACGAAGCCCAAATTTAGAAAACTATGAGATTTCAAACCACATAAACATGGCTCTGTTTTACATTTTATTTTTTAACTGTTAACTTAGGTGTCCGCAGTTCTGTTCGATGGAACTTCTGCAGGACTGTGCTGAGCATGCTGTAAGTACTTTTGGTTGAAATAGGCTCTGAGTCTGAATTCTCAGAAATGTTTCTGATGTATTGACCATGAAAAGCTTGTACCACATCACAGAAGTGAAATCATAACCTTATCCCCTTCTCGACATGGACTGGCCCTTTATACTGGCACCGATAACTAACAAATTTGGAGTATCTCCTGGTGCTTATCTTAGATGAAGTCAAATCAACCCAATTAGTGTCTTGTTAGTAGGTATAATGAGCCTATTTCTTTCTAAAAAGACTTGTGATCTGGACATGCTTTTACAAGAAATAGTGACCTTGGGGAATATGTAAACAAGAGACCTTTTTCTAAGAGTTGGGGGTGGGGGGGGACAGTATCATGAAAAGAATTAGCTTACAAAAAAGAAATTGATATTCAAAGTATTTTAGGCAAAGCCAGTCAAAATGCTTTCATGATATTTTGAGATGTAAATTTTGTCTGATTTGTATTGTTCTTTTCATTTGCCTTCTTATCTTTATATGTGACCTGAATTTTCCATAACTTGTTGACTATAGATTGCATCTAGGCATTCCAATAAAAGCCAACCCAATGTGTGTGTGTTTATATATTTTTTTAAATCTTGGGCTAGCCAGTATTGCTTTTGTGTTTTAGGGTGAAAGATGCAAATGGATAATTCACCTGCAACCCAGTTGGTAATATCTTTTATTTTATTTTATTGTTTTTTATTGTTGTGTCCTCTGGCCAGACTGCCAGCTCAGCAGTGTGCCCTTCACGGGGACTCTCCCATGTCCTACTTTAGAAAGACATTAAATACGCCCCCACAAAGCCAAACATTATCTCTGTAAAGAAGAATAAAGAAAAAAAAACACTGCCCATTACTACTCAAGAGCAGACCTTGTTCCTGTGATCCTGGCAATAACTGCTTAATTAAAACACTTGATTAGAATAATCAGGTTGGGCCTGAAAGGCTTCCAGCCTCCTGGAGATGCCTAAATCTACATACAGACCGGCTGATTAGGAGATTCTTATGTCAGCAATTCCAGGCTAGCAGGCCTTAGATTTTAGTCTGAAAAGGCAAGCTTCAGCAACGTACTCTGTAGTGACAACCTCAGCTTGAGAACATGTTGATCCAACAAGACGCAGGTCACTCCACTTGGCAAACTGGTCTAATTTTTCTCTCCTCGAATCAGACTTTCGCCTGCTCAAACCGGGGAAATCCAGAAAAACACATGTGAATTCCTCCTTTTATTTACTCCACTGCTTTCCTTAAAAGTGATTCTGAACAAATGCAAAGAAAAACACCATAGGTATGAATTGTATCTTAGGAAAGAATTTTCTGGGCGAGGGATGTACAGCTGCCACAGCCTGTGAGATTTGCGTTCCTCTGTTGACATTCGTCACACGTGACCTAATAGCATGTGGTTTCAAAGGCTGGACCTGAACGTGAGTACCACACCTGACTCTAAACACCTCAGAATCTGACAGCAGTCCCCCAAGCCCTTTAAAAGATGAGGAGAAAATTCCGCCTTTGATGCGCTCCTAACCATGCCCACGGCTCTCCTCACCATCGTTTCTTTCTCCTTTTATCCTCGCCTGCTCCCAAATAAAGCTGTTTCTCTCACCTGCTGAACAGCAAATCAGCTGTCTGAGGGGCTTCTGAAATGGAGGAATCCAAAAGAGGAAGCCGGGAAGGCACTGAGCCACATCATGCTCTGTGTGTGGTCAAACCACTGGGGCAGGGCTCGCAACAGCTCACTTAGAGTACGGGGCGGGTGGGGGGGGGGTCCCCCGGACCAAGAACTGCCCCGGCCCACCTAGGGGGCCATTTGAGCTCCTGCAGGGTGGAGCGAGCCCACCCCTGGAAAACCTTGAAGGGCAACATAGCCAGTCTTACACCTTCCACAGATACCCAGATCTACCCCACTTTGCTTCAGAGGAGTGAGCTGGTTCCAGCCCCTGGTCCATGACACACATCAAATTCTAAAAGTTGGAGCCAGAAGGGACTTAGAGAAGTTTGAGTGAGTTGTCCAAGTTCACAGAAGTGGCTCAAGCCAAGGTGAGCAGAGATTTCCTGTCAGCGAGTCCCCTCCACTCTTTCATATAGTCTCTTGATAACACTACCTATGAAGATGCCCCAGACCCACCAACGGGTATGTGTGTCGAGTTCCCCTCTGCCTGCCAATATTTCCAGTTCCTCAACCCCCCTCATCTTAGATAAGAAGCCCTGCCTTGCAACGTCAATGACTTCATAATTTCTAAAAAGACTTCTCAAACAAAGACCATCGATTTCCATACTTGAGTGTGTTGGGCTATTTATCTAGATTTCGTCTGCCTTTGGTCATCCTACCAAGTCAAAGAAAAAATAAAAATTAGTTATAAATCATTATTACCCATTTTAACCACAGAGTTAAGCCAAAGAGGTACTGAGAAGCCATCTGAGTTTTCTACCATCCAATTTAAGCCAGAGAATGAATACCCTCTCTTGCCCGAGTTCTCCTTTGCTATTCACCACCTCTGCAAGCAATGGTCTCTTGATGTCAGTTAATTACTAATAACTTTTAGGTAAATTGAGTAAACCTTTTCATTTACGAACTGACTTAAAATTCTGTCGTGGAGGAATATAGGATGCCTAGAGTCCTGTGTGTAGAAAATTTACTGTAAACTGATTCTAAACCTCGAGCAACATCATTATTCAGTTTAGAGTTAATAGGTTCCACAAAGCAAATTTAATAAATCCTTCTGGGACCTAAGCTGAGGAAAATTAAAATTAGACGCATAAATCGCAACTTCTAGGGCAAGACAGTGGCTCGGGTGCAGTCTTCCTGGTTAGAGGGTGAATTGTGAGCTGGGCCCTGGCCACAGGCATTCAGCCCACACTTAGGAGGAGAAATCACCTTCCTTAACATGTGTGCAGAGATTTCCGGAATTCCACCCGCAATGGTCGTTTCTGTAGGGCATACCTCACTGCACAGAACCGACAGGATGTACAAGTGGTCCACTGGGTCAACATGAATTCTTTAGAATTTTCACAAGTTAACTTTATCAGTGGGGTGTGAGGGGAGCATAAATACCCAAGGAGTTAAAATGACAAGTTTTTGACGTGACTGAAAGGCTGTAAATGGAACGGCTCAGTGGCAGTCTGTGGGGAAGCAGACCAAAGGCTTTCCTCGACCTGGGGTTCTTATCACACGAGAGATTAACGACCATGTAGTGAAGAAACTGCCTTATCCAAATTTGTCCTCCAAAATTAATAATAGGGAGATTCTAGTCTACCTGTCCTACAGAACATTCTACAAAAATCAGCCCCTGGGCTCCTGTCTCTACACCCATGATGCCCTTCTCTCTCTCTCTCTCCCCCCCCCCCCTTCACTCACCAGAATTCCCCCCGTGTCTGGGCTGCAACTGCTCAGCTTGTCTAACCGCGTGCCTTTCTAAGGGTTAGAAGGAAAACCGTATGACTCCCTTGGTAGGTAGACCAGATGGACTTTAAATAATTACCCAGGACATCACAGGAAGCTATTGTCCCTAGTCCCCAGCTTACTTACAAAAGGTTATAAATAAGCACATTTAAAAATCTCAGTTCAGCTATGACATTATTTCCAGGTTGGACCCTGTAGAGAAAAAATAAAAAATAGAGCAGGCCTGGGGTTTATGCTCCAGGGTCAAGATTGGCACGTCCACTGAGGAACAGAGAGAAGATGCAGGGATGACACAGAAGGGGAGAAATGGTCAGGGCTGGCCTAACACTGAGGGAAGTGGCACGTGGGAGGCGGCAAAGGGAAGAGCATCTTTCCAAGGTCGGCCTCCATCATGGGGCTGTCCTCTTCCCTTGCTCTCCATCTCCAGGGTTCTGGCTCCTGCGGGAATGAAAAGCCATGCTAACGCCTGGCAGAACAGTGGGCAGGGCCTCTGGGACACTTCCTCCTCCTGAAATCCCAATGAGGGTCCGGGGCAAGGAGGACTTGAGGCCAGGGGCTCATCCTCTGACATCCCTCCAGGTAATTGCGGCTTCCGAGGCACTTTCGGGAAGGGTTCTAGCGCCCCCTAGTGATGCGCATCATTGGTGAAGAACGTGGTCGACGCCACACCAGACGCGCCCGGGACCAGAAACCAGAAAGAAACCACCAGCTCCCGCCACCCTCTACCTGGCTCCCCGCTTAGGCCAGTTCCAATTATCCCGTATTTTCCCATCTCTGCTCTGCCCACGGAGTTTCACACGTAAAACGATTACTTCTGCTTCATGCACCGCCTCACTGAGGCCTGGTCCTTGCAAAAATCGCTCCCGTAAGGTTTCCCTTCACGTCAAGCAGAAACTTTGTCAAACAATATTCCTCTCGCTTGGCAGATCAAAATAAGGCCCTTTCTCCCAGGAATTGTCCGCGGGCTATTTGAGTTCTGCAGCCCCCCGAAAACAGTGATTTCTGAACTATCGCATTGTTTCCCTTTTACTTTTCATGTTTGAACAGTCCTGTCGCTCCAAAGAATTTCCCAGAAGGACAGATCATTTAAATTCAGAGTGGCATTTTATTTCTGAGGGAGCTAGGCTCTCGCAGTAAGTACTAGAGTGACAGCCTGGAAGAGAGAACTCCCTCCTGATTCAGGCAGCTGAGGCTCGAGCAGGGTCTGCTGCCCCCTCCACTCGGCCGCCCGCAGTGGAGATGCCCATCTCCTGCATCCATCTCCCGCATCCCCCCAGCCTTGCAGCGGCCACTGGAGGGAAGAATGGGCCATTCAGCCTTGTGCTCCCGTGTTGTTACCCAGAGAAGCTGGCGGGGGCTACTCTTCAATGGCAGCCGAACTGGTGTCCTGCCTTCGGAAATGGCTGGTGGCTGGAGCCCATTGTGATTTGGAGGCTTGGGGGGTGGGGGGGGGGGGGAAGAAACCAGTAAATAGCCCTCTTTTTCCCTACCCAAGTTTTCATGGAAATGAGAAAGAAGACCAAAGTTGGCACCTGGGTGCCTAATCTCCTTCAATAAAGACCAAGTTGGAGAATGTAGCTTCATGCAAAAAGCAAGACAGCCCACTAACTGGATGCCAAAATTAGGTAGACAGACACCCCGCCACCACCCCTCCCCGGGACTCCGCTGACAGTACTGGCCCCAGGCAGACCTTGCCTGCGGGGCAGCAGGCTTAGTTCTCCCCGTGAGCCAAGAGGGCCCGGATCATTCTTCCAACTCACCAATAAGGGGGCGTTACTCTCCTGTCCCCAGGGGGCTGGAGTGATGGGGAAAGAGAGGCCAGGCATGAAATACACACACACATACTCTCATACAGAGTCACCAGGGAGGCAGCAGAACCTGGAAGGAGAATATGGCACCGGATCTTAGGACCCTCGGGCTTCCGATGCTGCCACCAATGACTTGTGGCCTCCAGCCAGGCTGCTCAGCTCTGGGGGCCTCTGTCAACACCTCCTTCCCGCTCTGCCACTGGTGAGTGTATTTGGTGGCTGCCCGAGAAACCAGCCCTAAAGTACAAGTTTTCGCCTCCTAAGCAGCCTGGCAGCCCTCCACATGTGCAGGGCCCGTCTCATAAATCTGCCTCCAGTCTCGCTCCCAGACCCCATGGCCCCATCGTCCCATGGCCCTGTCCGAGTGAACCGAGATTCTCTGCGGGGCAATGGGGAGCCAGGGCTCTGGACTTCTGGAAGACGATTACCCCCCACCCCCCAAGCACTCTGCAGCTCGTTAGGATGGGGACAGCAGACTTCCTCTCTCCTGTAAATCAGAGGGAAACAGGACCAGCCTTGCCACAACTCAGGGCTCTCCCTGTGGTCTCCGCCAATTAGTGCTCTGGTTAATCAAATTAGCAGCTCCCTGGAGAGGCCAGGAGCTGGGAGAAACCCGGAACGGTAGAGGACTGCTTGTCAGTCCCAGCTCGGCCTGATCCAAGTGAGGTGGCCGCCTGCTGTCTCTGCACCTCGATTTCCTCCATCTTGAAAGTGGGCCCAAACCTCTGCCTCTGAGCACCTCCTTCCTGTGGCCATCCTTCTGTGGCCATAAGGGGGGGTGTGTGTGTGAGAGAGAGAGAGCGACAGAGAGAGAGAGATGAAAGAGAGGAGAAAAAGCTAGAATAAAGAGCTTGTGCTGATTTTAAGGTTATTATCCAGACTTCTTTCAACATCTTGCTGCCTGAGTCTGTGGTCACTAAACTGAGAGGCTAGGAGGGCCCCCTAGAAAGGAAGAGGGGCGTGTTCTCACTGTAGACTCACAAAGGAGAGGGAAATGATGAGCACGGCCCCCGGGCATGGCTTTGCCAAGGCCCCACGCTTTTTCCTGCCAGAAAGAGCTGAGAATGACAGCCCCTTCCCACCCCAGTTCTCACTGTTCTAAGGCAGTGGAAACACTTCATGATTATTGGGGGGTGAATATTTGTAATCACGTACAGAACAATATAGAATATACACCTTCAGAATACTGCCCACAGCCAGCATCCCTGGGCTTTGTCAGTTCCAGAAAAGGAACCCAATGGATGAGGCAAGTGGCAAAGGGTGGTGGGCTCAACGGTCCTTAGATCCACACCCAATGGTGCACAATTTTGTCCCCTCTCCTGGCAGCCTCAAAGACACAGAAACATTCTGAACAGAAGGATTTGCCTGTCAGGAGCCCTGACACCTGACCCCGCCGGGCCCTCTTTGTCTGCCCACCCATGTCTATAGGCCCATTGCTGTGCTCAAGCCCCTGGCAATGAATATGCCCGAATGAATGAATGAATGAATGGGCCCACTGCAAGGCCCATCAAATCCAGAGCCGAGCACAGGGAAAGGACTAGAATATTTCGATCTCATGAATAATAACCCCCAATGTTTGTGGTGTTGCCTAATCTTTTCATGGTGCCAAGCAAAACTAAAAAAGACAAGGATCCTGGCAGCTTCTGCCCAGCTGCTGTTTGCTGGGGGAGAAAATCATTGTGACAGGCTTAGCCTGACTTACCCTCGAGTGTCGCAGTCCCCACACACCTCCCAGGGCCACCCAGGGGACAGGCCGGACCCAGGCAGGGGCAGGAGAGTGCCCAGGGAGGGCCCTCCGCCGGGCAGCTCTGTGGTGCCTTGGAAAGGAGGATTGAAAGCACCACTGACAGCTGAGCAGAGTTAAGGGCCCCTGGAGCTGTGTGCCCCGGAGTCCCCACTGCGCCCTCCTGTGGCCTCTCGGGTGTGGCTGCGCCACCGCCAGCCCTCGTGGCATCTGGATTCAGACTGAGACACTCTGCTGGTCTAGGGCTACAGACAGAGATTTATAATCAGCCCTGGCAGGGCCCAGCCCCGCTGGGTGGCCAGCCCTGCAATCACTGCCCCCAGCCACTCCCCTCAGCCTAACCGGACAGGCCCAGGGGGCCTCTGCCCTCCAGAAGGGCTGCTGGGGTCTGTGGAGAGCCCTCTGTCCCAGCCACGTCTAGACATACTTCACCAAGACGATCACACACACACACACACACCCCACCACCCATCACCACCATCACACACACACACCCCATCACCCATCACCACCATCACACACACCCCCTATCACCCATCACCACCATCACACACACACACACCCCACCACCCATCACCACCATCACACACACACACCCCCCACCACCCATCACCACCATCACACACACACACACCCCATCACCCATACACACTCGTGTACCCCTCAACACCACACCTCACACACACACACACCATCACCCAAACACACTCATGTACATCTCAACACCACACCTCACACATACACACACCCCATCACCCATACACACTCGTGTACCCCTCAACACCACCACCTCACACATACACACACACCATCACCCAAACACACTCGTGTATCCTTCATCACCACCACCTCACACACACACACCATCACCCATACACACTCGTGTACCCCCATCACCTACACACACACACACACATACACACACATGCTATTTGCCTGACTTGCCATCTCTGCCCCTCAGTTTCTTACTGTGGTGAGGACAGAGAGAGGCACCTAGACCCCATCAGGGCAGTGCTGGGTCTCCAGGATGTCCTGGTTATGTGTCCTCTGCTGTCCAGTTACTGCGACCATCAGGAGGGCTTTGCCAGCTGGGCAGACCCCTCAGGATGGCCACTGTCAGGAGGGAGCCGAGAGCAGGGGGCTGTCATCCACCAGGACGAGGAGGCCGCAGGGCCTGCCATGCAGTCATCCCATCTCCATCCCTCAGCACCTCAACCACAGGAAGCCAGAGGCGGCCCTGCAGAGGGCCAGAGCCTGAGGATCCTTTGAGAATCTTCATCCCGTGGTTTGCAACTGGTTTTCATTTGTGGGTCTTTTTTGCCAATTAAATCTCATAAGAAACCAAAACAGACACAGGCCCAGCTGCACGGATTTCAGTAGGAGTGAGAATCAGGCCATGCTGCCTGTGAGAGGAGGCACTGTGGAAGGTCCCAGAAAAGAAGAAAGATCCTCATCCTCTAGGATTTCATGTCTCTTTGGGGCAGACTCAGATTCTTTCTAAATGGAGCAGCAATTGCTGTGAACACGGACTCAGAGACCCCAGTCCTACCTGGGGGAGCCAGGCAGGCTTCCTGGAGGAGGTGGAGCCTGAGCTGGGGCTCCAGGCTGAAGAGCAGTGGCCAGGGGGAGGCTGTGCAGAGAAGAGTGCAGGTGGGGGTCAAGGTCCAGGCTCCCAATCAGACCGCCTGGGTCCTCTGGCTCTGCCACTTACTAGCTGCATAAATTTGGGCAAGTTACTTCACCTGTCTGTGGCTCAGTTTCCTTTTTTGTAAATTGAGGATTATGGCCCCATGGGGCTGTTGTGAGCTTCAGTGAATTAGCAGATGCCAAGAGCTTGGAAGGGCACCCACCTGGGTTCATTGCTTGAGAAGCATATGGCCTCCAGCACACAGCTGCAGCCACAGTGTGAGCTGTGCTGCCTGGAGCCCAGCTTCCGAGGGTCAGGGTTGCCCTGCGGACTAGCCCCCCGGCCCTACTGCCCTAGGGCAACCCAAGGTCAGAACCCCAGTCTACATTCAGCAGCCTGCATGCACTGGGCACAGCCTGTGGGGCAGGGCTGCAGAATGCACATCCCTGGGACCAATCCCAGTCGTGCAGGTCCAGGATGGCCCCACAGGCAGGAGTCCAGAACACGTGGCCCCTGGGCTTCCTGCAAGGCTTTTCCCACCTTCGACAGGTCAGGAGCTGGCCCAAGACCCATGGCTAGTGCCGCGGGAGCCATGGCTGAAATCCTCGTCCACGTAACTCCAAAATCCATGCTCTTCCCACTCACCTTGCTGCACCCAAAGTCAAGCTTCAAGCCCAGGGTCCTAGGCGCCGAGCCACTTCAGATCCCCACTCCACTCAATCCCTGGCCTCTCCAGGCCAGGACATGCCGGACACATCCGGAAATCCAGCGAAGTAGACTTTCTCCCATTTTCCAGGAAATCCTACCTCCTCATACCCCTAGGCCTTTGTATGTGCTGAGCCCTGGCCTGGCTGGCCACTGGCCCCACCTCACCCGGCTCCTCTCTGGACTGACACCTGCTTGGTGGCTCCATGGCAAACAGGGTGTGGGGGATGCGTTGTGCCCTGCCTGAGCTGTAAGTGGGTCCAGCTCCTTGGCCCCCACAAGGTGCGGAGACAGTGCTGGCCCCAGGGATGCTCATGTTAGAAAAGTGCCACCACACCTGTGCTCCAAACACATTGCGAAATCCTGAGTAGCTGCCGTTCTGCAAAACATCCAGAATGCCTCTGGAAAATTGGCCCTTATTTCAAAAAAATAAACTTTAAATTTTAAAACATCAGCTATTTTTGGTGTAGAAAGAAATGGTCTAAATTGTTGAAGAGCTAATTAACAGTTCAAAGCCAAGCAGTAGCAGGTGACAGGCTCCTGTGGAGCCCACGGGCGTCAGACATGGGACACGAGAGATACACAGGACACGTGACATAAATGCGCCGCTCCCCTGGGCCTCCAGCACGTGGGGGGCCTGTGGGCTTGCTCCAGCTGGAGGTGGGGAGGGGTCTTCCCCTCCCGGCCTCTCTTGGCTTTGCTCCCCGCTTCCTCTGTTGGCAGCCTGGTGAGGGAGAGAGAAAGGCAGGTTTCATTGTTTCCCCAGAAATTGCAGAGTGTGGCATCCATTTTTTATTGTTTAAAGTTAGTAGATAAAAATGTTATATTTCTCTGAAATGGAGCAATGGGGTGCACGGTGATGCCTGCTGGAAGCTTTTGAGGACATGACTGACCTAAGACTGACTCCCTCCTTCCAGGCCTGAAGGGGCTCCCTCATGGCCCCCCTCACAGCCCCCTTAGGGCCCCCCTTATGGCCCTGGGGCCAAATCCCAACTCCCTCCGTTCCTTCCGGTCTTCTTTCATCCCCGCCAGGAGGCGGGAGGAAGGGGCTGTCATCCACTAGGAGGAGGATGTCCCCAGGGCCCACCATGGAGTCACCCCATCTCCATCCCTGGGCACCTCAACCCCAGGAAGCCAGAGGGGACCCTGTGGAGGGTGGGAGCCTGAGGATAACTTTGAGAACCCTCGTCCCATGGTTTGCAACGGTTTTTAGTTGTGGGTCTTTTTTTGCCAGTTAAATTCCTTCCTTCCCACAGACCAGCACCGAGGGGCGCAGAGACCCAGCTCCAAGGACCAGTCCCAGCCAGGCTGGCCCTTCGGATACAGAGGTGCGGCCAAGACGTGCAAGAGAAACTAGACTATTAGACTGCTTCATTCTTCCACCTGGGGCTGGAGCCCTTGAAAGAAAAAAATCCCTCCCACCTCCCCGCTTTAATGACAGTAAGGGTACCAGCCCCCCAAGCCCACGGCCCCCACAGTCAGCTTTCCCCTCAGATTGGCACCAGGCCCTGCCGTGTCTGCCTCCACATGCCTCACCTCCAGGCCCTCCAGGGCCAGATGTCCTGAAAAGGAGCTTGCTCTCATCGCCTCCACGGGGTCACCTGTGTCCCTAAACAATGGAATTCTTCCTTCTGTTGCTGCCACGCTGCTTAACGGATGTCCTCGTCAAGGTCGTTGCTTCCCGGTCCTGCTCCCTCCTTCCCCCTCTTAGCGCCGATTCTCTCCATCCGCTCCTTCTCCTTCAAACCCTCCTCAGCTCTGGCATCCGGACTTCTACTCCCCCACCCCTGCCCCTCTGGGGGTCCTCCCCCTGCGGTCCCCAGTGTGGGCTTCCTCAGGATCTGTCCTCAGCCTCTCTGCTCTTGTGGCCTCTCCCCTTGCGAAGTGGGGTACATGGCAGGGAGACCATCCCTTTTCACAGTTCCTGCACACTTCACCCTTCAGTGGACTCAGTCTTGGACCACTGCTGGACCTTTCTAGAGAGAGGGGTCTTCTCTAGACCCCTGTGGTACCAGGAAGGGGGCACAGCCCCCCTGAGCACCCCAGCCCGGCCCCCCGCCTGCTATGGGCTGTGGCCATGTTACAGAATCCTGCCACCGTGTTTCCATTGTACACCCTGGAGAATAATCATAATCCCAGAAACATCTGTAGAGCTTACTGCGTGCTAGACAGCATTCGCCCCATCTCGCCTCGTCTTCACAAAAATCCCTATGCAATGGATATATCATTACCCCCTCTTTGAGCTGCAGAATCGGAAGCCCAGAAAGTGAAGCAACGTCCAAGGTCACACAGCTCACAGACACCAGAACGAGAATTTGAACCCAAGCAGTTCTGACTCCAAAATCTAAACCAGATTTGATATGAAGGTTAATAGGCTCAATATTAAGTACTTAATAAATGTTATGGGAAGACAGATCAGACACCAGGCTCCACACCCCCTCCTCCTGGCCCTGTCTTGTAATAAAAAACTCCTCATGGAACTCAACCAATTTTCAAGACTCAGCTCAAATTTATTAGCTCTGGCAGCTCTTTAGGCCCCACTGTGCTCTGCACAGGTTTCTAGAGTAACTACAACTCCTTGAGGGCCTACTCTGCGCAGGGGAATTTATAGACAGCGTCTCAAACCCAACAATAACAGTCCTGAAGGGTAGATTTGATTATCTGCCCATTTCACAGACGAGGAAACTGAAGGTCAGGAGCTTTCGTGAGAAGCTGGGCCAGGACTTGAATTCAGGGTGTGCATCCTTTCCTTCCCATCGAGCGGCCTCCGTCTCCATAGCAACGGCGCTGCTTCTTGGTTTCCATGCCTGACCCCCAGATGCCAGACCCTGTGGGATCACTCGTGTTTGTGTTGTCAGCCTCCAGCGAGGTGTCGGGCAGGTAACAGGACCCAATGCTTGTTATGGAAACGCGAAGGAAATGAATGAGCTATCTAATTAGTGAAAGAATGAACTTTCTAATTAACCGATGCACCCTTCTGTCCAAGAGCACTCCAGAGACTTCCTCACCAGAGCTCTGTTCCTACTGGGCCGGGAGCCAGGGCATGAACCACCCCAGAGAGCTCTGGAACTGCTCTTCATCGGGAATGTGATGCCCACTCGCGAAGCCCCTTTCTCTGGTGCCTTCGGGCCCAAGTGTGACGCCTGCAGACCCACCACACCACACTCACCAGTCACAGAACACCCCTCTCGTGAGTGTTGCTCTCGATGGTGCCTGCCCTCACCCACGGAAGGAGGGGCTGGCGCTGCTGTCCCTCAGCCCTGAGGACCAGGGCCTGTCCCCGCCAGCCAGAAGGTAAGTCCATGAGCAGCTGCAGGCACAGGCAGTCCCAGCCCCAGGACAGACGGAAGCCCTTCCGACAGACCTGGGGGCTCTCTGGCATATGCAACACGTGGATTCACAATCCTCTCCTGGAACCTGACCAGCTCCCGGGTGTTTCTCTCTGCCTGTGGACATTTCCGCCATGCCGCTGGGTTGGCGCCTCTGCTTCAAATTGTTCCTGCTTTTCCTCCTGGGGTCTATTTTTAGGAGATGGCCCCTCAGTCCTCCTAGTTATGCAGGCTTGTGTTCTCGGGTCACCTTGTCCCCCACATCCAAATCAGTTACCCCGTCCTACAGATGCCTTCCAAATGCTTTGGTCAGGCGCTCAGGCCCCGGCCCCCTCTGTGTCCCCTCAGCCAGGGACTCCCCTTCCCTGTCCCTGAGCCCTTTCAGGAGCCCTGTCCCCCAGCCAGACTGACGGCCAGAGTTCTTCCTCCCAACGCCTCATCTTCTTTGCTTTAGAATTCTTGTTCCTTAGAATTTCTGTTCCTTAGAATTCCAGACAACTCCGCCAACTGGCTTCTGGTTTTCCAACCGCTCCTGAGCCCCCTGATTCACTCCACACACCCCACCTCAGCGCCCCCCTTCTCCCTTCCCCAGGAGGGAAACTGAAGACAGCTTAACATAGAACAAGGCAAAGTGGAGTGGCTGATGCCAAGTGTGCTCAGCAGGCGTCACCGGCAGGCCCGGCTCCCTCCCCCTGGAAGGCCTCCCCCAGGCAGGCTGCTGCCTCCTTGCCTCCTCCGTATGTTCCAATCCCGCCAGACTTGCATCCAGCTGGTAGAGATGATGTTCAGACTGCAGGCTGCTGGCAGGGCGCAGGGAGCCAGGAGGGAAGAGAGTGATGTGTTTAGAAGCAGCGTGCAGGCTGGCTGGCCACCACCTCGACCTTCCATGGGTGCAGAACAGAGCAGGCCCTGCCAGCCCTTTGGTGAGCCGAGGGCCCAAAGAAATGGCGGGGTGGGGAGGCGCCAAGCAGGGGTAGGGGTTTAGGAGGGCCAGATAAAATGCAGGATGCTCAGTTAAAATTGAATCTCAGGTCAACAAGGAAGAATTTGTCAGTGTAAGTGTCCCATGCAAGATGTAAGACAAACTTATACCAAAAAGATTTATGTGTTGTTGCTCTGAAATTCAGATTTAACTGGATATCCTGTTTGTTGTTGTTGTTGTTGTGTGTATGTTAAATCTGGCAGCCCTAGGTCGGCCCCTGAGGGAGACTCTGATGGTGTGTCTTCTAGCTCCTGGCGGTGGCCTGCTAGTGGCCAGCAATCCGTGGCATCCCCTGGCTTGTGGCAGCATCGTTCCAATCTCTGTCTCTGTCATCACACGGCCTTCTCCCTGTGTGTCTCTGGGTACCTGTTTTCTCTGCTTGTAAGGACACCGGTCATCAGAGTAGAGCCTACCCTCACCCAGTATGACCTCATCTGTAATGATTACATGCAAAGACCCTATTTCCAAATAAGATAATTTTCTGAGGTTCCTGGTGGACATGGGTTTGGGGAGACACTTCGATCCAGCAGAGAATTTGCTCTGCATTCACTCACACCCACCTCGCTGAAACGTCCAGACCCAGATGACCATAAAACTGACCAAAACAGAAGCATCCTGTATCTGCTCACAACATCCACAAGGCCAAAGCAGCACGTCGGGCCTGAGGGAGGAGGCCAGAGCTGCCTGTCTCCTCTTCCTGCAAAGAGCCCATCAGAAAGGGCACCAGACTCAAGCCCCAGAAACAAGCCCAATGCCACCATTGCTACCTGGAGAAAACCCCAGGCGCAGTGTCCCTGTGCCTGGGACCCATTTGTCAAGCTGCCTCTGAAGATCTGTGTGAGGCTGAGCTCCTGCCGAGGAAAAGGGAACATCTTCAAAGGTGGACACTGCAGGAGGCCTGGTTAAAGGCTGTGTACCCCTGGCTCGGCCCAATTCCACTCTGACGGGGGGCTGGAGCCTGGCCAGTGGAGTGAGGTGGGCACCGGTGACAGCAAGGAGGTTCAGATGAGGGTTTCTGAGGAGCCCCCGGGCTGTCCCCTCTAGAAGCCTCTCAGCATCCTGCTGAGATCCCCGCGGCCCCAGCCTCGGCCCACCCAGCCCACCACAGTGGTGGCTCCGGCCCCTGTGTCTGGGGTTCTGGGCCTGGACGGAGTTGTGAAAATCCACAAGGCTTCAGAGCTGGGGGCTGGGGGGCTTCACTGATTATTGGGAGCCTTTCTGGGTGGAGAAGCCCTCACTGCAGATACCTAATATCAATAATTAATTAATGGAGCCCATTGAGTGGGTAGCCATAATAAATATAACAGAGTGCAGAGTAGTCTGTGATGCATTGCATTAAAACTATCACACTCACATGCATGGGAGCACGCATGCATGCACACAGTGGGCAGCTCTTTCTCAGGGGCCCTGTCTGCCTCCCTCTACTTGGCGTGTGTCCCTCATGCCACAGGGGCAGCCTGATACAGCAGCTGAGTGGCACCGTCTGGAGGCCCCCTGCACCTGCCATGGGGAGATGGCACCATTCCTGCCCTGGATACCTGGCAACCTCTCTTAGGGATGAGAGTGGCCATGCTGGGGCTATCCTCTCATCAGCTGGGTCTGCAAGGGAACACTTGATTTTCTGGACCTATGGCAGCTTCTTCCTATTCAGTTAAAGGCTCAAAACATGCTCGCTTCCTCCCAGCCTGAGGCAGTCACCCACCCCTACACACCCGTGGGATTCTTCAGAGAAGCTGGAATTCAAAGGCTTGAGTCCTCCATTATGCAGCTGCTGCAAATGGCTTCGTCTCACATGGAGAGATTCAAAGGATGGGTCTTTGAAGAGCTTAAGATGCTCTGATCTTTCCAGGTTCTACTGAGCATCCCAGTGCCTTGCGTGTATTGTAGCCTCAGGAGCCTACTGTGCCACGATTTGTGTATCTTTGTAGAGTGCCACAACGTGAACCTGGTGGGCCCTGACATAATTAACAGAATATTTTAATAGAAAGAGGAGGAACTCGTTTCTAAGTAATCCGTGCACGCACCTCCACTGGGGCCCCATCTTCAGTCAGGACACTTTGTTCCAAGACAGACTGTCTTCCTCTTATGGGGAACTGACAACTCAGCTCCCCAGAGGGAGGACCATGCACAGAGAGACCCCTGCACAGGAGAGAAGCCACTTCAGGGAATGGCTAGAAAGGAAAGAGGAGTCTTGAGATGCCGCAGTGCCTGTCCTCAGGCCAGAAAAACAGTGTAACTCAGGATGCTGGCATAGCCTCATACCAGTGAGACCCCAAATAACAGAAGCCCAGAGAGAAGCTTGGTCACAAGCCGAATATGGGGGAGAGGAGGGCGCCTCAGGAAAGGCTCCAGGGTGGGCCACTCAGCAATTCCTTCCCTCCTCTGCATGGGGCCTTCCTGGGCGTCCATGACAAGCCAGCCTCATGCGCAAAATGTAACTGAAGTCTGAGTTGACAAAGCCCAAGACGGAAGAGAACTTATTGTTGTAATCAGATAGAGCTTACAGTCCACTTCATCTGACACATGTGTAATGATAGGCAGAATCATTACCGTGCCGTTAGCACTTTGGTCTAAATGGTAAGCAATTTGCTTAAATGACTGCAATTAGTGTGCCTTTTCCACGGCACAGAGCATTTCCTGGGTCCGCTGAAGGGACCCCAGTCCAGCAGCGCTGCCGCCCTTCTCTGGACCCCCGAGGCCCAGAGCTCCCCCAGGACTAAAACTAAAAGCTATTCACTCTCCCTTCTTTGCTTCTCTTCTGGATGTCCCTTAACAGTAGGCAAGCAAATGTCATCTAAGGGAAGGCCACCTGTGCACCAGTCCAAGCCTCGTCTGCCTTCAGTGACTCTGTTTAATCAGACTGCTTGCCTAGCACCTGGTGCTGAAACAACAGCCGCCGAAGGTGCCCACACCCCTCAGCCCTCCCCAGCGCCACGTCGAAGAATTCCAAATGGTGTTTCACAGAGAATATGTGGTAGAAATTATTGTATATCTGCCATTTAAAAAAAGAACTATTATCTTTTTTTATCTATTCTATCCAGGAGGAGAGATGGATCTATTTTACCCACCCATCCAATACCACGGCGAAATTTCAAAGTTAAGTTGTGCTTAGATCCTTCCCAACACTCAGATCTCCTCCAACTTTTAGCATCTTCTGCCTCTGGCCTCTTAAGAACACAGAGCTTCTGTGTTGCCCTCTGTCCAGACTCCCCTCTCCGGCCCTGGCCTCCCCCACAGAGCCCTGGGATCCCTAAGTACTTTTTCTTTCTCTCCCTTTCTCAAAATCCCTCTCTCCTAAAGGTGATCCTGAGCTAGCAAGTCTCTCAATATTTTATTCTGCTATATTGATAAGAAAGAAAGAAAAGAAGGAAGCATTTGTAAGGATACATCCTCACTTCTTCTCCTTTCTTGTTCTTTTACTCATCTTTTTCTTTGTGTGAGAAATGTGAGTGGGCATGGACATGGCACCACTCATCAAGCCATGCTGAGGTGGCATCCCACATAGCACAACCTGAGGCACTCACAACTAGAATATACAACTATGTACTGGGGGGCTTTGGGGAGAAGAAGAAGAAGAAAAAGAAGAAAGAAGAAGGTTGGCAACAGATGTTAGCTCAGGTGCCAATCTTTAAAAAAAAAAAATTGGTCAGGCACCCTTGCCCACTCTAGCTCTGGACAACATGACCAAACTTGGCCGAGTTTGTCAGTGTGCACTTCATCTCTCTCTGAACCTCTTTCCCTGGTGTCCTCTCAGCACTTCTGCAACCCTGTACACCCCCAATATCTCCTCCTGACCTCAAGACAGGTAACCCTCGTGACAACCACTTCCCCTTATAAGAGTCTAAAACCACAGCAGGCTCCAGTCAGGGAAACAGTACCTCAACAGAGGGAATTTAACATAGGGAATTGGTCACATAGGAGATGGAGGGCTGAACAAACAAAAGGGGGTGAGGGTCACTGAAGCACAAAAGATGGTCATAATCGGAAGCAGCTACTCCCCCTGGTGCTAGGGAAGCAGTGGGTAGGGGCTGGGTTCACCCAAAGCTACAAGCTTGGAGAAGGGGCCCCACAGAGCTGGGATGCGGACCTCCAAGCTGAGGGTGATGCCAGCTGCTGCTGGCTGGGACCTCTAAGGAGGCATGATGAGGCTGGTTCTGGGAACATCGATGGAAGCTGGCAGCTAGAACGAATCACTGCTGCCACCAGGACAGGACTGTTGGAGCAACAATGACAGGAGCTGTAAACAAACAAGAAAGAGGAAGTCCCCTCTCTCTTCTCCCTCCCCGCTCCTGCCTCCCCATGGGTCGTTTTGGCTGAACTCACAAGAGTCAGCCTGCAGAGGAGAAATGCAGTTTGCAGAGTCCCAGCTCCAGCAGCTCAGAGGTGAGAATAGCACCCTGGGTTTGTCGGGGGGAGAGAGGTAAATGCCTGAGCATCGGCTATGGTTATAATGGCTCCGACTCCAATATTTGGCATCAAATACAGGACAGCCCCACACTTCCTTCTGCCAGCAGCTTGCAAAACACCATCGTACAAAAAGATAATTCACAGGAAACATGTATTTCAAATCAAATCTATAGATTGAGGTCACTACAAAATTCTGTTGTCCTTACATGTCCTCTGTGAGCACCCCACTGTTGTCTTTAGATGTCCCCTGTGAGCATCCTACTCACTGAGCTGTAAGGAAGGGGGTGGCAGAGGCTTAGAAAGGCTGGGAACTCGCGGGTCTCCGGAGACCAGGCATCCTCTGTGGGGCTGCCAGCTGTTCCTGGAGATGCCTGCATCATTAATCCTCAGTCATTGCCAGCTGGTTCTACAAATGCCCTGGATCCCCAGGGCATCCCATCTACGTTTATTCCGAGCACTACCAGCTTCTCTTTCTTCCGCTCTCGTCTTCACCATCACTCATTTTGTGGGAGCACCATGCACGCATCCTCAGGACCTTGAGGCAGAAACTGGGCCAGCGCTCCCCCTGGTGGCGGTCCACGAAACTCCTCAAATTATCTTCCTGGAGAAACGCTCAGTCGGCATTGACTGCGCACTAAATTCTGCCAGGTTTGTACTAAGCTCCTTGTTTTCCTTATCTCTGTAATCCTCACAACAGCCCTATAAAAGAGGTGTTGTTATCAGTCCCAATTTACAGATGGAGATACTGAGTCTTAAAGAGGCCCGATAAAGACCACAAACACACAGATCTTCTGACTTGGGAAAATAATAAACAAATGGCTCAGGGTCCCCCCACCCCAGCTAGTGACCTTCTTGCCACACCTGTGTCTCCCATCACCTGATTCCTTCAGTTTTGTTGGCAAAGAAGTGACCCTATTGCAGCTCAGCCTGGCCCTGGCCTGCGGAACCCTGAGTGCCCAGATCTGGGCTCCCAGGTTATGGGCATTTAAAACCGTAACCACTGATATGAAAAACAACTTTAGTTTTCCCCTTTTAGATCCCTTCACTCTGCTCAGAGCCCCCCAATTTTCCCCCTCCTCCCCAAAAGCCAAATTCTCCGAATACTGAATCTAGAAAATTCTCTGGTTGGTGAGATTTAAACCCATGAGTGAAAGAGCCTCACGTTCTTGGGTTGGACATTTGTCCTTTGAAAACAGTTTGTTCATTGAAATGAAAACAAGCCAACACAGCAAAGGAAGGAGCGAGGAGAAGGGGGCCGGGGGCGGGGGGAGAAGGAGAGCCAGAGAGGTGAGGTTCAGAGATTTCTGCTTCTCCATCTTACTCACCTAGTTTTCCTGGAAGTAGAAGGTAAAACACACAGGGTGGCCACGAACATTCCTCTGGGCCCCACGCCGTAGCTCCAGTCGGAAACAGGTTGCTCACGAGGCAGCTGCATCTGCCGAGGCGCCTCGCACACCAGGTGCGCTGTGGCCCAAGGACAATCCTGTGGGGACAGTGGCAGCTGGTGTGGGCTCCTGCCAAACTTAGAAACCTCCGTGAGTTCTGGAGAGCCCCCTCTTGGATGCATGAGTCCCTCTACCCATCCCGGCCAGGGTGGCCCTCTGGATGCCCCCAGGGATAAGGAACTCTCAGCCCCATGAGGTCTCCTGGGCAGATGCCCGCCAGCTCCGAGGCTTAGAACATCACTTGTACCGGCCCAAATCATGCCTGTAACTTCCAACCTCTGGGCCTCATTTGGTCCCCTGGGGCCCCACAGAATAAGTCCATTCCCTTTTTTACAAATGTCTGGCTTGTCCTGGCTGCCCACTACCACCCACACCAGCCACCAGCCTCATCAAGCCTGCCCTTTTCCCATTCCTCACCCAGCCACTCTCCTCTGGACACCTACTCATTTAAAACAGTCACCAATCTGTGCTAAAGTTGGCTCAGTAAGGTAACCTGCAGGGGGACCACACCTCAGCTCTGAATACCACAGTTAGAGTGCATCCTATGATGCCCAAACACAAGTCATTCACACTGAATGGTAGTGCCAAGAGCCCTGTGGCATTCCGTTAGAGACCCCCTTCATCCATTGGGCAACACTCCTTATTCAGTCACCCAGTTAACTGTCCACATACACATGCCATCTTCCAGTTCACTTTCTCCATCTTGTATATAAGAATTAGGCAAAAGCCTTGCTGAAATCTAGATTTTCATTCATTTATTCATGAATTCATTCATTCACCAAATACTTACTGAGCTGCTACTATGTGGTGGATACTATTCTAAGTGCTAACAGTACTGTACTGAACAAGATGGATGATGTTCCTTCTCTCGTGGACTTTAAATTGACAGAGGAGGGGGGGATGAAATGGTCAATGAACAAGTAAATAAATTAATGAGATAATTCCAGACAGTGCTTTAAAGAAAGTTAAGTGACCAGTAGCAGGGCAAGTGTGGAAGCAGGAGGTGAGTCAGGAAGCTCTCGTGATGGTTCAGCTGTGCAGTACATACCACACACCTCTCAGCTACCAGGCCAAGGACCCTAGAAATAAGCAGGGTTGTCTGACCTGATTTGTCCTTGGCAACCTCATGCTGACCTTTACCTCATGCTTTCTTTTTTTAAAATTTTATTTATTTATTTTATTTTTATTATTATTATTATTTTTGGTGAGGAAGATTGGCTCTGAGCTAACATCTGTTGCTAATCTTCTTCTTTTTACTTGAGGAAGATTGTTGCTGAGCTAGCATCTGGCCAATCTTCCTCTATTTTATGTGAGATGCTGCCACAGCATGGCTTGATGAGCAGTGCCAGGTCTACACCGGGGATCCGAACCTGTAAACCCCAGGCTGCTGAAGCAGAACGTGCAAACTTAACCACTACGCCACCAGGCCAGCTCCTACCCGATTCGTTTTTTTAAATTTTTCCTTCTTCTCCCCAAAGCCCCCTAGTACACAGTTGTATACCTTAGTTGTGGGTCCTTCTAGCTGTGGCACATGGGATGCCACCTCAACATGGCTTGATGAGCGGCACCAGGTCGGTGCCCAGGATCTGAACTGGCGAAACTCCAGGCCACTGCAGAGGAGCGTGCAAACCCAATCACTTGGCCACAGGGCCAGTCCCTACCCCATCCTTTCTTGATGATCACAGACACAGGTTGAGTGTCCTAGACCTTAACTGGGACCCATGTGACACTCAGTGGTGATACTCCAGGCCCCACAGTCCCTCCCATGCTTCCAGCAGCCAGATGTTCTCTGGGGCTCCCAGGGCTCTGGAAGCCATACCATCCCACCTCCCTGCCTCCCAAGAGGCGAGGGCATGTTTAGAACAATCGGGAGTTTTCTTTCAACCCCCTACCCCCCATCTTGGAGCTCTTCTCAAGTCATCTTCTACCTTTTTCCACCTGAAGATTCTTCTCTTCAAGAGAAAGCAGATGTGGACAAACCTCCACTCTAGAAAGGCCATCCAAAGCGGTGGGTCTGCTCCTGACCCACTCCCCATCTCGCTCCACTTGCTGAACCTTCTAATGCCCTTGATGTGGTCTTTAATTCATGCCTTCAGACCAGCTCAACTCATTCATCTTCGGACAGGCCCCGTACAAGGCCATCATTTGGCCCTTGAGTGGATGCCGCCTTCCTGCATTAGGAAACATCCACTGTAAACCTGAGCTGCTCAGAGTGCCCTCAGCTAATAGGATCTTGGCTTCAGTCGGCACCGTCTCCCTCCTCCTCCTCCTCAGGACTCTACTTTTGAGAACCACCCATCTCTCTAGCACAGGGCTGGCATTAGGGTGCAAACTTAAGAGGCTGCCAAAAAACTCAGTAATCAAAATAAATATGATTTGGAGGCAAACATTTCTAAAAATCTAAATGAATACAAAAAAGTCGCTGATGAACAAAATATCCCAATTTTAAATGAAGACAGAATTTTTGCCATTTGTAGGTGTACAGTTCAGCTGCACGATGCACATTTGCAGTGTTGTGCAGCCATTACCCTCGCACTGTTTTTGCCCATCTTCCCACGCAGAGCCCAGTCATGGTCCCCCTCCTGCTTTCAAAATCTGCCTTTCTCAAGCCAAGAGCACCCTTCCCACTGACCACTAGGACCTCTCAAAGCAAATGAAAGTTTTCTCCCAAGTTTTCCATCACGTCCACTTCATTCTGTATTGGTCAGAGATGGAGCAGCAGTTCCCTTGTCTGTTCAGGTAACTTCTGAGAAGGGACAGATCCACCAGCACCTCTGCTTCTGCCGAATGACATGCACAGCAGCTGTCTGCACAGATGGAGCCCCTCACCTCTGCTGGGTGGGCCCTGGCACCAGGTCCAAACTGTGTATTAGTGGCCCTCCATCCCTGTCCCCAGCAAGGGAAAGAGGCCCACCTGAAGCCTGGATATCAAAGCCCAGATATGGAAAGCTCAGGCCATTTCCCCAGTTAGCTGCTGAGAAGAACTTTTTTTTTTAACAAGTACTTGGGAAAAAAAAGGAAAAAGTACCAAAAGTATTCTGGATAGTCCTGTTCCTCTGATTAGAAATAAGAACAGAGCCAGCCCTGATGACCTAGTGGTTATAATTCAGTGTGCTCTGCTTCGGTGGTCTGGGGTCTGTTTCCTGGGCGTGGAACCACACCACTCGTCTGTCAGTAGCCATGCTGTGGCAGTGGCTCACATAGAAGAACTAGAAGGACTCACAACTAGAAAATACAACCATGCACTGGGGCTTTGGGGAGGAAAAGAAAAAATCAAAAGAAAAAAAGAAATAAGAACAGGCCTTTTTTCATTCCCCAGAGTGGCCACATTGGAGGTCTGCTATCAAGTGATTAGTGAGACGATTACGATCGTGACGGAAATGACAAAACAGGCACTTCGTCCTCAGTGTGCGGGGAGTGTCCCCCAACTTTGCTATTTATCGATTCAGTTTACCCTCCCTTCTGCCTTAATGATTCATAGTTTAAACTTGTCCACATGATTTATGGAGAGGCTTGGAAACACCTGTAATTTAGCTCTGGCTCTGGAGCAAACACCCCGGCGACCGAGTCCTGAGCCTCTGTCCCCGTCACTGCCACCGTCCTGTGTCAGGCAGAGCGGGAAGTGCAAACAGCCTGCGACATTGGAGGAAGTGGGTCAGGAGAGAGGGGGAGAAACTGGCTCCAAGGTTTAGAAGCAGAGACTGTGAGGGAGGTGAGCCCCCAAGCTCAAGCAGAAATGGGGCTCCCAGCCTGCAGGCATCTCCCCCCGGCCCCACGCGGGAGACTTACAGCCACTCCTGCCAATGGTCTTGGGGGAATGATATTAATAATAGGGACGGTGGGCCTGTTTTTCTCTGCACTTATTACCAGTGCTATGTGAGTGCTTATTATTATTAATAATAATTTAGTGCAGACTTTACCGCTTTTGTGTAACAGTGAGTATCTGGATTCTAATTATCTGTCTTATTTTAATATTTATGGAATTAATCAAACTTTTTAATGGAAAACCCCACAATGAAATTACCGAGAGCATGCTTCAATGAAGACAGATGCGGTGTGCTATGGGAGAAGACAGCTCACCTTTATTAACATTACTGGGAATGAGCCCCGGGATGCAGGCTGGCCCCTGAGTCAGGCTGGCGGCCAAGTGGCCTGGAGTCCCAAGGCAGGGGCCCACCGTGGCTCAAGGAGCACCCCATCCGTGGGCCTCGGAAAAGGGGGTCTCCACAGCCCAGTCACTCCCTGTGCTCATGGGGTGGGACTGACCTGCTCACTGGGGGCCGAACGGTCCACCCAGGTGGTCTTGCTGGCCAGGCTGGGGGCTGACAGGTGCTCCTAGCTGGCCTGACTCCCCAGCAATAGGTGGGCAGCAAAGCTAGATTTAAGCTGTATTTGAAGATGGAGGAAGACGCTGCCTCTAGGCTCCAGGGCTCAGCCAACTGACACCCATCATCGCCTTGGGGCCTTCCTTGGTGTTGGCAAGGTCAGAAATGCTGTCGCTTGCATTATCCCAAACCTGGAGGACCAGCCACCTGGGCTAGGGGGCCAGCTGGTGGTCAGCTAAGACCCCACTAAGATTCTGCAGCTCCTGGGGCCTCCACAGGAGTATAGGGGGGTGACAAGTGCCTTTCGTTAAACATACAGGCTCCCATTTACTAAGACTTATCCCGGCAGGCGCTGTGCCAAATGCTTTCTGTGTATTCTTGAATTTTAGTTTTACAGCACCTTGTGTATCAGGTACTGTGGTTATTTTCCTTTCACAAATGAGAAAACTGAGGCTAAGAGGTTAAGCAGGGTAACCAGGTTGCCCAAGGTGACAGAAATACTGGCCCAAACCTGAGCTCTACCCGCAGGCGTCAAATGCCAGGCTCCCTGCACTGAAGGCTGCACTCGCCGGCTCTCACCTGCTACTCAGAGCCCCTTCCTCCACAACTCCTCTGTCAAGGGCTAGGACCCTGGGGCACCCTCCTAGAATCACAGGGTCCATGCACATTGGGGCCATCTGGGGGGCTTGAGAAAGCCCGAGGCCCCACCCATACATCAAGTCCCCTGGGATCCAGGTGGCAGTAATTTTTCATTAAGAGATGAGATGCGAATGTCCATAGAGAGCATCTAGATTATTCCATTCTGCAGCCAGGGTTCCACTGGGGTTCTCAATTTTGGCTTCTCACTGGAGAGCTTTGAAAGGTACTCATGTTGGGGCCCAATCCCCAAAGATTCTGTTTAATTAGTCTGGGGGAGACTCTGTTTAAATGACCTAAGAATTGGCATATAGATTTTGAAGCTTCCTAGTCGATGTTGTTAGCACGTCATCTCTATGGAGACAGCTTAGAATGAAAACCTATTATCTGAAAAGAAAGTGAATTTCCTCCCAAAGCTGTCACCTATTGTCCTTCTATGTGAGCTCAAAGGTCACCTTCTCAGAGGGGCTCTGATCCCCACCCCAGATCCTCACCCACCAACAGTCACCCCACCCCTACTCATTGCCATGGTGTCTGGTGTTCCTGTCTTCGTAGCTCGTTTCACTGTACTGGGTTGAATGACGTCCCTCCAGAATTCACGTCCACCCAGAACCTGTGAATATGACCTTATTTGGAAAGGGTCTTTGCAGATGTAATCAAGTTAAGAACACATCATACTGGATTAGGGTGGACCCTCACCCAATGACTGGATGTCATTGTGTCCTTATGAGGAGAGGGAAATTTGGACCCAGTGACACACAGGGAGACTGCCACCTGAGGATGGAGCGGAGGTTGGAGTGATGCACGTACAAGCTGAGGAACACCAAGGGTTGCCAGTGACTGGAGACTGGGTCTCTGGACTAGTAATTGCTCCCCTGGAGCCTTCAGAGAAAGCACGGCTCAGCCAATCTCAGACTTTAGACTCCAGAACTGTTAAGACAATAAATTTCAGTTGTTTCGAGCCACCCACTGTGTGGTAATTTGTTACTAATACAATCCCCACGTGAACCGATGGGTCTGTTCCTGTGTTGGCTTGTCCATTGCCCCGCTCCCCAAGTGGCACGTCAGTGCCATGATGGAAGGGGCCTCGTCCATCTGTTCACTAAAAGCAATGCCTGGCACATAGTAGGCCCTCAAATCCTTTGCTTGAATGGATAAATTAAAGAATAAATAAACAGCATAATCCTGCCTTCTAAGACAGAGGGTAAAGCTCTGTTCAGACTGTGTGGACGTGAAGGGAAGTATCTTTAATTTATCACTTGTTGCAAGGGGGTCATTGTTCTATATGCCTTTTGTGGATATTATTATTTAACCTCTTCATAATAAGCCTGTGAAGTAAATGCTATGATTCCCCCCATTTTATGATGAAGTAGCTAAGGTACAAAGGTGAAGTCAGCTGCCAGAGGGCAGGTGTCACAGGAGTGGTAAATCCAGGAATTGAATCCAGGCACACGTGATTTCAGAAACCCCATGTTTTCCAAGGAGGGGCCTGGCCCTGCCCTTGCCCACTCAAATGCCACCCAGGAGGCACCCTCAGAGGGCAGGCTGAGCCAGCCAACATCTCACTCAGAAAGGTTGCGAATCTTGGCCTTGGCAAACAAATGTTTCTCCAAATTCCTCTTCTCTCAACAGTTTTTCTCAATCTCCCTTCCAATCACTCCTGGAATTAGAGCTGCAGGACTAATTTATCAAGGGCCCTGGAGCCTCCTGAAAGATCTGGTACAGAGGACAAGTCCAAATTAGAATTGTTCATCTTGTTTTAGATGACTTCGAGTTTCAGCTCCTCCTAAAAGGACTTTTTTAAGGGATGGAGAAGTTGGGCCAAACTAACCTACGTTAAAAATATCCCAGGTGGGGGAGGAGGCTGAAGTGATATAGAGCAACGATGCTCTTCTTTTGTTGCTCATTTGGAAGAGAGGGGGAAAGTAAGACCCCCGCTGAAGCAGGTCAATCTGATTCTGGCTGATCCGTCTGCAGGAATCTTAGGAACCCAGAAGAATCTGGTCTCGCCAAGTCACCTCTGACTGAAACTTACTAACAAGCACGCGTGGAATCTCCTTTATGATGACGATTGGAGGTGCTGCTAAATCCAGCGTTCTGTGTTCGCCTTTACCGTGGTCCAAAATTATTCTGACATCTTTCCCTACCGTTGGAATCTAGTTTTAATTAATTTTTGGTAACGAGTCAATTGTCCTCTGTTTGTTTCCCCTTCAAAACATGTTCATCACCAAAGCCACGTTAGTCATAAGTGACAGTTACAAACTAAAATCAATATCCACACAACCAGAGACATTTGGAGATACCAAAGGCCACTTCGGTCACCCAGCTTCTGCTAGGGGCATGGGCATCTGCCACGCTTCCTCTCTTGCAAGGCTGCACCTGACCAGGGGTTGGTGATCAACCCCTCTCTGGTTCTTTAGTCCTTTAATCAAGTAAGGACTGAGAAATGAGGAAAGGAAGAAAGGAAATAGGGAGAAGGAAGAAGAACAGGTGAAATAAAGGTGACAGTAGGAAGAGTGAGCAAGAATGGAGAGAACAAGAATGAGAATGGAGAGGCAAGGAAAGAGACGGAGCTTTAGGAGCTAGAAGCCATGGGAACTTCTCTTTTTAGTGAAGTCAAAGAATGCCCATGCCTGTCCTGGGGAAATAACTATCAGAGAGGTCACTGGACAAAGAAGAAGTGGTATTTATATATAATGGAATACTATTCAGCCATGAGAAAGAATGACATCCTAACATTTGAGTCAACATGAGTGGACCTTGAGGACATTATGCTCAGAGAAGTAAATCAGATGGAGAAAGACAAATACTGTATGATCACTTGTATGCGGAAGCTAAAAAAAAGCCAAAATCAAAAAAATAGAGAGTAGGATGGTGGTTAGCAGTGGCTGAGGGGTGGGGAATTGGGGCAGATATTGTTTAAGGGTACGAGCTTATACCCAGTAAATAAGTAAGCCCTAGAGATCCAGTGCACAGTGTAGTGATTACAGACAACAATACTATACTGTAAACTCCAAAGGTGCTAAGAGACAGGATCTTAATTGTTCTCACCACAAAAAAGTGATGATAAGTATGTGACATGACAGAGGTGTTAGCTAACACTACAGTGGTGATCATATTGCAATATACAAACGGATCAAGTCAACACACTTTGCACCTTAAACTTACACAATGTTACATGTCAATTATCTCTCAATAAAAATATATTTAAAAAAAGGAATCGAAACAGAAAAGGAAAGTGTGGGGAGGGGGAAATAAATGACCACCAGCCAGATGAGAACAGGTCACGGTGATTTATTCTGAGCTTGTTATAGCAAGGGGGACAGCCCCTGTCACTTGCAAGTGACACTTGCAAGTGTCCACTGCAAGGCAAAGGAGTGGGAAAGCTGCAGTGGAAAATGAGGAGGGCTCCAGGTGTACCCTGACTGGGGGATCTTGCTATGCGGAAGCTGCAGGTGGGCTAATTAGAAGCAGGGCCTCCTAGCTGATTGGTTAGGGGTGCATATTTGGTTTTCTCTCGTTGCTCCTAAGTTGGAAACAGGGACAAAAATTAGGGAAGCTGTCAGTTGTTAATCAAGTCCTGCCATTTTGGGCCCATTGTTACAGAGGTTGTTGTTTGGTTTCCTGGACTGTTACTAGAGATGGCAGTCTGACTTGGTACAAGTCTGACTTATAGCACGCTGACTTCCTGGGCTCGTTATTGTAGATAATGGGTTGGTTTCCTGGGCAGGGGGCTGTGGGCTATGGATCAGAGTTCTATTTCTATATACGGTCTGGCCACTGGCTGTTTGTAGATTCAGTCTCTCAGGAGGTGGCAACTGCCATTTTTATGCTCGTGGCTTCTCTCGTTCTTTCCAACCAACACCTCTGTCCTGAGTTCCAGACCCAAACATCTGATGAATCGCACTCTGTCAATTTCACCTCCTATGGTGGACTGAATGTTTGTGAATGTTCATACATTGAAGCCCAACCCCCATGTGATGGTATTTGCAGGTGGAACCTTTGGGAGGTTATTAGGGTTAGAGAGGTCTTGAGAGTGGGGTTCCCATGATGAGATTAGTGTGAGAAGAGGAAGAAGGATCAGAATTCCCTCTCATTCTCTGCTATGTGAGGACACAGAGAGCAGCCGACCTCACCGGGAAACAGATCAGCCAGTACCTTGATCTTGGACTTCCAGCCTCCAGAACCGTGAGAAATAAATTCCTGTTGTTTAAGCCTCCCCAGCCTATGGTGCTGTGATATGGCAGCTCCAGCAGACTAGGACATTTCCCAAATCTCTCTCCGATTGAGCATTTCACTCCACTCCCACAGCCACCAACAAGTCCGAATCATATTTACTTCCTGCCTGGACCACGGAGACATCTCCTGTCTACCTGCCTTAACATTCTCCCGCACTTTTGAGGAGTCCGACACCAGGACAAAATCGTATATGTGATCTTTCAGGCCCAACCATAGGCAACTGCAATGGCTTTACCCGCAGGCTTCCCAGAAGAGGAGGCTGCCCTCCCACCTGAGACGTAGTGCACAGCCAGCGCATGGCAGACCCTGGAGGGAGCTGCAGTCGAGGACTCCCTCCCTCAGCCAGGCTCTCACACATATCTGTATCCCAGCCAGGTACCCCCATGCAGAGGCCTCCTTACCAGGGTGGTGGGGAGAGCTGGCCAAGGCCTCCTTATCAGAGGCCTTGAAGCCACTTAGCCCTTTCCTCCCTCCCCCTTGGCCCAGGGGCTCTAAAATGGCAGGAGCCCTTTGTTCCAGCTCCCTCAGCTCAAGATGAGCCGACTCCCAGCCAACCATCCCCACCCGCACCCCAACTTTGCACTAATCTGCCCGACCCTTGCCTGTGGGGGGAAACGGAGCACTGGACAAGCTGGCCCTGCTTTCCTCTTTCTGGTTTCTGCTTACACCCTCACAATACGTTAATAAATAAAAAGTTATTACTTGCAGTTTGGCTCACTGTCTTAATTGACCACCTTGACTCTTGGTAGCTCCTTAGCAATGTCCAGATCGGAGAAGCAGTCAGTCCCCTTCTAAAAATCCCTTCCTGGCTTCCCACTGTCCTCGGGGAGCGTATTAGTTTACTAGGACTGCTCAACAAGCATCGCAAACCAGGTGGCTTAGAACAATAGAAACTGATGGTCTCAGCTGTCTGGAGGCCAGCGGCCTGAAATCAGGGTGTCAGCCGGGCCCCGCTTCCTCAGAACCTGTCAGAGGTCTTTCCTTGCCTCTTCCAGCTTCTGGTACATGTTCCTGGCTTCTGTCAGCATCCCTCGGATCGTCACGTGGCGTGCTCCCTATGTCTCTTCACATATTCCTCCCTCTGTGTGTGTCTGTGTCCCAATTTCCCTTCTCTAAGGCACCAGTCACATTGGATAGGGACCCACCCATAGGACATCATCGTACTTTGACTACATCTGCAAAGACCCTATTTCCAAATAAGGTCACATGCTGAGGGACTGGGAGTGAGGACCTCAACATAACTTCTTTTAGGGGACACAACTCAACCCATAACAGGAGCTTCCAGAACCTCACCAAGGGCCAACCTGGCCGGCCCCAGCCCTGCGGTCTCCCTCTCTGCCTCCCTTCAGGACCTTCACCCGCTCTGCGCTCCCCAGCCATGTGAACTCTTCTGAGTCCTTCCACTTCTTATTTTCTCAACATTTAGCTTTCGTATACAACCAGCAGGGTGATGAGACCTTGTCTAAGAGTTGAAGAAAGACCTCCCAAGGGACACATATGACAAGTGGGAAGCGAGTTCCAGGTGTTTTCCTGCAGTGTTCTCCATGAGCGGCTAAATCTGTTCTCTCCTCTTCTGCATCAGCATCCTTCCTGCCAGAGACGACTTGTTATCATGTCTGTCTGTCCGACCCACAGATGAGGTACCCGCACAGATACCTTGTCACCTGTTCCATGGCCCAATCTATCTTATTGATATGGGCTCGGTGAGTCGAGGAGTCAAAAGAAAGATTTCTTGCACTCTTAAGTTCTGGTAGTAGTGCTCCTTTATTCAGAGAATAGCGTGGAGTATCACGGGGTCAGGACTCACGGGCAGTGGAGAGCTGCAATGGTTGAGGGCAGGGCTAAATTTATAAGGCGTAGGTATGTGAGTTATTTCTTTACAAGACAACGGAAAGATGATATAAAAAAGTCGTTAAAATGGTATCAGTGCAGGTGGGGTCTGGTTATTGGCTGGGCATATAACTTCGGATATGAATCAGGTCAGATCAGGTCAGGACGTCCTATGCTTCAGGAGGATGATGTATATCCGTGTGCAGGGCAGGACGCCTTGGGCTTCTCCCTGGGGCAGCCTTGATCCTCATCACTATGACCCACTCTGTCTTCTCTGCAGGTTTGGTGGCCCTCTGAGCAAGGTCTTCCGATTTTAAGAAATGGAAGATTGATTGATTGATTCAACAAATTTTCATCGGGCACAGTACTGGTGTTAGAGTGCACACAATTTATGTTAACACAATTCAGTAAGGGCAGAGTAGACTTAGATGTATGTGTGAATTAACTCTGCTCTACTCTCTAGGAAGAGTTGGTCAGCATTGTCAGGACTATGATCAGGGGTCCACCCCTAGGGGCAGAGACTCCATGTTCTAGTTAAATCTGTACCACAGGTGTTGATGCAAATAATCCATAATCAACCTATAAATGAGAATTTTGGTGAGTTTATTATGAGCCAGAGTGAGGATTATAATCCAGGAAGGCCTTAGAAGGTGTTCTGGAGAAGCGTAGGTTTCAGGACAGTCTTGTTTCTTTTTAGAACAAAGAACAAGGGCCAGCCCCCTGGCCGAGTGGTTAAGTTCACACACTCAGCTTTGGCAGCCCAGGGTTTGCCAGTTCAGATCCTGGGTGCAGACCTACATACCACTCATCAAGTCATGCTGTGTTGGCATCTCACAACTAGGATATACAACTATGTACTGGGGTTTTGGAGAGAAAAAAAAAAGAGGAAGATAGGCATGGCAACAGATGTTAGCTCAGGGCCAATCTTCCTCATAAAAAAAAAAGAAGAAGAACATACATTAAACATACCCAGGATACATTTCCATCAAAACTTCAAAGAGGTATTCAGTTGCAAATTAGCAGGTCAACATGACCCTGATGTCAGGAAAGGAACTAATCCAGGCTTTACCAACAGGGCATAGGAGGGGAAGAGTGCATTCTTAAGAGAGTGCATTCTTTACTTTAATGGATAAGCAGATGTACAATGTATGTTAATAGGCCATAAATCAGGCTTTTTAGTTCAAGCAAATCAGTTTTGAACTCAAATAGTTACCCCATATACCTCAATATGTGAAAATCTGTTGTCGTAGGGTTCATTCATCGGCCTTAGGGGCTTAGCAATTATTTTTCCATTGTGAAATCGCTGGTGTTGAGGATATGCAGTTGCCTAGAAACAGGTCTTCTGCACTTGCATGAATGGGGTATGGGAGCCTGTGAACCTCCAGACTCCCTTGTGGGGCGAGACCTATGTCCAGAATTCTGACTGAGCTGGGTGTGCCTCCCTCCCACCCCAGAAACAGTCACCAGAGAATCTGTTGCCAGATTCATCCAGAAGGTTCCTTGATCCTGCCACCAGACGAGTCTCATGTGTGTCTCAGAGTGAATCTCTCCTGAAGGGCAGTGAGCAGGGACGCTGACCAGCCCACAGGTACAGGGGTGTATTGGTTTGCGCCTGCCAATAACTGTTCATTTGTCAGCCATCAGCTAGAGACTTGCTTTTGTGACAACACACACACTGGTAGGGAGGATGCAGAGGGAAGACAGGGAATTCCCCACAACAGTAGGATGCTAGCAATCTTTTCCAAGGAGTACGGACAAATTGGCTTAGCGCTGTTCTTACCTGTTCACCATTGAAGAGGTGAGCAAGGAAGAACAGCGTCTTGATCCCACGCCTCAGAGTCAGGGGCACCTGGAGACAGTTATCCAAATAAAATGCTCACTTTTTGCCAAAGCTCTAGCCTTTTGCCTGGAGACCTCCTCAGCGAAGGTCCAAAGGCCAGCCAAGCAGAAATCATGTAGCCATTCAGCATTCATGCCCCTCAGAGGCCATTTGAGCCTCAGAGGCCGCTGTGACAGCCCTCACCCCAGGGCTCAGGAAGGGGGTGTGTGTCTGGCTCTTCCAAGCCGGAAGAGGAGACCCGTCACTCATCAGCTAACATGGGCGTGAATGTGGGAAGTCTGGGAGGCCTTGGTCCAGCGGAGGCAGACGAGCAGACAGCGAGTAGGAGGGACTTGCTGCCATCGTGATGTGCTGAGGACGCATCACCACACTGTTCTGTCTACTTCTGGGCTGGTTCAAAATTCCCCACGGTAAAAACACTGTGGGAACAGGATTAGAAAATCAAAATAAATATATATTATTTAGCTATATTTATATATTTATTTTGTAATACGTGCTTCTACCTATGGAAATATAATTTTATATTATAAGAAGCACATTCTGTGTTATATAATAAAAGCTATATTATAAGATGAAAGTCAATAAGTTACATATAAATAGAGCTGGCTGGGCCCCCACCCTTTCTTCCTATCTCAGTCCTTTTCTGAGACAGATGCCCCTGCTTTGGGATTCGTGCATTAGAGAAAACGTGAAGAAGACTTTTGGTCTTTAGCTCCTTGGGTTTGCAGACCGTCACAGATAAGCCCAAAGCACATGGCTCCTCTGCTCCTGTATCCACTCCCCCGTAACCAAGTGAACACCAGATCTCCCCAGAGGCTGCCAAGGCCACTCATGGCACTCAGTCCCCTGGGATCTCTGTAACCTCCCCCAGGGAGGTCCTGCTGCCCTCAGGCTTTGGGTGGGAGCAGGACACAGATGCTTGCTGTTCTCATAAGCTGCCATCATCCCGCTATAAGTCAACCACCCTCCTTCACTCACTCTCTCCAACCCCAAACAGCAGTCCCCACCCCCAGAAGTTTAGAGGTTAGAATCTCAAAATCCAGGACCAGATGGTAACTAAAAGAGTGGCAATAGGGAGTGGTGGAGACTGTGGTAAACTGGAGCAGACTCACCCCACCTCAAAGCATTTTAATTTCCTTCACAAAAATAAAATTAATATTTCTTTTCTAGACTCTGGCCTCAGATCTTTTAAAATAACTTCCTGGGCCCTTACAAGGAGACATTCAGGTGAAGATAGAAACACAGGAGAACACCAGGTAAAGGTGGATGATTGGGCTGATGCATCTACAAGCCAAGTCACATCAAAGATGGCTATCAAACCGCCAGAAGCTAGAAAGAGGCGAGACAGGACTGCCCTCCAGATTTCAGAGGGAGCATGGCCCTGTCTGATGAGGATCAAGGCTGCCCCAAGGAGAGAAGCCCAAGGCGTCCTGCCCTACACACCAATCTATATCATCCTTCCAGAAGCATAGGATGTCCTGACCTGATCCAACCTTTACTCGTATCCAAAGTTATAGGACCATCCGATAACCAGATGCCACCTGCACTGATACCATTTTAATGACTTTTTGTACATAATCTTTCCTTTGTCTTGCAAAGAAACAACTCACATGCCTATGCTTTATAAATACAGCCTGACCCACAACCCATTGCAGCTCTTACTGCCCATGGGTCCTGTCCCCATGCTGCAGCTCTTACTGCCCATGCATCTGGTCCCCATGCTACTCCATGCTATTCTCTGAATAAAGGCGCACTACTACCAGACCTAAGAGTCCAAGAAATCTTTCTTTCGACTCCTTGGCTCGCCAAGCCCGCATCACTCTCCACACCTTGATTTTGGACTTGCAGACTGCAGAACTGTGAAACAATAAATTTCGGTTGTTTTAAGCCAATAATAATAATAACAATATCCTGTAAATTCTTAGAGAAACCCCAGAACTGAAAGAGGGGGGGTAATCTCTCTCTCTTTCCCATTTATGAGGCCACAGCCAAGTAAATGAGATACAGTTAATTTCTTCCATCAGGTTATCCCACTGCTCTAAATTTTTGACAAATCACTCTGCCTCAAAGGATGCCACATTGGCTGAGGTCACACTCCCTGGGTGCCCTGTGCCCCGAGAACACATCAAAGCCAGCCCATCTGTTTGCAGCATCACGTTGAGCCGTGTGCCACAGCCCTGCCACCTCCAAGCGAGGGAGAAGAAATCCAGAATGTGCTGCTGCCCACAGAGGGCGGGGGGACTTTCTGCCCTCACTGCCCTTCCAAGGCCTGAGCTTTGGCCTTCCTTGCTTCCCTGGAACCAGCCCTCTCTCACAGAGAATGCCCTCTGCGGGGAAAGCCACTTCGGTCACGCTCTCTGCTGCAGTGTCTTCGTGATTAGGGTGCCTTTTAAAAGTAATTAAAATGTCGTGTTGAACATTAGGACTTCTGCTGGGCCACTGAGGAGAAGCCCGTAATTGGGTCCTTGGAAAGCTTCAGTCACTTCGATGGCAGGCTGCGGTGACAGGGAGCAGGGGGCCAAGGGCATGGACGGGACGGCCCCTGGGTTCTCTTCTCTACCCACTCTTGAAGGAAATCTCGGCTGATCAGAGCACCCTGCACCTTTCCTGATGGGCAGTGATCCTGGGTTAAAGGGCGGCTTCCTTCCCTGACCCAAGTTCATATGTTGAAGTCCTAACCTCAGAATGTGACCTTGTTGGAGATAGGGTCCTTCCAGGGGTCATCATGTTAACATGAGGTCATTAGAGTTGGCTCTAATCCAACACGACTGCGTCCTTTGAAGAAGGAGAAATTTGGACTCGGAGACAGGCATAGCGAGGAGACGATGCGAAGAGACACAAGGAGAAGCCGGTCATCTAGAAGCCACAGAGATAAGCTTGGAACAGACCCTTCCCTCACAGCCCTCAGAAGAATCAACGCTGTGGAAACCTTGATTTTTTCACTTCCAGCCTCCAGAGTGGGAGACAATGGGTTTCTGTTGTTAGATTGTTACATTGTTACATTGTTTCTGTTACAGCAGCCCCAGCAAACCAATGTGGGCAGCCACCTCTGCTTTTCAGGACCCATCCCCACAGCTCGCTCCACTAACATGTCAGGCAAAGACAACGTTTCACTCGCTGTTCTTCTCACACACGGCACAAGATTGAATAATAATAACAATTGAAGAAGATGAAGAGAAAGAGCAGTGATGAGCAAGAGGAAGAAAGATGTACGTCTGCTTCAGAAGCGACGAATCCCACGGTCGCCACCCAGCAGTCGGACTTTCGCCGAGTTCTACACTGCAAAGCAGCAGGGGAGATCCAGGGACCCAACCTTGCTGGTCCCCAAATCAAAGCCTTTATGAAAGCAGTATCAGGTTATTTGAAGCTGAATAATACATATGCCGAAACCAAAGGGATTAAAAAAAGTTTGAAATTCCCAAGGAATTGTCCTGTCTGCGTGGGAGATCTAACCATTGCTCTTTTATTTATATCCCAGCATCAAATAAGTGTTATTACCCACAAATTCATTGGAAGCAGCTTGTCTCCCAAATATGCAGATGCTAATGTACTTTCTGCCCCGCCAGCCAGTGTTTTCAGGAAGCATTCTCAGTCTTTGACAGGTAGGAAATTTGCATTTCCATTAGTGAGGCCTTTGTCAATTGTGAGTCATAAAAGCCCCAGAAGAATAGGGTTGGGGGGAATGTATTGTACTTTAAAAAGGAGACTTTATTGCATGGTTCAACGAAAGGTACCAGAGGAGATAAAGGCTGCAGAAACGGGACTCCGCTCTGAGAAACTCACAATGAGGAGAAACTTATTAATGCACGCGCCTGTCACCAGACAACCAGAGGGGAGGCGAGTCTGAATGAGACTTTACTAGTTTGCAATTTACTGTGTTTAACATTAAAATAATACGCTCTTTGAGGGTGATAAGGGGCATTTGGTGCTGCCAGCCTAGTGCAAGTGTTTCTTGCTCCTGCTTCATTAGCTGCGGCTCTAATCTTCTCATTTAAAATCGCTCCCGTTCAGGCTGCAGTGGCTCCGGCAGGACTCTGGGTGTGATTTGTGTATGTGATTTGTTTTACTCTTTCTGTTGGTAAAGTGAAGATGCCCAAGAAAAATAAAAGCTCCAGAATCCCCAGCAGCCGAAAGAAGGATGCAACAGCGCTGCTTCATTTGTTATCTTATTTGCCCTTCAAACTTGGTCCCTGGACGCTCGCACGGTTAAATAATTCATCTGCCGCATTAAATACTGGCGAGGAGTAGGCAGGGGAAAGATATCTCCAGCCCCGGGCCGGGAAAACACGCATTTCCTAAGAAGCAAGAGCCTCCTCAAAGAGGATCTTCAGCCTTTCCAAGACTCTCCCAACGCAGAGTGAAAACTCCTTGTTTTAGAGATGATCGGTTGTCGGGGGTGAGCAGGGTCTGAAGCCCCACTTCTCCTGGGGTTTGTCCTAGACATGGTGCTGATTCTCCTTGACACTTCCCTCCCTCCTTCCTTGCACAGCTATTTATTAAGTGACGACTCTGCGCCAGGCACTGAGGATGCAAAGGGAATAGAGAGGGACCAGATCTGTGCTCTCACGGCAGGCTATCCATCTTAGCGAGGGAGACAGACAATAAATGAGGAAGTCAATGAGGACACGGGATAATGTCATTAGTGATGTGTGCCATCAGGAGAACAAAATGATCCTGTGAAAGAGTGGGGGCAGTGGTAGTTTGGAGCAGGGGGTGAGAGAAGGCCCTCTGGGGAGGTAAGCAGAGGAACGCATGATGACGAACATTCCAGACAGTGGGAAGGGCACTGCCAAATCCCTAAGGCCCTATCAAGCTTGATATTCATGCAGCAGGAGCCTGAGTGCAAGGGGGGTGCAACCTGCGTCAGAGCAGGCCAGCAGGAGGCCAGATCCAGTTAGCTTTATTCCAGTTGGGATGGGAAACCAGTGTCAGATTCTGGGCAAGAAGCAATATGACGGGCTTGATATTTTGGAAAGCTCCCATAGGCAGTGAAAATGGATTCCAGTGAAGCAAAAGTGGAGAGGTCATTGTGATACTGCTGCTGCCAGGCTGCTGGAGTCTTGAATGGGCTACCGCCAAAAATGTCTCTTTCTTGACTGACTTCTGAATCATTTGAGACTAAAGAGTAGAGTGGCAGATGGAAGCTAAGCTATCATCCTTGTTGTCGACAAGGCTAGGCAAATGAGCCAAAGAGCTTCTTAATATTGACCGCCACAATTGGTCAGTCCTCTGCCCCCATGGAAGGCAAGAGCTGGACGGTCCTTGGAGGGTCAGCAGGGAGCCCTCCCAAGAGGAAGAAGGGTGAAGATGAGCTGAGCATATGCAGTCCATGCTTCCCAAATTTACAGTCGGCCAGTGCTGCAGCTGAGGGAGGCAGGAGGGACACCGCCTGAGCTTCCTCCACGTGGGAGGAACCACAGGGTGTGGAGGAGAGGTGTGCTGTGCAACCCAGGGGAGAGGTGATGGCGCGCTAGTGTGAGGTGCTGGTCATGCAGACGGAAAGTGTGAAAGACGACACGAGTGGAGCCGTATTAAAACAGAGCCGGAGCAGCCATTTCAGAGGAATTGCCTTGTACATCTTGTTTTTTTAAGCTCCCAAACTGGACCAAACCATCAACATTCCAAGAAGTCAGTAAGAACAAGAATATCCTGTTTGTAAGGACAGATGAAAGCAGACTTCACTGATGACAGAATTGCTAACCAGTCAGTGAAGTACAAGTCTAGCCTTTTGCCTGACGACTGAATCTCAAGCCAACTCTGAAGTACAAACCTAGCCTTCCCTCGTCCAGCGCCAACGAACTCTTCTTTAATATCTCTCACCTCATCCTCCCTTTTTCCAATAAAAACCCTGAGCTCCTCTCCTGTAATCAGCACGCTATTTGGGTTTCGCCCTGAGTCTGTGTTCCCCAGACTGCAATTCTTTGATCCCCAAATAAATGCCTCACTGCCTCTCATTTTGGCTCTTTAGTTTTTGGTTTACGAGAGCATCTCAAGGAACATCTGACAATTTATGGACTGAAAAATATTTATTGCCACACATTGTGCTGGCTAGCCCCTGCCCCTGGGTAGCCTGTGGCTTCAACTGCCCCTAGGAGATGGGTATTAATTAAAATGTTAACAACCTTCAGAGTTCTTCCCCTCACGTACTTCCTCAAGTAGAAGCTGAAGCTCGTCTCAACCTCTTCTGTCCTTTGTGGGGTGGGAGCTGTGGAGTCTCCTTGTCAGGGCTTCTCACATACATGAGAAGAAGACTCTGTAATATGCAAGTCTCACATTTCTCTTTTACGAGTTAAACAACTTCCAACTCCTTTGTAACCTTTGTTCATTTCTGCTTTTGATTTGCTCCAGTTTTACTTTATTGCTCTTAAAATTCAGAGAGCAAAGCACGGCATGACGTCCTGTCACCGAGCCTGACCTCCGCTGTGTCTGCACGGCCCCCGGATGGCTCCCTGGTGATCCCGTGTCACCCCCTGTTCATCCAGGGCACACAGACGCTCCTTCTGCCAATACCTGCGCCGTGTTGACCATCAACTTCTGCTTCTGAGACCCAATAATCCCCGAGGTTTTGTCTGTTGTGACGTCTCCCACCTGGATATGCACAAAATAGCTGTATGCCATCCTTAAAAGCGTGTTACCCATGTTATTACTGAAAGACACCTTATTATTCATCAAACGTCTGTCTAACTTACTTAAGTGGTGTTGGCTTCTATTCCTGTCTTCGGAACCTGGCCAATTTGGAAGCATTTGCAGGAGCAAGGAAGGGGCCTCAGTGTCTCCTCCAGCCTGATGGAGAGCCCTAGACTGCAGATCTCATAGCCCCAGGGAAGCAACCAGCCAACAGTGCCCACTACCCCTGCTCTGCTCTACTTTGGGCCAGTGTTTCCCAAACTGGAGGTTCTGGGGACATCTCCAGAGCATCACCAATAATGATGATAGAGTAAATGCTTCTCAGTATGGGCTCTAAGATAAAGGCCAACTCCAAGGTCACCTGATCTGTCGTCAGCCTTTTAGCCCATGACTCACCACCTCCAGCATTCTCAGGTTCCGTGGGTGTCCTTGCTGATCTCTAAGCCCTACGAGCTCCGTCCTGCAGCTGGAACTCGAGGCCAGCTGTGGCCCCGCCTAGAACACCCTTCCTCTTTTCAACCCATTTCCATCTTTCTTTCAGTCACATTTCTTCTTCATATTCCTACCTCTCTCCACATGCCCTGAAGATGGAGGCTGGAGAAGTGACGTGAGCCTCTTCCAGGCCTGGTCCCCCAGGTCCCCCTGGGAAATCCTCTGTCCAGTAGAACTTTCTGTGATGCTGGAAATGACCTATATCTGTGCTGTCCAAAATGGTTACCCAAAGAACACAAAAACAAGAAAGCATAAAGATACATGCACCCCATGTTCATTGCAGAGTTACTCACAATAGCCAAGACTTGGAAACAACCTAAGGGCCCATCAGTGGATGAATGGATACAGAAGATGTGGTATATGTACAAAATGGAATACTACTCAGCCATAAAAAAGATAAAATCGTGCCATTTACAACAACATGGAATACAACCTTGAGGGTATTATGCTAAGTGAAATAAGTCAGATGGAGAAAGTCAAATACTGTATGATCTCACTCATAAGTAGAAAATAAAAACAACAACAACAACAACAACAACAAGGGGCCAGCCCAGTGGCATAGAGTTAAGTACCATGTGCTCCACTTCAGTGGCCTGGGTTCATGAGTTGGGATCCCGGGTACAGACACACACCACTCACCAGGCGTGCTGTGGCAGTGACCCACATAGGAAATAGAGGAAGACTGGCACAGATGTTAGCTCAGAGCAAATATTCCTCACCAAGACAACAACAACAAACAAACACACAGATACAGAGATTAGATTGGTGGTTACCAGAGGGGAAGGGGGAGGGAGGAGGGCGAAAGAGGTGACAGGGCACATGTGTACAGTGATGGATGGTCATTAGTCTTTGGGTGGCGAATGTGATGTAGTCTACACAGAAATCAAAATACAATGATGTATAAAATTGGATTTTATAAATCAATGTTATCTCGATTAAAAAGAAAAACAACTAATAAGAGAAAAAAACAAAACAAAAACAGTAGCCACAAACCACACTTGAAGTATGGCTAGTGAGACTGAGGAACTGAACTTTTGATTTTATTTAATTTCAATTAACTTAAATAGCCACATGAATGAGCTAAATTAGAAGCTCATGGAGGAAACGGTCCTCATGCTCCCCATCTAATATACTGTCCGGCAAACATCAGGGGCTCAGGAATGAATGAATGAATGAATGAATGACTACATGGGGGAGCAGGCCTGCAACAAACCCCCTTCTCTGATGCTGCTGTCTCTGCTCTCCTTTTTCCGGCCACCACGGCTGCCCCTTGCTCTCTTCCTTCATTCCCCATCTCCCTCCTTTCCCTCATTGCCCTTCACACGCAGTTTCCCATTAGGGGTTTCTCTCACTTTTCCCGTCTTGAAGCTATGGAAATGCTGTGTTGGGGGCTGAATTGTGTCCCCCCCAAATTCATATCTTGAAGTCCTCACCCCCAGTACCTCAGAATGTGACCTTTTTTGGAAATAGAGTCATGACGGACATAATTATTTAAGCTAAGGTCATAGCGGAGAAGGGTGGGCCCCTAATGCAATATGACTGGTGTCCTCATAAAAGGGGAAAGTTTGGACACAGACAGACACACAGGGAGAATGACATGTAAAGATGAAGGCAGAGACTAGGGTGCTGTGTCTACAAGCCAAGGAACACCAAAGATGGCCCACAATTCACCAGAAGCCAGAGGAGAGTACAGACCAGTTTCTTCCCCACAGCCCTCCGAAGGAACCAACCCTGCCGACACCCACGAGACAATACATTTCTGTTGATTGAGCCGCTGCTCTGTTGTATTTTCTTATGGCAGCCTAGGAAACGCATATATATTCCCACTCACTTTTTTGCTACAAAGGGACAAATTGGGACAGACAAAGAAATTGCATGTGTCCTCTGGGGGCCTTCAAGGTTGAGGAGTCTATCGTACTGGGCTAGTATATTTTCCAGGATGCTGTGATTTCAAATTTTCCATCCCAATTTTCCTTATGAATACACATAATTCTTCCTTTTCAAACTCCGCTATTCTGTTATCCTTTATTTCAGAGAACACAGGTATGGCATTAATCATCATCGTCATCAAAAATATTGAAAATTCCTATTCTTGTGGCCCTATTTTCTGGGACATTGAGTCCAAGGCCAGCATGTTGATCCTACGACACCACTGATTTTAATCTGCTAACTCATCCAAGGAATTACGGAATATCTACTCTGCATTATGTGTGGCGAGATGTTTTGTCAAAGCCTTGAAGATTAGCAAAGAGGATGGCATACAAGGGAGCTTGACATATTTTATTTCAGGACCTGCCTGTCTCCTGGGAGGCACCGGGTAAAGGGCCATTTGAGAGCACATCACAGAGACTAGCCAAGGGCACGCAAGAGGAGGGAGAGCCCGCCATCCATCTCTCTTCCCCACCCCTTGTTCATACCTGCCGCAGGCGTGTCGCTGCAGCCACATTAGGAGCCTGCAGGTGCGCGTGCTCCTGAGACCGCAGAGCCAAATGGAGAAAAATGCATCTTTCTGGCTAAAAGGACGCCTCCTCACCAGGCCCCCTGTGCCAACTACTGAGTTCTGGCCGAGCGTGGCTCTAACTGTCACACTCGGGTGAGCACAGCCACCAGGAGTTGGGCAGTTCTCAGTCTTACCCTCGTCCAAGAGGCAGCTGCTCCAGCAAACCCGAAACTAAAGTAGATGCATGCTGCGCGCCAGCTGACAGCCTTTACAAGACAAAATGGCAAGAGCCACTGCTGCTGCTCGTGCTCTGGAGACCTGCGTGCAAGCACACGACTTTCCAAGTGTCCCCCCAGCGTTTCCCGCTGACCCCCAGCTTTCCCCGGGAGGCTGCGTCCTTGACCAGCGGCTCAGGCGGCCTCCCATCCTGTGACCCGTCCCTTGGTCAGCCCTCTGCCTGCCTTCTCCACAAGGCCTGAGCACACTGGTCCTTTTGGCAAGAGCTGATCCCACCTGTGGGATTGTCACTTATCTCTGTGAAGCGAAAAAAAAAGTAAAGCAAGTGGTATTTAAAACTAAAGCCAAAAAGCTTAACCTCCTCTGGGGAGACCGGTTTCCTCCCGGGACGGGCTTGGCTGTGCCAAGTTCAGAAAAGAAAAGCCAGGGAAAGAAGAAAGTGCTGGGCCGCAGCCGCCCAGCTGATGGGCAGGTGGCTGGCTGCCGGCTCTCAGGGGCGGCAGGGTTGTGCCACGGCCAGGCCATCCTCTTCACAAAGGTGGCTGCACCTGGTGTGTCTATCAGGCAGGACCTGAGAGAGGAGCGAAAAGGTATGGCCATTGTCCCCCACCAACAGGCAGAAATCCCGAGCTCCCTGACACCCCGAGTTGGAGTTCATCTGAGACAGACGGTGTTGTTTTGTGGGATCCTGACATTCCTCCTCTCTGAACCAGAGATAACTCTACCTGCACTCAAGCATCTTTAGAGGTGTAATTAGTTGACAGTAATTAAATGCCTTGAAATCAAAAACTGCTAGAATAAATAGCACCTCTCATGGAGAGAGGGCACGCCTCTGGCCTTCCAGCAAAGATGTCTGGATCATAATTCAAGACTAGCTGCTCATTTTACTGTGTGGCCTCGATATGCCTGTTTCTCTGCCATGCAGACAGTTGACTCAGTCTGCCTTAGGATTTCCTGCTCTTTGTCTGGACCGGCCGATGCTGGCACATCATGTTACTCAGTGTTCATGCTCCAGCCACCCAGGCTTTGTCCAGGCTGGTCACTCTGCCTGCAGAGCCATTCCCTGCTCTCATAGCCCCATCCTCTCCCTCTCTCTTCTGGTTTGCCCATGCCTGGCCTTCAGCCCTCAGACTGGACACCATCTCCCCGGGAAGCCCTGCCTGCCCCCCATGCATACCGGGCCACCAGCCTAAGCTGAGCTTGTCTCCTCCTTGCTCCGTGTCCCTGCCACCACACCACCCTTGCTATTGCATTTGCCTGTCTCCTTTCCCAGGCTCTGCCTACAGGGCAGAAACTGTGACTTGGTTTCCCTCAACAGCCAGCACGGTGTTGGCCAATAGTCGGTTGTCAATGACTATCTGGTGATTGGGGAAGGGCAAAGAGCTTGCATCATGACTGACCTGAAGAGCTTAATTAAGGCGGGACTAAGCCCCTTCCTTTATGTCACTGAATCTTCAATGAAACCGAAGCCCACAAAGGTTTTTTAGGGGACATGGGCTGCCTTAAGGGAATCCATTTCCAGGTTCTCAGCTTCCTAAAATTGATCGGTCCGGGAATATGCCAACATTATGCGGGATTTGCCCCCACTCCATCCCCTTGCGCAGCTGTCTTCTCAGTGAACAAAAATAAGGCCTTTCTCTCACCCATCCTGAATCACACTGAAGTGTAAACACCTCTAGGACACCAAGAAGGGACAATTCCAGAATGCACTGCTCCTGAGGACGCCCTGAGGGCAAGGCAGGGAATCCAGGCCCAGCCTCACCCTTCAGGCCCGGCCTCACCCTTCCACCCACCATCCGTCTCTCTACCTCTCTCTCTACATGCCTGCAGCCACCTCTCTTTCCATCTGAGGCCATGTCCTGGCCATGTCAGGATTCAAATTCAGAACTGCGATGGTCCCTGTGGGAACTCAGACTTCTTCTGCCGAACAATAAGTCTGATTTAGCTGATTGGTGTGACTGCAAAGAGTGGCTTTGTCATTTGGTTACGTGAATAGGATGAGCTAAAATCTAGAGCTCCAAGGTTTTAATAAAATATGTATTTAAAGCAGGCAGACAATGTACAATAGGCAGGAAAATAAATCATTTTAAATGATTTAAACTTACAATTAAAAATTTGATCGGTTTACCTAAAAATGTATGAAGAGATACATAATGTTCCAAAATTATTTAAAGGTCTACACAGGCAAACATTGGGGCCACTGCTGATTTCACAGGTGAGGGGCACAAGAGGCCAGGAGGACCCCAGACTCCAGAGGAGGGAGGATCCCAGACTCCAGAGAAGGGAGGACTCCGGTCTCCAGAGGAGGGAAGACCCCAGACTCCAGAGGAGGGAGGACCCCAGACTCCAGAGGAGGGAGGACCCCAGACTCCAGAGGAGGGAGGACCCCAGACTCCAGAGGAGGGAGGACCCCAGACTCCAGAGGAGGGAGGACCCCAGACTCCAGAGGAGGGAGGACCCCGGTCTCCAGAGGAGGGAAGACCCCAGACTCCAGAGGAGGGAAGACCTCAGTCTCCAGAGGAGGGAGGATCCCAGACTCCAGAGGAGGGACGACCCCAGACTCCAGAGGAGGGACGACCCCAGACTCCAGAGGAGGGACGACCCCAGACTCCAGAGGAGGGAAGACTGCAGACTCCAGAGGAGGGAAGACCCCAGACTCCAGGGGAGGGAGGACCCCAGACTCCAGAGGAAGGAAGACCCCAGACTCCAGAGGAAGGAAGACCCCAGACTCCAGAGGAGGGAGGACCCCAGACTCCAGAGGAGGGAAGACTGCAGACTCCAGAGGAGGGAGGACCCCAGACTCCAGAGGAGGGAAGACTGCAGACTCCAGAGGAGGGAGGACCTCAGTCTCCAGAGGAGGGAGGACTCCGGTCTCCAGAGGAGGGACGACCCCAGACTCCAGAGGAAGGAAGACCCCAGACTCCAGAGGAGGGAGGACCCCAGACTCCAGAGGAGGGAGGATCCCAGACTCCAGAGGAGGGAAGATCCCAGACTCCAGAGGAGGGAGGACCCCCGTCTCCAGGCGTCAGCAAGGATGAGGAACTCCACAGAGCCGAGGATGAATTAGCGGGAGGTGCCCGGGTACCACGTGACCCCCTCTTACAGAGAGGTTCCCTAACACACACATCAGCTCCTCCTCCCTCTCGTCTTCTGCCGCTTGCATATTTTCCAGGTGTTTCTTTGGATTTCCTGCTGAGTTTACACAACTGAGGGAAGTGAAAGTCACTTTAAAAAGGAGAGGAAAGGTGTTCAAAAGACTGAGGCAGGAATTCTGAGACTGCAGAGAAGATGAGCAAGAGAAACCAAGTAATTGGGAAATTGAAAGAACTTTGAAAAGTAAGAAAACAACAAGAACAACAATAATAAATTCATTCTTCCTCTAAAAAATCTTGAAGGAAGAAAGCCAGGCTTCCGCTTTATACAGGAATTCGGGAGGCCTGTAAATTCCAGGGACCCTCAGCTTGGGAAGGAAAACAATTACATCTTTATTTTCACTACCCTCCAGCTGAAACTTAGCATTTCCCTTTGTTATAAACGTGGGCCCTGAACCACGGTAGTTTCAGCAGTTCCTGTGGTTTGTTCTGGGTAGAAATCACAGATCTGTTCATATCCCATCGCCAGTTGCTACAAATATCTTGAAACATTATTTATCCTCATCACCACCTTAAAATCACGGTGGTTATTAAACTTGGGCTAGCTCTTGCTATTTAACTCAATAAAAAAGCGTGTATTTACTCTAGCACAATGAGTTTTGGAAGACAGTTTGATAACTGTATATCAATGTAATTGGTTTCCATTGTAATCCCATGTGTTTTATTTCCCGTGTTTAAAAATATAGTTCTGAAAAGGGGTCCATAGACTGCCACATGGTTGCTGGGGCAAAAAAAAAAGTTTAAGAATCCATGCCTTAAAAACACACCCTAAAAAAACTTTGTATGTGTTTATGGTGACAGCAGGTTGCAGTGGCTGAGGGGAGAAAAAAATTAGCAGGCACACTGGAGAGAGGGCATGAGATGAAGCTGAGGACAGTGAACAAACACTCAAGAGACTTGCCGGTCACACTCTCGGGCTTAGTGAGCGAGCAGGCTTTCCTGTGTTGAGTAAGCACCAGGTGACCAAGCTCACAGCACCCTATGTTCTTTTAACACAGACGAAAGTCCTGGAAAAGCCACTGGAGAAATGTAATCCCCAAGGCCCAGGTTCCCAACAAAAATCTCAAGGACCGCATAGCATCCTATCCCAGCAAGGACGCAGGAGGGCAAAAGTGAGTTTGAATCCCATCCCTCAGTCCCCCTTCAGCTTTTGCCAGTTTCAGCATCTGAGCTCACCAGAGAGGATGGACACCAACTTTACTCTTAATTTGCACCAGAAAATAAGCCATAAATAAAAGTCTCTGGAAGTCAGAATGCTCGGACCTACCAAAATAACTCAGTGGCCAGCAGCATGAATTACCTACTAAAACATAGTAAATTTATTCCCACCATTTCCCCGTCCAGAGGAAACAAGGGAAACTCATTTTTCTTGGATAAGCAGGACAAGAGGAAGCTATTTTTCTTGGGAGGCTGCAGGGAGCGATGCAAAAACAATGAACTTGGAGGTCAGAGCTGGGTTTGAATTCAGGCCCAGGGAGAATTAATAAATATTTCCGAGTCCCGGTCTCCTCATTTATAAAATAATGCTGACCTGCCAGATTGCCAGAGGATGGAAAAGCCCACCAGCCTCGTACTCTTTCCTTCCTTCATAATAAAACAGAGGAATGCTTCCCCAAGAAAGACAGCAAGAGGTGCCATCTCAAGAGAAAAGACTACAGAACTAATAAAATCGTACGCTCATTAGGAGCAAGGCCAGTCTTTCTCCTTCTCTTTCTTTCATCAAACTTAAAATTCCCTGTCAATGCTGCATGCCCTTCTCTTCTGCCAGAAAGCTTCCAGGTTTCCTTTCTAGAATCAGTCAGACCTTGGTGAGCTCCTTAAGACTTGCTGACACCACAAAGCAGAAAGTTTGTTCCACACGCCTGTCTTCAGTAGGGGTCCACCCTGGGCTTCAGAAACCTGGGTGCACAGCCCTGCACAAGAGGGATGGGGAGGCTCAGAGCTCCCACATGCTTCACAGTGGAAGGGGTAAGAGGTCCCACATTTGTTGACTGGGGGCAAGCAAGTTCCCCCCAAATTAAGGCACCACAATTTTGCCAGCTTTTGATCTCCCCTAGTAAACAAGGCTATGTTTTTAATCAGTCATTATGAATCCACTTTTATTATTTTCCTTTCAAAGTACGAATTCCTGGTAAAATATTTGAAAGGCTCTTTGGCTTCTTTTGTTTCTTAGTTTTTCTCTTTCCCTTCAAATGAAAATAATTTCCACACATCCCAAGAATGCCTCACATCAGAGAGCACTTTATGCTTTTCAACATGGTTTTCCATTCGGAGCCTCTGAAGGGCATCTGAGTTAATCTCAGCTCCACTGTTCCTAACCTGGTTATACACTTCCAGGAGCCAACGCGGATCTCCTTTCAGTTCTCGCGATACTGACAAACTCAAGTCATTCTCCTCTACATTTCAGTTTCTTGTGATTTCAGTTTCTTGTGAAGGGTCTTTGGTTTTGTTGTTTTATTTTTAATACTTTGGCCAGCAAAGATCTGTGGTCTCTCTGAACCCTTTTGCGATGGGCCCTGGGTCAGCTCTCCTTCGGTCTTCATATTCACAGTTGATTTGGAAACAAAGCTTTGTTATCCTACGGAGTCCGGAATCTTGCCCCTCCGTGTGAAGCCAGCACTAAGCTTATCTACTCAGAGCTGCGAGATGTCTCCCCTTTGCTCTGGAAGCTGTCACTTTGCTCTTCCTTGTTCTTATGAGAGGCTGGGTTGCTAGAACGAGAGGAGGAGGTGACCTGTCAGGTTTAGTTGCTTCCTTTTATCATGATCTCATTGTGTTGTCATTCCCGATGTTTCTCTCTTTTAAAAAAATAATAGCTTTATTGAGATAGAGTTCACACACCATACAACTCATCTATTTAAAGTGTACAATTCAGTGCTTTTCAATATATTCACAGAGTTGTGCAAACACTACCATCGTCAATCTTTGAACATTTTCATCTCTCCAAAAAGAACTCTATACCCCTTAGCAGTCACTCCCCATTTCCTCCCAACCTACCCCCACCTCCGTGCCCCAGGCAACCACTATTTCTGTCTCTATAGATTTGCCTATTTTGAACATCGCACATAAGTGGAATTCTACAATATGTGGTTCTTTGTAACTGACTTCTTTCACTTAGTATACTGTTTTCAAGATTTATGCATATTATAACATGTATCCATACTTAATTTCTCTTTATTGCCGAATAATATTATATGGATATACCACATTTTATTTATCTATCCATCAGTTGATAGACATTTGGGTTGTCTCCACTTTGGGGCTAATATGTATAATGCTGCTATGAACATTCATGTACAAGTTTTTGGGTGGATGTATGTTTCGGTTCTCCTGGGTACACACCTAGGCGTGAATTATTTCCCATGTTTTTAAGAGTTATGTTTCTCTGGAATCCTATGGGGTCCTTTTCACCCATTGTTCATTTAATTCTGCTCAGCTCTTTATTAAACGAGTATCCAGAGGTGTTTATGAGGTTACTAATTAGTGACAATAACAAACTAATCTCAACATTTGAGTGGTGTAACACACTCCAAGTTTGATTCTCACTCACATAACAATCCAGTGTGGGGCTTCCTGGCCGGCATGCAGCTTTCTCCTCGTGGTAATTTAGGGTCCCAGCCTCCTTGCATCTTGTGGCTCAAACATCCCCTCTGCTTCTATTGAAGGAAAAGGGGAAAAGAAAGTGCAAAAGGCTCATCTTCTTCTAAAAGTCTCTGTTTCAGGTTTTTCCATTGGTGAAAGCAAGTCATACGGCTCCATCCCAATGCAGCTGGGGCTGGAAGAAATGTCTCTGGGTGGGCAGCCGCCTCTCAGAACAACTTTGTGGCATGATAGAGGGGGCATAAAATATGGCTGCCTGCCACACTGGGGTTCAGTAAAGGCTGTTTGTTGGCAGCTAGAGGGCAAAGGGAAAAAGGCGATTTGAGCCAGGATCCCAACAAGGTCAAGAAAGGGGCTTTCTATCTCTTTCCTTCCCATCTCCTCTTCTGAAAAAGGAGTTATCCCTGTGTTCACAGAGAGTTTGAAACACCAGCAGGAATTGTTGAACATAGGAAGAAATGGTCTGGTTAGCTCTGGACCACTCCACTTGTCTCGAATATTCCACCTCCATATTTCCCGATGTCATGAATGCACCCCCATATGAGTAGTTCGGTCATGGATTTTTACGTGCCTGGCATTTATTCAAATGGTCTGCCGGTAACAGCATCGACCCCTCTCTCTTCTTGGTAGGACTATTCATGAAGTGGAGCCCCTGCTTCTGGCCACAAGATGGACAGTTGACCCAAAGTAGACCAGATTAACCCATCTCCATGGAAGATGAACCTTAAGTAATGTGACACAAAAACCAACACACCCTGAGGGAAGGGTCTTGAGGAAGGATTGTCCATTCCTTTCTGCCTCTTGGATCCCTGAATGGCGCTGGGATCCCAGTGCTTCTAGTGCCTGGTGCCTTAGCTTTGACTCTGTGACTTGCTGCTCATCCTTACAATAAAGCCCTGCTTAATTAAGTCAGAGATATTTCTTGTCACTTGCAACAAAGAATCCTAACCAATACTCTACCCAAGGCAGAAACCTGAGGATCATTCTAACATCTTTCAGTCTTTGCATTCAAGTCCTATTGATCTACGTCCTGCATAGCTCTCAGATCTGTCCTCTTTCTCATAGAACCTGCATGGCTACAGTTCAGGTTCTCATCAGTTTGCCTGAACTTCACAAGACCACTTAACTACTACCTCCCTGTCCCCATGGAAACTTTTCTAAAATGCAAATAAGGATTTAAAAAATTATAATACCTCCATTGATGCAGTGAAATTATGCACTCATATATTACTGGTGGGGTTATAATTTTTACAACCTTTTTGAAAGGCAATTTGGCCATATGTATTGAAGCCCATTAAAAAAAAATACAGCCTTCGACCCAACACTTTCACTTGCAAGAATTTTTTTTTCCTATAGAAACAGAGATATAGAAAGATTTACATATGAGAATATTCTCTGATTCATTCATTCATTCATTTATTCATTCAACAAATATTGACTGCCTACTATATGCTACTATTATTATTTATAATAATTTAATATTGAGGGATTGAAAGAACTCTCCAATTAGAGGGAATTGGTTAAATAAATTTAGTTAAGGTTGTATGATAGAATACTATGTTGTCATTAAATACCACGTTTTTAGAAGAATAGTCAATGACATGGGTACATTCACATTAAAGGGAAAAAGTCAGTTTCAAAGTAGTGTGAAAAGTATAATTCCAATTTTGAAGGGAGAAAGACACACCTATGCACTAAACCAAAATGTTAACAGTGGCTATCTCTAGGAAATGAGATTATGAGTGTTTTTTATTTTTTTGTCCATGTTTCTCTATATTCCCAATTTTTAATGACAAACAGGGAAAATTTGCTTTAAGAATGACTTAAAAAGCAATAAGCAAATACGATCATGTCTCCATTCTACATAAAACCCATCAACATGTCTTCCTCCCTGGCAGAATAAATGCTCCAGCATCAGCTCCCGCCAACGTCTCCAGCCCTCCACCACTTCCCCATTTCAGCTCATGAAGCAGCCACGCCCACCAGCCATTTCAGTTCATACCCAGGGCAGTCAGCCACACAGAAGTCCCTCTTCGTGCACCGCCTCTCTGTGTCTTCGTTCATTCAACAGGAATGGGGTGCCATTCCTGTGCCAGCCTCTGTACCAGGGGATACAATGGTCAAGACAATAGACCAAGGCCTCGTGGAGCTCATAGTCCAGTGGGGGAAGACAAGTAATGAGCACATCCACGAGTCGGTATGTGGTGCACTGGTTTCCTATTGCTGCTGTAACAAATTACCGCAAACTTAGGGGCTTAAAACAACACAAATTTATTCTCTTAGGGTTCTGAAGGTCAGAAGTCCAAAACAAGTCCGATAGGACTAAAATAGTAGTGTCAGCCGAACTGGGTCCTTCTGGAGTCTCCAGGGGAGAATCCATTTCTTTGCCTTTTACAGCTTCTAGTGGCAACTCATGGCTTCCCATATTCTCGTGGCTTCCTCCACCTTCAAAGCCAGCTGTGGAGCTCTTCTGTCCTCTTTGAACTCCCACCTCCCTCTTATAAGGACTCTTGTGATTCTATCAGGCCCACCCAGATGATCCAGGATAATCTTCCCATCTCAAGACCCTTAACTTCATCATATCTACAAAGTCCATCTTGCCATAAAAGCTCATATAGACATAGTTTCTGAGGATTAGAACGTGGACGTTTTAGGGGACCACTCTTCATCCTACCACATGAGGTATGTTGTACGTGTTGAGTGCTGTGGGAAAAAAATAATAAAATGGATTGAGAGAGCTGTGGACAAGGGGGTGTGACTCTGCTCTTTATATGGGGGAATCAGGGACAGCCTCACTAATGAGGTGACATTCGAGCACAGACTTTACCACCCTGAGCATTCCTGTGTTGTCCTGACAAAAATATTCAATTTCCCAAAACTAGTTCAAGTCCCCCCCTCTGGAAAACCTTGCTTTATCTACCACGTCTCCTGTTGAGTTACTGTGGTCATGAGCGTTTGCATAGATCCCACTATCATAATGCTCGGCACCCTGTGTGACAATTCTTTGTTTACAGGTGGCTTTCCCTAACAGTTTATGAGTTTTTTGAGGGCAGGGACAATGTATTGTGACACCTCCAACCCCACCCAGCACAGGCACAGACGTCCAGTGAACTGTTGCCAAGCTGAGGAATGAATGAGTGAGAGCCGGGCTTGGGTCAAACGTGAACTTCAATCCTACTTCTCCCGCTTAGAGCTGCATGACAATAGGCAAGCTATTAGATCTCTCAACTGTGAATGAGGTGATAATAATAATAAGGTCACCTGCTTTCTAGGATTAATTTGGGAATCCGATGAGGACAAAAGTGTGTAAAACTTCTAGCAATTGGTTCACGGGAATAACATTCAATTATAGAAAGTTCTGTTCTAATATTGGGGGTGAAGAGCAATTATTTGGAAAGTAAATTTTGAAAACTTGTCACTTAAACTTAAGCTGAGGACCTGAACTGAGTGCCCACTCAGTGCAGACACTACCAACCCTGTTACCGTCAGGAACCTTGTCTCACTCATGTTATATCTCCTGTGGGGCCTAGAACATATTTGTTTAGCTCAATAGATAGGTATCGAGGACCTACTGTGTGCCAGGAACTGTGCTAGATACCGGGGGCACATGGCTGCCCGGAGAGACCCATTTTCTGGCCTCCCAGACACGACGTGAACTAAATAGAGTAGAAGTGGCCCAACTCTGAGGCCTGTGCTTTGGGCACATAGGGATGTTATTTGCCTCAGAAAACACCTAAGCCAGAACTCCTGCACTTCCGGCTTGGTGTAATTTTAAAAGAAGACAATGCTTTCTTCAGATATTTCTGATTTTCCATGCAGGCTTCTGTTGACAGCAATACCACGGCATCTGTGAAATTTGCTAATGCACAATTCTGCTCTAATGCATCATAAGGCATTTTATGACATCCACGCAGCTCCGATAAAGAACATGCTTACAACTGGGAGAAAAAACAACGAGGCAGGAAGAGAGCAAGGTGGGCTCTCAGGAAATCTCCGTTCCTCCTCACTTAGGGCTGTTAACTATCACACTTTGTTCCCTGACTCCAAGAGGCTATCGCAGCTGCCGTTTCTGAGATGTGAGTTTCCTGGTGACTCTCAGCTCCGAGGTGGATGTTGACAGAATGCCAAATTTCTCTGCCCTTCCAGCAAGGTAAGGGGCTCGAGGATGCTTCCTGCTTCTCTCCCTTGGGGAAAGTGACAGCAAGAGAGCCTGCTCTGACTGCCTTTGCTGGGATGCTGTCCTCTTGGATAGCTGTGTTCGAAGATCATCATGTCATTGAAACTCCTTGCCTGGCAGGTGAAGGGCCACTGACAGGGCTGTGGCATACCCGCCTCGCCCTTCACCGTGGAAGTGACTGCTGTGGCTCCAGTCCACGCACCAGTCAAGTGGCCATGGCAATGAATGTGGGTACCTAGAGCACATCAACAGATCCAAGCACTATGACACCGCTGGTCTTGCCCAGAATGTGCCAGGGCTGCCTCTCCTCCACCCGCATGACACTCCTGAGCTCAGATTTGTGCCTTACTCACTGCCCCCTGGACTCTTGGAGGACGCGTCTTCTTTTCCTGAGATAAGCATCTTTTCTCTGAGACGCTGCTTAGATCTTTTCCTTCCCGTGAGTCTGGACACTGGTGGGAGTTCAAGAATGATGAGAAAGGGTGACATGGCCATAGGGTCTGCGAGGACCGATCTGGCCTATTTCAAAATTTAAATTTGGTTTGAGGTCCTAAAACGGCTATAAAAACCTTACGCTAAATAAGGAAAACTATCCCATTCGGGGGTCTAATCCGAGCCCTGTTCTGCTCTGCTTCGCTCCCTCATTATACTTGTATATACAGTACGGTTGCTATTGAGTCTTTCCTTCCTGTTTTTACACTTATGCTTGCTTCACTGACTTTATTATCGGCAGAATTTTGCAGCATTTTTTTTCCATAGCCATAAATACTATTCAGTTCAACAAATGCATACAAATGGTTTCCATTAGAATTTTAATCTACTCTCAAAATGAAAGAAAAGCTTAATATAAATCTTTTTAAATTACCAGAACATAAATTCAGACAGGGACAGCTCCACCCAGACTACACACAAGGGGTCACATCCCGCTGTCCTCGTTCATAAATTAATTGCGGTCCCTCGCCGCCGTAAATGCACGGTGCATCCTGGAAAGATCATATCTGCCAAGATTGCAGATTGCTTTCCCTCAGACTTTGTAAAAGTCACAGCTTACAATACCTTCATTATGCCGATGAGAATGGCTGTCTCCCCAACTGGAAAGAAATAGGGGTTTTGTTCTGTTGGACCAAGATTTACAGAAAGCAATTTTCCTCCATGCAGGAGATATGACAAACCTGCTGGAAAAAAATGTCACTTCACAACTTCTTTCATTTCATCACCTTTTTTTACTGCCAGATGTAGATTCTCTTTCCTGTGCGCATGGGTTGCCATGACATTTAATGGCTAAGCGAGGTAGTCACCAGTGAGTGGACGCACTTTTCCGAGGGGCTAAGTTGCAGAGTTAATGTTCCTTCCTCTCTCACCTCCGAGAGGCTGTCTGGAAGCATCCCAGAGTCGGCCAGCTGGAGGGAGGGAAAACTCAAGGCCCTCCAGCCCTCGGACCAACTTGAACATGAGAACTTGTGTGAGCCTTGACAGTCTTTTGCAAACAGCCTCAGCGGCCTCCGTGTTCCTCCTGTTTGCTGAGCCCAAGAGGCACAACACACCCGTTCTGTCCTTGGCCATCAGCGGTACTCTCAGAGGAGGACAACTGAAGGACAGAGTTCGGGCTCAGATTTTTTTTTTTTCCATTTCCTCATGTCACAACCTAACGCTGTTCTAGCACAGCTTCTGCATATTAAATGGCCTTTTAGCAACCAGGAAGGGGGTGGTGTGATCTGTGGAGAAAAGGCCCCTCATGTAAATGTATGATTGCTGACACTACCCCACTGAGGAGAAAGGGCAAGATTAGCCTGGAGCCCAGGGGTCAGCAAACCCTGAGAAACGTCACTCTTTACAGCCACTTCTCTCTCCTTGAGTCAAGAGCCGCTGTTCTGGGCTCCTGGCCCACAGCAGCCCCATCCCAGTCCTGTCACCGCCTGTTCTCTGGGCCGTGGTTGGCGACGAGGCTGAGGAAGTCTAAGGAAGAGCATACAGAAATACTCTGGCTTCAGAGAGCTTGTCTGAGGTTTGGGTACCAGAGAGAAAGCAAAGACAAAACTAAATCTCTCTGCCGCCAAGGAGGAGCACCTGGGCCTCGGGCAGCCACCCACACTCTAGGTAAGGCTTCCTACCTGGGCAGCCACTTAGCTGCTCTGGGCCAGGAGGGCAGGGCCACTTGAAAGCCTAGCGGGGCATCATTTCTATGGGCTGGTAAGGTTTTTGCAAATCTTTCTGCAAATGATGCTCACTACCCACATAAAGTGGCATAACAGCCTCTTCGCGTTACTGGGTGGTGCTGGCTGTTCAAGGGCTGATTTCTTGATTCTGAGTCCATTTGCTTTCCATTAGCAGTAATCCCAGGCCCGCAAAACTCCAATTACTAAGTGATAATAGAAACGCTGCTCTGCCTCGAATTCTCTGGAGCACGGGATCCAGAGAGGCGCGGGTTGCGTGCACAGCCACATTGCAATCATATTTGCACCGTGAGAGCAAGACCTCTGGGCAAGTCGTGGGTGAAAGGCCCAGGGGAGCTGAGTGGGTGTTCACAGTGGGTGTCTGCACTGCACTCCGTGGGAGCTGGCTCAAACAGGAAAGGTGCTCCCGAGACAAAACAGGATGCTCAGGCAGAGAAGTGGCACAGGAGGAACCGAGGCACAAAGCAGGACACTGAATGTGTGCTTCTTTGAATTCTGGAGTTGGGGGCAAAGAAAAAACCGTTAGTTACCAGGGACTGAATGATTGCAGAGAGACAGAGCAAGGGGGCGCATTTAAGTCAAGTGGGGCAGTTCAACACTTCACCCAAACTGACGAGAAAATTCACTGTCCACCTGGCCCCCGGTGACCACTCTCAGGTGGCGCAGCTGTTTTGGTTTTTGGTTTTGTTTTTTATTGTAGTCAAACACACATAAAATTTACCATCTTCATCATTTCTAAGTGTTCAGTAGTGTTAAGTAAATTCATATTCTCCAGAACTTTCTCATCCTGCAAAACTGAAACTCTATATCCGTTAAACAACTCCTCATTCTCCTTCACCCTCAGCCCCTGGTAACCACTGTCTACTTTCCATCTTTATGAAACGGACACTTGGGTTGCTTCCATGTGGTGGCCATTGTGACTCGTGCTGCCATGCACATGGGCCTGGGGCAGCTGTTATGTAAAGGAGGCGTGTCAGGCATTACAGCAGCTATCAGATTGTCCATCTGCCCATTGGGTCCTCCCGGAGGGAGTGACCACTCTTTTTTCTCCTAAGATTTCCTGCCCTCAGCACCAAGTTCCTTATATCCTGATCGGCACTGTTCTTGACTTCTTTCTTCCCAAGGCTCTGATCCCTTAAATGTCTCTGTTCTGGCCTGTTTCAGATCTTCAAGAATAACTGTCTTCTTTCCATTTCTTCCTCAACCTTAAAACTACTTATCACCCTTAGTTTGTTTCACTGTCGAGTCCTTTTGCTGAATTTTACCAAGGACTATCCTTTCCTCTTCCAGATTTTTCTTCACATTTTCTTGACTCCAAGATCCTCTTTTAAATATACTAGAAAGGTAGACCTGTCTAACTTATCGCTGTGTCACATCCAGGGATAAACAGATCCCGAAGACAAAAAGATGATAGAATTTGTAAGTGACCCTGATGTTCACTTTGGTGATTTCCGTGCCTTTGTTCAGATCTCTGTAAACCTCTCCCCGCTGGGAAACTCATAATTCATTGCTATTGCCTTCATGTAAAAATGTGAAGGGTTTGTCACCTGAGCAGAGTCCACCCTAACAGTGTGTTCTCTCCTATAAAAGAAAAGTTGCAAAGAAAATGAAGTGTCCGCACTCTTTCTCTCTGACCCCTTTGCACTTTTCTGAGCGGCTTCTCACTCAAAATGTTTATTGTGGCACCAGCCACAATTTTTTTTTTAATTAATAGACTACTTCTTGGAGTAGTTTTAGGTTTACAGAAAAATGGAGAGGAGAGTACAGAAATTTCCCACATTATCTCCTCATTCCTCCCCAACACACACACACACACACACACACACACTCTTCTATTATTAACATCTTCCATTAGTGTGGCACATGTTACAACTGATGATCCAATATTGATACATTGTTATGAGCTAAAGTCGATAGTTTATGTTAGGGTTCACTCTTGGTGTTGTACATTCTACAGGTTTCGACAAATGTATGATGATGCGTAACCCACATTGTAGTATCATACAGAATAGTTTCGCTGCCCTAAAAATCCCCTGTGCTCCATCCTTCCCCGCTCCCTGCCCCTAACCCTTGGCATCAGTCATATTTAAAATCACACTTTGGACCAATTTTCATGAGACTTCCTACTGATGGTCTCTGATATCTCACGTGTCCTTGCTTAAATCCAAAGGGAAGAGGGGGTGTTCAGAGGACAGAGTGAACTCTGATTTTCCTGCTGAGGTTACCGCATGAGAGGCCACACACCAGGAGATCAGAGCAACGAGCTAACTTAGGAATCCTTTCTTCTGTGTCATTGTGAAAAAACTGTTAGCTGCAAAAAAAAAAAAAAAAAACCAAAATGGAGGGATATGCATTCTTGACACACCACTCCAAAGGCTGCAATGCAACGCAAGTCAACGTTCCAGTGAAGAATGACTGTATTTAGTTTGTTAGATGATCAGATTTTTTTCTCCACACGCTTCTCAGTTGTGATGAGCTCTCCCCCGTGCCTTCCTGGGACTGCGTCCTGAGTCCATGCCCTTCTGGCTTCCCTCCCCTGAGCAGAAGCTTCATGACACACTGGCAGGCTTCTCCCCTTAAGGACAGATCATTAAAAGGGGGATTGAGGAGCTCTGAGCCCCAGACAAGTTCTGGTGACTAGATTTCCAATTCTGGTGATCACGTTAGCTGCCTGACAATCCAGCCCCTGAGGACAGGTGACCTGCTTCGCTCTGGCAGTTCCCTGGTGGCTGGGGCTCTGTCACCTGCTGACACACCTCCCCTGCTGGCCGCTTAGATCTCTCGCTCCTGGGCGCCCCTCACTGGCTCCTCTGAGCTCCAGTCACCCTTACTACGGGCTGGTCCCCTTGCTTGTGCACTGCACTGTCTCTTGGAAAACCAGTGGCCCTCCCTCCCTTCCATCACCACTGTACGACTGTGAGTCCACACTCACAACTTGATTCTGACTCTGGGGCTGGCCCTGTCTCCAAAGCTGTAGCTGACCTGTCCCCCTGGCACCTGTCCCATCCCAGGAGAGCATCTGAGTCCAGCGTCCAGAACTTTATAGTCTGCCTCCGTTGCAACTGGCCTGACCACCATCAGCCCTACTCTATGATAAGAAAGCCTCTGAGGACCACTCTGTGGCACAACTTTAGGGGCATCCTTCACAGGGAAACCACAGTATGGTGCTCCTGGGAGCTGTACAACGTGGCCCCTGCCAGGCAGACACCAAGCTGCCCCCTCCAGGAAGCACACTGTGTGTGACAAGCAGAATCTTACAACACTCCTCGATCTGCAACATTTCCCCTTGGCCCTTAGAGACAGGAAAGGGGGTCTGACTGAACCATAGAGAGCTTTTCTGACCAAGACTTCCATAGACCAAGTATATCTCTTCACTCGATTAGTCATTTAACAACTATTTATTCAGAACCACTCCTGAGCCAAGGCCTGTTCTAGGCACGAGGGAGTCTACTGGGAATAAGAGAGACTTGGCCCCTGCTGTCTTGTGGGGAGACAAATAGAAAACAATAAACGCAAACAGACAATATAATGAAAGATGGAAAGAAATCGGGTGCTACAATAGAAACTGGGGGATGGGGGTCCCGGGAGGGCAGGTGGTCAGGGGTGGGGGCCTCTCTGAGGAGTAAGACTTGAGCTGAGTGACAGATGGGAAGAGCTGAGGGAGGAAGGTTCCACCCAGGAAGGAGAAATACCAAGTGCAGCAGCCTTGACCTGGGAAGGAATGTTCAAGAAACAAAACAGAGGGGCCAGCCTGGTGGCATTAAGTTCGCACGTTCTGCTTCTAGGCAGGGGTTTGCAGGTTCAGATCCCAGGCACAGACCTACACACCGCTCATCAAGCCCCACGCTGTGGCCTCATCCCACATGCAAAAACAGAGGGAGACTGGCACAGATGTTAGCCAAGCAACAATCTTCCTCAAGCAAAAAGAGGAAGATTAGCAACAGACATAGCTCAGGGCCAATCTTCCTCAGCAAACAAACAAATTTAAAAAAAAAGAAAGAGGCCAGCAAGGCCAGAGCGTCAGGAATGGGAGGGTAGAGGGAAGGCTGGAAATCTAGCCTTAGGCGGAAGGCTGCAGAATATGGTGGTCACGTGCCTGCTTTAGCTCCAGACCCAGCTTGAGCCCCTGTCCCCTTTGCCCCATGTTACTCAGCCCAGGATCCTGGCCAGAGCACTGGCCTCAGAGTTGGGAGGCCTGCTTTCTCATCCCCATTCGACCTCTAACGCTGCGGAAGCCCAGCTAAGTCCTTCACTGCACGCCCCTTATGCACAAAGCCGGGATGCCAGACCAGAGCTAACATCCTCCAGTGATGCTGGTACCCCCCGGACGCAGACTCACAAGGAGTCTGGAACTCCAAGCGCCAAGGCGCCAAGCTCGCACTGCCAGAGTCTGGGATCTTCCCCTGCAAACCCGCCGTCGCTCCTGCGAGAGTGGAAACCTGCCAACTGCAGCCCGGGGACACTAACAACTCACTTGGCCGGTGAGCAATGTCACGGTCGTGTCCAAAAGAGGACAGGCAGGAGGAGCGAGCGGTAACAGGCAGGAAGCCCACTCCCAAACAATGAGGCTCTGAAAAGTCCTGACTGAGCGGGAGTCTAAATTGAAACATCATCCCGGTTCAGCGGAGTGATTGCACTAAAGCAAGTTGGCACAACATCAGACAGCAGGTACCACGGCTGCCTGCGCCCGAGGCTCCAGCTGACTTCCTAATTGGGCCAAAGGAACTGAGTATTGGGAAGCCCCGAGTTCACTGGCACCGCCACCGGGGGCTGAAACAACGAATCCTTCACTCAAACTGCGTCTCCATGGCAGCAGGCTGCCCCTCCCCGGAGGGCTGGACGTACGGGCTCGGACCTGTCCCGACTTTGAGACGCATCTCCAGGATGCAAACCCCGCGCCGGGGTCTCCATCGGCGCTGCGGGGGCTTCGCGCCCGTGGGCACTTTGGTCCTTCCACTTCCACCCCAGCAGACGGCACTTAAGCGGAGGGTTTTGTGATGGGAGACGCACACCCCACGTGGAATCCTTTCGGTACTCACGCACCGATACTCCGTGAGCACGTGCTGTGCGGCTTTTAAATCAGGGTGCTGCTGCTGTTTGCTGAAGACCCCTGTTTGGGCCATGGGCAGGGGAGGCCCGTGTCACAGTGCTGCTCAGGACCTCTTTCCTCTGAATTTCACAAGCTGCAACTGCATTTCGGAACTGACTCCCTGCCTCCTCCCGTTTTAAACATATTAGTAGCTGCTTTAATGGAAATGTGCCAGTGAAGACAAACGTTCATCTTGGGTGGGGAAGGGCTGGATTTATCTATCTACACATTATTTATTTATTTGTTTGTTTATTTATTTATTTGCAGGGGAAGATTCGTCCTAACATCTGTTGTCAGTCTTCCTCCTTTTATCTTCCTCTCCCCCCACCCCAAGCCCCAGTACATAGTTGTGTATGGTTGTAGGTCCTTCTAGTTCTTCTGTGTGAGCTGCCGCCAGAGCATGGCTGCTGACAGACAAGTGGTGTGGTTCTGCACCCGGGATCAGAACTCAGGCCCCTCCATTGGAGGGCTGCAGGATTCTAACCCATATCAGGGCTGGCTCTGTGCATTTTAGTCAGGCATTTTCTTAAGCCAGTTTGAGCCTTCCTCCCACTAGCCCTGGGTGTGAGCTGGGGCTGGCCTGCCTCAGACAGCGTCCCTGGGGATATACTGGAAAAGAGAGGTGAGGGGACACAGGGGACTTTGTCATTAGTTTGTGATCTTTGTGGGCTAAATGAAAACTCCGTTCTGCCCCTTCGCCAAGCTGGCGCTTCCCTCTTAGAAGTCAGAGCTGCTGGTGGGAAGCCTGAAATCAGCTCCATTCTCCCCTCCATTTCTGACTCCTCTCATAACAGGCAAGAATCAGGGTCACAAAGCATGCAGAGAACATGTTCACAGTATGGAGTGTCTCCTAAGTAATCCTCTTCTGATTCATTTTATTAAGAAATTAAATAGCTGGTCCATTTGAACTCTCATTAATAGATATTAAATGTTGCTTATTATAAGAATGCTAATAAATCATTAGGTTTTATAAAAAATTAACCACCCAATGGCTAACAAATTAAATTTAAATAATTAAGTCTGATATTCCTAGAGAGGGATCACAGGAGGTGGTACATTAGAGAACCTGTTTTTATCTTGTTTGGTTTTAAACAAAAGGAGCCCATGCCGATGGCTGGCTCATGCCTCCCTGGCCCCCTTCCAGAAGGCATGAGCATCTGCCAGGCAGCTGACCAGGCAGGGGCGGCAGTTTGGAGGGTGGCCGGGCTACCTGGGCTGCGAGGCCAAGTCTGTGACCTTGGCCTCATTAGTCCCCGCTCTAGCCAGCCACGCTGATTAGCCTCGACATGTGTTGTTCAAGCGTTGATGGCTCTGTTGCTTATTGCCTCTTTTAGGGCTGCTGCAGATAATTAAAATCTCTGCCTCTACCACGGCCTCCAACTTCCTCATCTAGAGGCAGAAGGAAAAACTATTGTCTCCACTCAACGAAAAGGAAGCAGGAAGACAGAAGGGCCCCGTGTGTGGACAGTTTTCATTGGAGCTCAGAACACCTTTCTAGCGGCTTGCCTGGGAGGCTGATAGACTAGGGCGGAACATTCCATCCTCTTGAAATATACTGCTGTGACTTGACTCAATTCGCTGTCTCTTATTAACATTTTAACCAAGGGGCATCAAGTAAGAAGAGAGTCTGTGATAGTCTAATTTGCAAAAATCTTAACAGACGGTTCCATTTGCTCAATGGCAGCAAACCAAGCTAGCCTGGTATATATCAAGAGTTGGTCTATTTTTTCTTCTCTTAACGTGATATTAATTATATCTTGCCTACTCACTATGATATTATGAGCGAACGTTACAGGAGAGGTGGAAAGGATCAACTCTTTAAAAAAAATCCTTTTTTTTTCTCAGGTAATGTCACCCAGGCCAAGAAATGCATAAGTAGAAGGGAGCAAAACCGACAGTGAATGGCTGGTTCCAGGTGCCTGTCAGGCTGGTGCCACACTATCGTCTAAGGCAGCAGTTCTCAAAGCTGGGTCCTGCGGACTCTTTCAGGGGGTCCATGTGGTCAATGCTATTTTCATGATACACCAAAGTTGTTCTTGGTCCTTTCACTGTGTTTGTATTTGCACTGATGCGGTGGGTAAAGGGCTGGCAAACGAATCAAGGCAGTGGCACCATCATGCATCTGCACCACCACACGCTCAAGGAAGAAAGAAAGTAAAGAAAGAAGAAAAAGATCAGTTTCACTTAAGAATGTCCTTGACAAAGCCTGAAAAAAGTATTATTGTACTAAATCCTGACCCTTGAATCTTTGACATTCCCTGGGATGAGACGGGAGGTATGCATAAGACCCCTGTGCTGTGCGCCAAAGCACAACAGGGTCTTCAAGACAAGTGCTTGCTCAGTTGCTTGAGTTGCAAGCTGAACTAGCCTCTTGGTTTCTGGAACACCATTTTTACTTGAAAGAATGAGTGACAAACTATGGTTATTCCGATTTGGGCATATAACAAACATTCTTGAAAATAAACACTGTAAGCCTATCACTGCGAGGAAAACGAAATGATGAAACTCAAGCTTTCAAGATAAAATTACAGTTTTGGAAAACTTGTTATCTAGCACTGTGGGCTCAACAGGTTCCCAATACTTAAAAGATTTTTCTAATGAGATCAGTTGTGATATTTCCAAAAGCGATTTTGGGCTATTGGGTAATGAAATGCGTCAACATTTGGAAGATCTACATAACTCAGTGAACCAGTGTTTTCCAAATGACCGATGCATGTTATAATATTGTGCATGAGTAAAACGTCAACTCAAAGTACAAGATAGACCAATGGGTTTTAATGTCAGATAACAGGACACGTTCAGTGATATGGTTTCAGATTTCACATAGCAACTAATCTTAAAGAAACTACCAATTATCAAGTTGTGGTATGGGATCAAAGAAGAACATTTACAGTTTTCTGAAAAGTCTATGAAAATACTCCTCTCTTCTCCAACTACGGATCTGTGTATAGCTGGATTTTCTTCATAGTCTTTAACCAAATTATCATACAGTAACAGACAGAAAGCACTTGCAGAAATGAGAACCAACTGTTTTTTATTAAGCCGGACATTAAAAAGAGTTGCAAAAATGTAAAGACAATGCTACTCTTTTCACTAAATGTTTTTTATTGTTCTGGAAAATAGTTATTTTTCATAAACGTATGTTATGTTACTATGTAAAGGGTTTATTATTGTTACTTTAAATGAATTAAAATATTTTTTAAATTTCTATTTTAATTTCTAATGTGGTAGATATCAAGTGATAATCCACATAAACTAAAGTGCTTTGGGGTGCCCAATAATTTTTTAGTGTAAAGGGGCTCTGAGACCAAAAAGTTTGAAAACTGATGCTTCCAAGGAATCTTAGCATTAGGCAGCAGGAGAAAGGGGCTCTCTTAAGAAGCAGTGCTATTGTGGAAATGTTCCAGATTGAACAGGCTAAAGAGACATGATAACTAAATGTCACACCAAACCCTAGACTGGATCCTGCACTGAAAATGCTACAAAGAAAATTATGGGGTCAACTGACAAAATTGAAATATGACTAAAGGATTGTAACAATGTTAAATTTACTGAAGTCAATAAATACACTATGGTTATATAAGAAAATATCCCTATTCTTGGGAAATACAGTATTTAGGGGCCAAAGGCTCCTACTTTTAAATGGAGTGTGTATGTGTGTGTATATTTCTCTTTTATAGCTCTGCCCAGCAAAGAAAATAAGATTTTCTACACAGCAGTTTGAAAGTCAATGCAAAGGTCCACAAAATTCCTGTGAAGCAGATATCACTTTTCAACCCAACAAACACTTTAATACATAGTGTGTGAAAAGCAGCTGAGTAGAAATTACATAATTAGGCTGTTACACAAATTCCTGAGCAAGGTATATATTGCAGCCAATATCATTAGTAACAGTCATTACTAACCCCCTTCACCCTTGCAGCTTGTGCTATAGAATTTCAAATGCCAAGTACCCTGACAGCCTCCCTTGCAGCTAAGGGTGGCCATGTGATCCACCTGTGGCCAATGAAACCTAAGAGAATATTTGCTGGGAGCTTCTGGGAAAGTTTCTGCTTTCCCGACAAAAGGGAAAGCAAGAAGGGAGACGCCTCATGGCCACTCCACGTCCCACCTCCTTCTTGCATTTAATGGGGATGCCTGGAGCTTGACAAAACAAGCTTGAAGTCATAACGGTAAAGAGAGGCAAGTGAAAATAAAGAAAAAAGCCTAGATCTTTACTGACATCATTGGGTAGCTGAACCAACTTCAGCAAATGCTTACCTCTGTACTTATGTGAGAAAAAGATGCTATTTGTTTAAACCACTGAAAGTCAGGCATCTGTTACTTACAGTTGCATCTTTACTGATGCCTGCTTATGCAGGAAAAATGGGGAGAAGGCAGGAGAACAAATGCAAAAGGCTGCATGCCATGCACTGCTGTGCAGAGGAAGCAATCCCAAAACAAAATGCCCATTTAAAACCTGGACCAAATGGCATTTTTAACAGTAGCAAGAATGTAACAATTTTCATTAACAAAAGTTAAAATAAAGAAGCGCTGCAACAGTAAGCATTCTACAATGATTTGAGAGCTGAAAAGGTCAAAAACATCCTCTAATCAGCTGGCTTTAAATGGAAACCATCTCGGGTGTCCTGCCAAGAGCGTATATTGTTGCCAACTTCCTAATTTAAAACCATATATAAGAATGCTTTAACTGAAACACACAAGCTAAAAATAAAACATTTAAATAGTAATCTCCCTTCTCTCTCAAAGATAAATGTGCCCATTAACCCAGGATGCTAACAGATTTCTTTCTCTTACATTCTATCTGACCTTTTCTTCCCTAAGTCATTCACGAGGAAATCAGCACAGAAAAAACAATTTAGGAAGTTGGCTCCTGATCAGCTACTTCACTGAATTAAAGTGCAATCGGGTTCATAATTTTTAAATGGAAATATTAAACATGTGTAGTAAATACCGCTACATAAGGTGCTGTGGAAACCTGTGGGTGGGATGGAAGGCAACTGGGTATGAAGATACTCCAAAGCCACACGTGCTCTTGGGGAGTTAACCATCTCATTAGAGCAGGAAGAGATCAATGTGAAAAGTTAAATGAAATGTTTCAATAACAGTTCTAGACAGTAGAAGAGCTATCATAAAACCGTGTACGATTCATTGCCAAAAAAGATTGTTGCTGATGCTAGCTGGCGCAGGATTTCAGAGAAGAAAAAGATCATTTCAAGTTGAGGAAGGGTTGGGGAGACTTTACAGAGAAGGCAGGACCCCAGCTCAGGCTTGAAGGATGCAGAGAAACTGTGAATGGGCAAAGAAAGCACATTAAGAGCCTCGAAGAAAGGCTGGTTGTTTAAAAAAAAAAAAAACGTGAGAAACCCTTCAGGATGTTCTAGTGACTGGTTTAGGGAGGGACGCAGTCAGGGCCCATGGGGATGATGCCAGGTTGTAAAGCTGGATTGACTATTCCAAAGAAAATGGCAGCCAAAAGGTGGAAACGATCCAAGAGGCCATCAATGAATGAACAGATAAACAAAATGTGGTATACAGTGGAATATTATTCAGCCTTCAAAGGGAACAAAATTGTGACACATGCTACAATATGGATAAACCTTAAAGACATGATGCTAGGGGAAATAAGCCAGTCACAAAAAGAAAATCCTGTATGATTCCACTTATATGAGATACCTAAAGTAGTCAAATTCACAGAGATGGAAAGTAGAATGGTGGCTGCTAGGGGCTGAGGTGGCAGGGGAAATGCGGAGTTACTGGTTAATGGGCACAGAGTTTCAGTTTTGCAAGATGAAAAGAGTTCTGGAGATGGATGGCGGGAATGGTTATACAACAATGTGATTCTACTTAATACACTGAACTGTACACTTAAAAATGGTTAAGATGGTACATTTTATGTTATATATATTTTACCACACTAAGAAAAAAAATACGTTTAAAAACAGAAAGAGAATAGCAGCAGGCAAGTGAAAATATGGACTGGGGTTCAAGAGGGAGCCCAGGACTGGAGAAAAATTTTGCAGTTGGCCGCAAAAATATGGGCAACATCTTCAGGCTCCAGGCCTGTGAGACCGGCGGGCTCCACATAGTAATTCTACCACTGAGTGGTGAGCAGGTGGTAGACAGAACGCCTCCCCGAATTTTCTTTGGAAATACTGAACTCAATTTAATTTAATGAAGGATCCCTAAAATGTTTTAAAATATGTGACCTTGGAAATACACTAAGAGTCAGGCTCCTGCAGACACCCCTGACGCCCGCCCTCTCCCCACTGGCCTTACTCAGAGGGATGAGGATACTGAAAGGACACAGCTCAATCCCAGAGAAAATCAAGTGCAGGTTGCGCATGCGTGGCCCAGGCAGGTGGAGACCGTTACTTAGCTCAGTAGAGATTGGCAAAGTTGGGCTTCATCTAACAATTCTGTTATCCAGGCATCTACATCTTCCCTAGCTCTGAACGGGGAATCATCGGAGCACAGACCTGACGCACGGCAGACACTTAATAACTATTTGGAGATTCAAATAGATTCATGATGAAATGGCTTTAGACCCTCCAGCAGTTCTGGAGGAAAAATCAGGCTCGTTGAAGGTCTTTTCAGAATTCCTGGGCACCCCTCAATTCTAAACATAAGCCTTTTCCTCTAAATGTGATCCTGACTCCAGAAAGTCCTGGGCTTTGCCTGCCTCTGCCAATGGTAATCTGCAACTCTGGTCATCAGGAAACCTACCTGACAGCAGGTAAGTTGCAGGTAAGTTGGCAGAGCCCTGGCCCCCGAGTTCTGGTCCTCCCACTGACCTTAGGCAGGCCTCCTGGTTAATGACTTGCTGACATGATCATTTTTTTGAGCAGCCTTTTTTTAAAAAACAAAAACAAGTTAACTATAAATATTAAAACTTCTCACCAATGTCACCAATAGGAAACCTACCTCCCCTGAATTCTCGGGCCCTTCTGCAACAATCGATTCTTTGACACAAATATTTTTAATCTTCAGGTGGATACGGACTGGACATTGGAAGATCAAAAACTATGCCTGGCACACAGGAAGTTTAGATCGTTGTTCATCCAAGCTTGAATTTTTATTTGAGCTTTTCTCAATTTTTCTTTTTATGCATGTTCCCTTATTTTGCTTCATTTTTAATTGAGGAAAAAATGGTTAATATATGAGATCACTTTCACTGCCGGGTCTTATTGGGCTTCAGGCGGCTTTAAGGGCAGACTTTTAAAAAAGAAGAAAAGCATAAAATGTGTCAGGGAAATGGAATTTCTATTTCACTCACAATTTTGCTTTTTAAATGTTGTTCTAACAACAGTTCAGTGAAAGACGGTTTCCTTATTGTCATTTATTAGCCATGACAGGCAGCAACAATCGTCTCAGATACAGCCTCCCTTTGCCACAATCATCTAGTAATGCCTGCAAGGCAAAAGATGGCTCTTTCCTTCTGGAATGCTTTTCCAGAAAACCCCCTTCCTTTCTGGAATGCTTTTCCAGAAAAATCATTCCTTCTGGAATGCTTTTCCCAAAGGCACCAGTTCAACACAAACCTCTATTAACTGGAACTCTGACATCTGCAGAATTCTCTGCATAGGAAGACTTCACTACTCCTCCAGCGACAGCAGAAACCAAGACATAATTACTCACACTGCTGTCACCAGGAAGTCACGTTCAGCAACATGGTCTATATGCGGAAGCCTTATGTACCCACATCGAGAGGATCACCCCACATAAACCATCCAACCACTGTCGATGGACGTACTTCCTTCTTAACAAGAATCCTTCCCTGTTAATCTCCTCCCAACAGAGAAAAGGAAATAAAAAATTTTCACCAAAACCCAATGTAACAAAATGAGACCAAATATAAGATAGTATCAAAATTAAATAAATTAGATGCACTACTGGCTTAGTAGGCCCTAGACCTATTTAGAAATGTGACATAAAAATAACACACTTCTTACCAACCGGGCACACAAGGCATAATTTGCAGCAACATAAAAATCTACTGTATTTTCTATCTTTAAGTTTCTTTGTTGATTTCTTTCTTCTATATACCTTTTATGCATTTTGGAGCAAATAGAAGGCAAGGGTTCGGAAGAGATAAGAGAGAAAAAAATTGAGGAGAGAAAAGAAGAGAGATTTAGAAAGAGAATCAGGTGAGAACGCAGCAGGAGAAGGCAGAATGGGAGCCTGAAGTGTGATGGGGGGGAGGCGGCCTGGGACCTATGAGGCGGCCGCACGTGAGACAAGCAGCAGGGCACACAGGAGAGATGGGTAAGATAGCCTTTCTTCACACCTTCAATCTGGTCCATGAAGATGCTCCACCGTCCACCTGGGGAAAGCACACAGCACCAGGATCTCACACTGTCCTCTGAGCATTAAAACACATGTAACGTGCTTCAAAGACAACACAGAAACGACAGAAATGGAGAGTTCAGTATATAATTACCTTATAAAAATGAACATGCTTCAGCGTGGTGGATTTTAATAAGATTTTAATAATACTGGTAAGGAGCCAAATTACAAAATGTCTTAGAATATGGAGTACAAAACCTCAGAGACAAAATAAAAACTCATGAAAATATAAGAGCACTTTAAAACGGTAATAATCTTTAGGGTAAAGAAACCATTTTCTCAACAAAGGTACTGAGCATGTTTAATAAAAATTCAATGAGAATAAAGGCAAGGTGCACAGCCACACATTCCCCAAATCACAGTGATTAGGGAGGTGACATGCGTCAATGAAGGCATGGCCAGGAGCACGAGTGAGCTCCCATCATGGACAGATCTGGAATAACCCACCTCGAGGTGGGCTGAATTTCCTCTCATTTCATTTATAGACAGGAATTCATTTAGTCTGTGGTTGTGGAGCAGCCTTGGAAATGAACCGTGTTGGCGTGTGGAGGAGCATGGCAACACACTTCCACACTTTCACGTGGTGGAGGCAGGTGATGCCCCGCCCCTCCCAGCCAGACTACCCCCGTTGCAGCCACAGCAGGGCATGGTCTTGGGGGAGACAAGGGGAGACAGGCTGTCTCCTCTGGGAACAACTCATTATTCAGATAAACTAATCTAAGAGCTCTGTGTGACCAGCAAACCCAAAACAAGAAGCAAAAACAAGAGGGGTTCCCCACCCCCAGAGGGACAACCACCTGTGGGCAGCAGGACAGCAGAAGCAGAGAAAGCATCTGGGATTCAGTTATGCTCATCATCTGTCCAGACAGATGAGCCATCCTATCTGGTTTTTTGGGTGGGCGGGTGAGGGTTTCCCTCAACTCTTTAAAGCAAATAGTTTCACGCTATTGTCCTGTGGGTCCTTTTTTTTCCCCCCAAGGGCACTACTACTATGCTTCATTTGGGCCAGATGTTCACATCAGTGTGTCTGTTCCTCTCGCTAGGAAGACAACAATTATTAATTTGTCCTGCCAACACATGTAACAGTGAAGAGCAGCTCTGAGATGCAGCGGACAACAGATATCTGCGCCCTTCTGCAGAGCCACGAGAATCCCAGCAAACCAGGGGATGGAGCAGGAGGACCCCACTCCAGCCCCCTGCGACAGGCCATCGGCAGGCTCGTTTATTTTAAACTCTAAATCAACAGTTTTAAACAGACGCAGATTCCATGTGACAGGGGAGACAGTCAGGAAGATTCGGAGGCTATTTTATACTCTTCAGATGTCTAGCTCTGCGGCACGGGCTATTAAAAAGTTATGTGTAACTGCGAGACGAAAGGCTTTAGCAGCTTTTTAGCACAGGATAATCCCAATCTTCTGGAGATTTAATGAGATGTAACTCACTGAGGCTTCTGAGTCGGTCTGCTGTTAATTGAATCAAAGTCAATGACAATCTTGCTGCACTTTGGTGTGAATTTCCTAAACATAAGAAACAAAACATATAAAGATATTATCCAAGGAGTAGTGAAAGCAATTTGTTTACTTTGGCTTAACCTACATTTTCCAGGGGGAGGAAAAAATTTCCCAGTATTCACTTGTATTTTATCTCCATAAAAGTCAATTAGAGGGCACCATACCGAGAGACACATGGGCCAGAAAAGACTAAGACGAAAACAGATGTGTGGGGTGGCTTGTTCGTACGTTCTCCAGCTGGCTGAGTTCATGAATTATCGGGGAGTCAGAGGGTTTCTAACAAGTTAGCTGCACAACACCACATCCGATTACTAGTTTTCCCACCAGACTGATCTTCTTTTCTAGGAAATTTCTGCAGCCAACTTGGAAATCGCTCTAAAGCAAAGAAGAGTAAATTTTCTCTTGCCTCTTGTACATTACGTAGCAAAAAAACAGCTAGCTTTAGCGAGGAGTAATTTTTAAAATTGTCTTCTAAAAACACAGAAGTACAATAAACCCACTATATATTTTTTTACTTATTAAGCTGCCTTCTAAAACAGTTAAAAAGAAAATATTTGAGGACTAAACATATTCTTTAAAAATCAGTAAATAGTAAATATCTAATTATTATGATGTAGGTAATTTGGGTTTAAAGTCTCATAAGGTACAAAAGTTTGAGAGATTCATTACATACAACCTACATGCCTAATGATGAATAGGAGATAGGTATGTTACTGCTTATAAGAACCTCGCTGCTGACCACAAATATCACGAAGGACCTGCTTTCAAAGCTTTCAGTCTCAAAAGAAGTTTCCACCATGAATCAAAGCTGGGTGAACTCACTTGCAAGGAAAACACACCTCCCAATCTTTGCCTATCAAAGATAATCATAAAAATCTAAGTGACTTCAAATCTCAATTTAAAACATTGCTGTAGAAAGCATTCCTGGTGTTTCAACCTGGCAGGTTACTTTCATCCTAAATTATCTATGCCAGAGTGGTTACATTTGCAAAATTTACAAAGGTTCAATGTTAACATTATAAAACGTGTGAATTTTAAAAATTTCTTGCTACTAGAATAATTAGTCCAAGCCGTGGAAAGCTACTAACATTAAAGTGCAATCATTAGACAGACTGTCTTCAGATGCTTCTGTCACTGCTCTTAAAAATCTACCCCTAAAATAATCTTCAGATCGTTAGCCCATCACATTTAAAAAGATGCTTCCAAGTGTGGAAGTCAGGCATCACAAGGAGAAATGAAACATCAGACAAGGTCGAGGATGTTTCTTCATCAGCCCTTCATACCGCCTTCCCCTTCCCAGTTCTTCCGACTTACCTGAAGGTAACCCCAGCCATATCAAACAAGAGCCTGGCAGCGGTTGCCTCATCGCTATCATGGTATTTATCAGACATGAAAATAACTTCTTTGATACCTTAAAAGGCAACAACAGAAGAAGCCCCATTACTACATGAGCACAGAGTACTGCCACAGACACACAGAAGCAGACGGGGCCCTGGTACTGTTCATGATTAATCACCTTTTCCCAGTGTGCGTGCACACAGTGTCCAGTTACGGAAATACATATCCGCTGCTTTCGAATACAACAAGGAGGGGTTCTATTTAATCTGCCCTCCAGTCTTCAGGGATCTTTTTTTTTTAACAAATGCAAAGTGGAAATACGTCAAGCAGTCAAGCCTTGATCCGATTAGCAAATTTTCTTTACTGCAGGGAATCAAATATTCTTGATTCACTAGGCAACGACTCTTAACTCAAAAGGCTAATGGGGGGCATGGAGAGTGCTGGCAAAATCAGAGATCAGGGGGCTGGCCGGTGGCGCAGCAGTTAAGTTCGCATGTTCCGCTTCGGTGGATCAGGGTTCACTGGTTCAGATCCCGGGTCGGGACACGGCACCGCTCATCAAGCCACGCTGTGGCAGGCATCCCACATATAAAGTAGAGGCAGATGGGCGTGGATGTTAGCTCAGGGCCAGTCTTCCTCAGCAAAAAGAGGAAGATTGGCGGCAGATGTTAGCTCAGGCTAATCTTCCTCAAAAAAACCCATCAGAGATCAGTCCACCCCGTGCTTCCAAGAACGGCTCTGCAGACCAATTCAAGCCAGCTCCACGGAGAGCAGATCTGTTTTCTTCTCCTGCCTCACCAGGCAGTACTAGCCTGAGAGCCAAGAATCTGGAGGGCCCTCGACGCCCCACTCTGCCCCTCCACCAGCCTCTGAAGGGACCACAGGAAGCTGGCCTCGCAGGACACACTGCTCTTCCCACATGCCTGCTGCCACCTCTATGCACAGGAAAACTCCTGAAGGATTGGGCACCAGCAGTGAGGGAGCCCACGACATTCCCTGACAGAGGCCTTTGATTCAATACCACCAGACCCCTTCTGCTCAGAGATCCAGGGGCAGCTGCTTTACACCACACATCTGGCTAACACGATAAATCTTGAAATCTCAAGCCGGGAGTTTTATGGCGTTAAAATGTAGCTGAATCTTAGACGTGACAGTTTGAAAAAGGTGAAATATTCAGAATACAATGGTGTAGATTTATATACGAACCGTCATGTAAGAAAAACTTAGAGTACTACCGTTTGAGTCTCACGACAATTTATATGCAAAGATACGTTTAGGTCCTCAGATATCTACCATATATTAGAGACAAATTAAAATTTCATATACAGACTCCCAGCTGACCTTGTTTCTGACAGAAGTTCATTTCTCTCCCTCCCCCCTAATCTATGCACAATATGTCAGAGAATAGTCAATTGACAGTAATTATATGCAATGCCGGTGGTGTTTTTTTTGGCAGCTTGCAGTTTAAGAAGTTGCAAACTAAATTAAAAACATGCTAAGAATCACAGAGGATGCAATTAGTCAGAGAATACCTGGCACCATTCAAAAACAAAACACGGGGACTATCTTGCAAAGTTGATGGTGCAATTAAGTTAGATCTAAACAAGGCACGTGAAGATCAAACGCGACGGCAACGAGCTCCTGACAACAGGCAGCAACGCAAATGTGACAAATGGAAGCGGCGGGTTCCTACCTGCCTGGATGATGAGCTTAGCACACTCATTGCACGGGAACAAGGCGACGTACATGGTACAGCCCTTCACGTCGGCCGAGTTTTTGTTCATAATGGCATTGAGCTCGGCATGGCACACTGTGGGTTGGAAAGAGAAAGAAAAGAAAAATTTAGATTGCAGCTCATGAGGAATTTACTAACAGTGTTGAAGCATGCCATTCGCCCCTCTGAAATAACATATCATAGACTCAATTAAAAGAAGGTTGATTAGAAATGGAAAATACAGAGAATATCAAATGAGGGCCACGGCGTATGACAGGTTGGCAATTAGCCGCAAAACCGTTCATGGCAGCAGCCCTCGATCTGTAAGCACCCAGAGCCACCAGGAGGGGCCGAGGTCAAGTGCCGTCACCCACCCTGAGCGGAGCCATAGCTCACGGCTCCACAAGACCCTGGGGGAAGGAACTGCCCACATAAAATGGCTCATTTGTGCGTTGATATGCACACGCAGGAATATTTGCTGTGGCCGTTATGAGGGCAGGGAGCAATTTTAAGAGCAAGAGAATCAAGAAGCGAAGCCGAGCATTTCTGTCCCGAGGGATCTGCCGCACCGCATGGTTCTCAGCCGGCATCCACTCGAAAAACGCCAGCGGGGAATCAGCAGCTTGTCTTTTATTAGAAAAATATTCAGCCGGTGGATGGCAATGAGAAAGTCAAGTTCTTACTCTACACCAACGATCCCCAAACGGGGTCCAAGGTCAGCCCCAGACTCGCCTGAATTCAAGATTAAAGGGAGCATCCTCTCTCCTCTCCTGCACCTGTCAGAGCCCGCCCATCTTCCCAGGCCGTTTAGCTAGGTGTCCCCCCACCTAAGCCACAGGGCGCACCTCCTCTCCAGAAAGCGGGTAGTCCTCACAGCTCTGAGTTTGGAATTCCCTACCTGCCTTGTGAGGTCGCTGCACCACCATCTTATATCGCTGTTTAATTTTCTGGGGGCATTCTCTAAAAGTGCATCATAATCTCCTTGTGGCAGTGATTCAGAAACTTGTCTGCATGTTGGGATCCCCCGGGGAGCTTCCAAACCACCACATCTGGAGACTGTGATGGTCTGGGGCGTGGCCTGGGTTTTGGACTTTTAAAGAAATTCCCGCCTGATTGTACCGAGCAGACAGCTTTAGGGAACTATGCCTTACAGAATCCTCTGGCATCCCAAGGGGGCTTAACACATGCTATGCACACAAGTGCTAAAATAAATGTTTGTTGAACGGATTAATGAATGACTATCTGGCAGTGGTCCAAATCATACAAAACTCCTGGAATTATAAATCTGGGGGCTTTCAAGGGTCTCCCCTACCCTTTCCCACCCACCAACCTTCCACACTTAACATCTTCTTCCAGGAGTGTTGGGCCTTAATTGAAAAGAGGCCTGGACTCATGGCTCTCGCACGTTTTAGCTGTGACGTACTCAGCCAATGACCCTTTACTGAGTGCATGCTCTAGCTCAGACAGGATACAGACCCTGGTCCCGCTTCGTGCCCAGGCCTCCAGTTTTCAGGGGGAATTGCAGCTGTCTATGTGCGCCTGTGTCCCACAGCAGCTCTGCAATGCTGCAGGCAGACAGTTGACCTCAGGCCCTCCCAGGAAACGCTGGGAGTGCTCACTTCAGTTTAGGAATACCATGACGTAGGAGGTCTCACTTGTGTGTGGAATGAACAGTCTGCCATTGTAAGAAAATCTGAAGACTAAAAAAAGCTGCGTTTATAACCAGATCACAGCCATCAGAGAATAATCCCCACTGGCCACAGAGGGACCTGAGCCACTGGCCCATAAACCCCGAGGGGGTGGGAGGATGAGGGAAGAGAAGAGAAAGGCTCTTGCTTACTCACTCACGCTTAGTGGCAAGTAGTCACCTTCCCTGGTGACCAGGACGTTCCCAAGCTGGGATTAACACTGCTCGGTGTTAAAAACAATTAGATGTAATTGTTTCTTTTATTTTCCTCTTGAGGGCAGAGGCCAGTCTCCTAGGTTCTTTGTAACTCCCTCAGAGTCTAATGCGATGCCATGAACACGATGCGTGTTAAATATTTATCGAACGAATAAAGGAGGAAATGCAGACTCCAATTATTGATGGCGACGTTGGGACATACAGAAAGTCCTCTCAAATTCAAATACCAAAAATATGCTTTCCCATCTAATAAATATTTTTTGCTGGTGTTGGTATTAATATTCAGAACTACAGAGTTTCTGAATCTGTTAGGAACGCCTATTATATTGTCCTCTTTCGAATCTCTAAACATTGTCACATTGACTGTAACTATCTTCCTCTAATTCATCCAAGGCAGTTTGGGGCAAAATTTAACCTTACATGTCTGGGCTCATTAATGAAAATTACCATATGAAACAGATTCTCTTGGGCAGCATCTGACATCCCCGTATAAAGAGTGGTTTATAGAAATAACACACAGGATTGTAAAGAGACTTCCTTTTTCTTAAGTACAAAATCGCAAGATGAAAAATACAAAGCTTGTTAGAGAAAGATGAGAGGTACTGGGCAGTAAGAAGGGCGAGTGCCAGGCACACGAGACTATTTAGAAGGAGCAGTTCACGGTCCCCGATCCCACCAATTCAAAACCAGACAGCGACAGAAACAAAACTCAAGTGTTCCATCTTCACTCGACCTCTCCTGCTCCCCCTGCACCCCTTCAACTTCAGACACCACAAACACCTTCTCCAGCCTCGCCCAGAGCCCCCTTGGCCACCAAACATGGTCTGATTAAGACTGGCTTCCTGAGCCTGCACCCAGGGGGTTCAGGGGAGAAACCCCACCCCAGGGACGCACCTGACACCTCAGCCCGGGCCCTCCCACCTGTAACTCCCCACGCGCTGTCTGTGCAGATCCCAAAGTCCGCAAGGCTTCACGTTTCTGGCCTGGCACTGGTCTCTGAGACGCACGATCTCCAGCCTCTGTGGCTCTGACCCTCTGCTTCCCCTCAGGCCTAGACCCCTACACTGTCCTCAAAGAGGAAACTGGGCAGACTACCGTGACGACCGTCCACTCGCTGTGTTTAACATCGGTCACTCAGAGCGGAGTCTGGGGGCTTCTTCACCTGGACTGGCCGTCTACACTGATCAAATCACAGGGACCTGCGGAATCTGCTTCAGGCCACCAAGAGCACTCAGGGGCGAGCAGGCCTGGCCGGTGACGGGCTTGCTCCGGGGCCCGGCGAGCCCAACCACAAGGCCGAGTGTCTTCCCCTTGTGTTCCCCACCTGGTGGGCAAGTGTGGAGAAAGCTTTCTAACAAGAATCAGCACCACAGTTCAAGGCCCAGTTTTGCCACCTAAAGCTGTGTGGCCCTTGACAAGCGCATGCATACGTGCTCTTTCTGGCTGCAGGAGTAACACTGGCTCTGAAAATGCATTTCCAACGAACTAAATAAAAGCAATTTTTAAAATACCAAGATTTTTAGCTTTTTCCTCATGTGTCCAGTTTCGTTCCTCCATCCTCTAGAAAGGCTGATCTTCATTAAGACAGGCTCTCCACAACAGACCAGGAGTCTTCTCTATCTCCAAAGACAAGGTCCATCTCTCAGCCCCGGCTCTCACTCTCTGATAGCACTCGCTGGCTTCCCTCTACTCCATTTCTCTTCTCCTTTTTTTTTTTTTTTTTGTGAGGAAGATTGGCCCTGAGCTAACATCTGTGTCAATCTTCCTTTATTTTGTTTGTGGGACAACACCACAGCATGGCTTGATGAGTGGTGTGTAGGTCCCCGCCCAGGATTCAGACACATGAACCCCTGGCCGCCAAAGCGGAGTGCATGAACTTAACCACGATGCCACTGAGCTGGCCCCCATTTCTCTTCTCCTTTACACATGCATACTTATTCCCCATTCTGAAGAGGCCAACTTTTCAGCTTTTTGGTCTCTTTTCTTCTTCCTTTCAAGATGAAATTGTCCTGTCTAGAACTGCTACTCGAATTCATTTTTTTAAATAATCATCTCTTGACTTTGTAATGCATATATAACCTCTAGTTTTCTCTAAAACAACACTTTTCAAACTGTGGGTCTTGAAATCAGTTTAGTGAGTTACAAGCAGCATTTTTTTCCTTTTTAATGAAATGGATGAAAAGAGAAGGGAAGAGCTCAGAATGCCTCCCACATGGCAAGATTAAGTACTGTTCCTAAAAACTCTTTCAGGTGTAAACTATGTTTGCTGGGTCACTATGTAAAAAGTTTGAGAAACACTACTCTATGCAAACCTGTTGGCCTCTGTAAAATGATAGTAAATGTTTACAACCAACTATTTAAAAAAAAAAAAAAAAAAGCCCTGATTTGCAGCATCTGCCAATTTCTATGGTGTAAATACGCACCATATGGCCAATTTCAAGCTCCCAACACAACACGGGGTTGGGAAGAGATGCACAATTTGCTCTGGTGAGCTGCTCAGAGCCAGCTGCCACACATGCTGGATGGCCTCATCTCCCCTAAACGCAAAGTCTCTCTCTGGTCGCTGTCTCTGGATTCGCTGCTCTCCCGGCCCTTGACTAGTGACTACTCTCCGCTCTAAACCCCATCAGGATCACAGACTCTTTGGGGTCTCCTTCTAGTTTTCTGTGGGTCTTTTTATCGCCTTTCTGGGCATTTCCCAAGGTTCAATCCTACTCTTTGTCTCCTGTAGTCACTGACTTTAAGAATTCATACATTCTCAGCGGATCTGTTTGTAAAACCCTGAAATCCACATTTCTAACCCAAATGTCCCATCTGTTCCTCATATCTTTTCTTTGGGTGGTCTGAGGCTTCTCTGTAACTCTTCTCACTATGATAAACATTCCACAGATATGTGACAGCAATAAATTAAAGAATGAATTTCTCTTTTTCTAGTGGTAGCATTTTTATTCTGTTGCCTAGGAATACCCATAGCAAGAGCTACAAACATACAAGTGCTAAAACCAACCAAGGAGGGGTGGTTCTGTGAGTGATCCAGATGAGCAGTTTTGTTTCTTGTGTGTGTGAGGAAGATTGGCCCTGAGCTAATATCTGTTGCCAATCTTCCTCTTTTTGCTTGAGGAAGATTGTCGCTGAGCTAACAACATCTGTGCCAATCTTCTCTATTGTGTGTGGGTTGCCACCACAGCATGGCTTGACAAGTGGTGCTAGGTCCGCACCTGGGATCCGAACCTGCGAACCCTGGGCTGCCAAAGCGGAGCGCATGAACTTAACCACTACACCACTGAGATGAGCAGAGTTTTTATAGTCATAGTAGGAATAAAGACCACGTATTCCAAAGATACACCGTGTCTAGGAAGTATTCACAAGATAGCTAACTTATCAAAAAAAAAAAGACAAATTTTCCAACTATCTACCTAGAATTACTCATCTATGGCTAAGCAATAAGCAAAAGAAATCTCCAAATACTACAAGTATATCTGATAAGCATAAAGAGCAACACAAAACCCTTCAATTATTCTCGACATTGTTTAAAAGGAAAAGAATCAAATGCTGAAAATACCAGATTAATGCTTATAAAGTTCTTGATCGCCAGAAGGAGAACCTCTGCTTCAGGTAATTATAAGACAATTCATATGCTGTGGGTGTTTTTTTTTTTTTCCCTTTCTATTACGAACTGTCAGAATTCAGAACTGCATTAACCTTGGACCACTGAGAAGAGATTGTCTAATTAGAAAACTGTATTTTTCAAATTCCCCCTCACAAGGGCTTGATTAATCCCCACTGTCTCAGGTAGGCGGTTCTCTAGAAGTTTGACAAATTAACAGGATATACTCCATCCTCGGTTAGGTTTAAGACATTCAACATTTTATAGACTCTCACCTCATTTGATGTAAGACCAATACCATGTCTATTTTAGACGGCAGTAGTATTAAGGTTACTTAAATAGGTCTGAATAACGCTACACAAAATCTAATGGCTGCAGAAATAATTTAGCAGAAATAGGGTGACTCTACCCTCAGCTGATCCTCACGTGCTATCAGGAGGACATGATGATAAAATGTGGAGTCAGGAAAACTAAGTTTCTATTCCAGTTAAAAGAACTCCCCAGATTGTTTGAAATTCCTCATTTTTAGCAGTGTAAGATTTTATTTGAAGAAAATGACTTCCTCCTGCCTGAGCGAGATTCTGCCAAGGCTGACCCGAACAGTGGGCAGCCTGGTGTGGCCGCTCTGTCAGGGTCGAGTTAGAGGGCCGATGCAAACCACCTGTTGCCGCTTAGCCCAGACCTGCACCAACTCCTGCCAACACTGTCCAGGCTGCCAACACTGCCAACGCTTCTCTACCCCCGATTGATGACTGAGAAGGTTCTTGGGCTGTGTGGCCACACACAGTCAGTTCGGCTCACTGACAAGACAGAGGGTCAGGACTCAAGAGCCAAGAAGCGTCTGCTCATGACTCAAGAGCCAAGAAGTGTCTGCTCATGGCTTTCTGGAATGAAAAGGTGGGAAGCTTTGCCCTGCAATTAATAATTGACATGAAAGGGGGTACCGGAGTCCAAGGTTGACCTGTGCTTTCTTTTTTTTCTCCCCTGCCTTGGAAGATTCACCCTGAGCTAACGTCTGTGCCAGTCTTCTTCTATTTTGTACATGGGTTGCTGCCACAGCATGGCTGCCGACAAGCGGTACAGGTCCGTGCCCGGGAACCGAACCCAGGCTGCCAGAGAGGAGTGCGCCAAACTTAAACCACTAGGCCATGGAGCTGGCCCCCAATCTGTGCTTTTTAAAAAATAACTCAGCATTAATTTTTACAAGCTATTCCACTTCTATTCTGATGACAAAGCTTTTTGTCATTACTTCTTCAAATTAGGGTCTAAGCATTTTTTGCCCCTGGGATCCTATAGGTATCAGTCACTCAATCTGGGCACATCTCTCTCTCGGAGCACCAGGCACCCCCTCCCCTGTGCTCGATGCCCCACAGACGCCTGGTGGCCACTTCCACTGAGGGGTGGGGCACATACACAGTCCTAACAGATCCCTTTAGAGAACTGTTCACTGCTTCTGGAGCTAAAACGGAATTTCAACGACTTATTTCTTAATTACTGAAAGATACCCTGACAGGGCCTCATATATCACTGCCAGCCTCCAAAGTACCTGTCCTTCAAGTCAATAATTTAACAACAGAGTTGCCTCTAAATCCAAGCCGCCCCCAACCTACCGCCACCCCCAGCACCCCCCAAAGGTTATAAAATGCTCATTCTTATGGCTTTCCCCCAAATCCAAAGCAAACATTGCTAGAATTTAGCCCCAAACAACCTTACTCCTCTAGCTCATCTATCTATAAAGTAGCAACTCGACTCATTATGAGAGTTGTCAAAGGATGTGAGATAAAGGTGGGGGAGGGGAGAGGGAGAACCAACCTAGAAACAAACAGGTGCATCATTCTCTAAGACAGTCCCCACCCGACAGGCCCGGCCAACCATGCCCGCCCTTCGCAGCCTCTGCTCCCAGCTGCTCTGCCCCAGAGCTCCTGCCCATGGTCCTCCTCCAGGACAATTGCTGGAGTCCTCCAAAGCCTACTGCACTCTCATGGCTCCTCACACAGAGCTGTGATCCTGGCCAGAGAAGCATCACTTTGTCTGGGGCTGGAGCGGGGAGAGAAGATGATGCTAAACTGTAGACGTTTCCCATGGATGTACAGAGGGAAGTTCTGGCTCCCAACCCTGTCGGGCCCAGGCAGAGGGCTCACAGAGGGTGATATGGGGCGCAGGAGCGGAAGTCCAGTCCCCTCGGAGCTCACGCCCTGCCTGGCAGGAGACCCCCACACACAGAAACAACCAGAGCCCCGAGCACAGGCTACCAGCACTGCAGGAGCAGGGCCACGGGAGAAGGGAAGGGTTGCCCAAAACCAGGAAACGAGAGGTTACGCACCGTTTGCAGGGAGATGGGGAACGGGACCTGCAGGCAATATTATTTCTGGAGAAAAACGTATTTGGATTCCAAACGGCTTTTCAGAACAAAGGGGGTCTACACCCTGGGATCTGCCAACACAAAGGTTCCCGTCCCAGCCTCTCTCCCCTACAGACAGGAATAATAATAGCTCTCTCCCTATCTCACAGGGTTACAATGAAGAGCGCGCGAGGAAAACGGTAGGAAAAAGCACTGTGAACTAGAAAGAACTCTGCAAATGAAGCCATTGTCACCAACAGTCAGAACTGGGCTTGTTTTCTGAGAACAGACAGCCTCAGCCCTTGCTGGTCCTCGCTGTGATGAAGACCTGGGGGAGTCGGGAGCCAGGACAGGGGACAGATGACAGCACTTCTGTCTCCCCTGACCACACCCCAACCACTCCACTCCATGTGCTGAGATTCAAACACCACTGCCCCCGGCCCACCCCATGCACAGTTAGTGGCCTTTCTATCCCGAAGACAAAGTAACTGGGCCCCACCACCTTCTGGTATCGAGGGACACCCAATTCCAGCGGAGAGACGTTTGTCATTACAGTGTAAGTTTGCACGTGAACTAAAAACAGGTCATAGTGGTAATGTGGAGGAACCCAGCCCTGTCCTGGAAAATGTCTGGCGCCTGTGCTGTTACCACCCTGCGCCCAGAGAGGAGTCTCTTCCAGAAGAACAAGACAGCAGAAAGGCATTCCGGCCAGGTCTGGAAGAAGGAGACGAGCCTGGCTCACTTAAAAGGAAGTCAGATCCCCGAGGCTCTGGGTGAAGCCCCGATTCCCAGGGCACCCCACCTGCCGAGGGCCCAGGCCCCAGGGAGCAAGGCAGCATTCACTTCCCATCTCCACTCCTGGGACAATGCCTTTGGGCTTGTCGGATGCACCTGCTTCTTGGAGCCATCCCACAGCTCTGCCTTTCCCTGTTCCTGCCTCCCCCACCTGCTGGTTCTATGACCTTCCACACCTATGAAGCCTCAGCCTCCTGGCCTGCGAAATGGAGAGAAAAATCCCTACCTCCCAGAACCGTCTCAAAGACTAAAATCTGTGACGAGGCCAGCACAGACGGCCCTGATAAATGACTGTGCTCCCTAACCTCTCCTGCGGGGGTCGTCCACCCGAGACCAGGCAGTCCTGGGAGGTGCAGCTCAGCTGGACTGGGAGAACAGACACTTCTTTCTCTCTCTCTGCTAGTCTGGTCCCTGTCCCCTGCCCCCTTCCTGGCTGCCTCTTGCTAAGGCTGCTGGCAGCAGCTCGCGCACCCAGGGGAGCCACTTAGCCCCAATGGTAGTGCTTAGGGCTAAAGAGATTTCTGACTGTGGTGTTTCCATTATTGATAATAAAGCCCCCAGAACTCTAATTACACTGCTTCCCTGTGTGCTCAGGGCACACAATCAGGTCAGAAGGAGGAGGATGTGGAAATCCTGCATTTCATCGATGGGTGAGCCATGGCCAGCTCTATTCCTACTGTTCATGTGAAATACATGTTTGATGCCTAAAAGGCACCAAAAAAACACAAATAGAAACAGAACATGAATCACGGTTTGACAGCTTTGTCATGCAAATAAGACACTATAAAACTTCAAAGCTTCCCTCTTGCGTCAATAGCTGATTTTAAAGGGTAAACTGGGACTGAGCACTGAGCACTGAAACAGGAGTCGGATGTGTGTTCTAATTAATTCCGGCTCTACCAGGCACGCTCCAGGCAACTCACTGATCCTGTTTCAGTGTACAGAAAACGGGGCTCAACTGACCCAAAGCAGGATTCTGAGATGAGCCACGAGCCCCTGACACTGCCCTAGATTCCTAGCCATTTCTCCAGTTGGCCATTCCCATGCCACTCGATCTGTTCTTCCTTCCTCCCCAGTGTCGAAGCCTGCTCACGCTCCTCGCCACCCTCTTTCAGCTGACAACCTTGCCTCATGCTTTACTGAGATGCTGCAGTTGTACACATCCCCACCTGCAACTCCACAAACCTTTGTGCCAGCTGTCACCCGCCCGCCCTGCACCCCCACTCAGAGTCCCTCCTCTTGCTCCTAATCAATGTGCTTGGGAGGCCATCCCCTCTCACATCCTCACAGACCTCGCCTCTTCCCCCTTTCTGGTTCATCAGTCTCTCCCTCTACTGGATTATTTGCATCAGCAAACAAATGTCTGCTGCAAAAACAGATTCTCCCCTCGTACAAACAATATAAGCCTTTCTCTTGGCCCCATCTCCCCTCCAAGCCACCACCCTATCGTTCTGCTCTCTTCACAAACATCTCCAAACCATATCTATATACTGTCCCCACTTCCTCACCTTCTGTTCTTCCTTCAACTGGCTCCACCGTCAACAACAACCGCCATGTTGCCAAACCCCATGGAGCTTGTTCAATCTTCTTAGATCTCCCAGCAGCCTTTGATGTGGCTGACCACGCCCTCCTCCTTCAAACCCCGCTGTGTGTGTTCCCTGATGTCATGCGCCTTCTTTGCAGGCCTTTTGGCCTCCACTCAACCTCTACACGTTGCAGTTCTCGGGGATCAGGCCGGGGTCCAGCCTTTGCACACTCTCCCTACATCACCTCACCCCTTCTGAGGGCACTGATGTCACCCAAAAGCCAAACATGCCGATAGCGACATCTCCAACCTAGACCTCTCCCCCCACTCATATACCCAACCTGACACCTTCACTGGAGCTCTTACAGACAATTCAACTTCAGGGGTCCAAATGGTCCTCGAGCTTCCCCCAAACCTGGGTGCTCAGGCTGGACCTGTTTGGGAGGAGTCGATCTCCCTCCCTCACCTCATATCACCCAGCCTCTTGATGCTGCCTCCAAAATGTACCCTCTATTCACCCAGTCCTCTCCACCCCCCGCACTCCCGTCTCCTCTACGGCCCCCTCAGCCCGGTCTACTGCAGTTACCTCATGGCTGGTATCCTGTTTCCACTCTTGCAACTGAACAATCCAATCCACACACCAATGTAATCTTTTAAATCCAAACTCCCTACCCAGAGGCCCTCCACCTCGCCTTACTACTCCAGCCTTCACCACTAAGCTTGGGCCAAATCCTTTCCTTTGCACACAATGCTCCAAGTGCCTTCCAGCCTGAGGGCCTTCACCCTAGCGAGTGGGATGCTCTTCCCACCCCCAGACACCGACTACCCCATCTCCACCTGTGGGGACCCATCTAATCCTTCAGATCTCAGCTTCAAAGTCACTTCCTCAGAAAGGAACATTCAATGATATGTTTATTTCACTGATGTCTGCCTCCTACACTATTAGTCTGCAAACTCCTTGAAAATAGAGACCATGTATATTTTATTTAGCACTGCAGACTGCCTGGCAGAGAACACGTATTATAGACGTCCTGTAAGTATTTGCTGAGTAAATGAACAACTCCGTGTGAACGTACTCTGAAAAACGTGATGTTTTATAAAATTAGTTGTAATTTTTAAAAAGGAAGTAAGATGACTCGAGAACTCCACCATCACCAACAGACAACTCAAACTGATAAAGGAAGAGATGACTCACTAGTATTTATTCCAATTCCTAAAAAATTATAACTCACTTTGCAGAAGGGAAAACGACAATGAGGAATTCTGCTTCCCTTTTTCACCTAAACTCAAAATTAATGGCATTTTGAACAAAGTCTTTTAATTGCAGAATTAAAAAATTCATGCTCAGTTATCATATTCAATATTTTAAATTTACTATGGCATCTATCATTTGAAAGAAGCACAGAGATAAAATTTATACCTCCACTAATTGGCTAGTCCCTACCCTCCCGACAATGCGAGCAGAGGGAACATGGGCCATTCTCACAGCCTAACTCCCTCGTTTTCCCAATATTCTCCATTTATCACGGGATTTCCCGATGCCAGGCAAGGATCCACGCTTCAATGGACATTGTCACATTGAGAACTTCACCAAAAGATGTCTAAAGTCCTTTCTTTCTATTTGGTCTTAGAATAACCTCTTGTCTCTGAAGAGTTCTAAGTGTGCCTCCCCTATTGAGATATTTTCTTGTACTTAGACATGGAGCTTTTTCTTCATTGCTGTCCTCCAATCTCTTGTCATCCAATGTCTTCTGATCCCCATACTGGTGGGTTAACTTGCACTCTTCAACTGCCCCTGTTTGTGCGTACCGTCTCTATCCAGTTCACATTCACCTTAGAACTGGAGCAGATCTGAAGGGCTGGAAGGAGGGCGGGAATGAAGCCCGTTTCTCTCGATTGATTTGTCCACACGCACAGATGCGTATTCTCTCTGTGTCACGGCCACCAACAGCTTTTGACAGCTCTGTAGCTTTCACCCAGGATGCTTTTAGAATCAGCACCCTAATCTAAGGCCATCAAAGCCACAATGTTTAATTTTTCCTTAGAATTACAGAACTGGAGGAGTCCTCAGTGATCATTTATTTCATAAAGACACGGAGAAATAAATGTCAAGTCAGATATCAAACAACCCTACAATCACTGGTATAAACACCCCACACCTGGAACCAGGCTGTGGCTGGCCAGTCCAGGATTCTGTCACTTGAATCTGATCATTGTTGTTTTAAGCACTGTGGGGTTTTTCTTAGCCAATATGCATATTAAAGGAATGTACAGTCCCACCCAAGCATAAAACAAAAGTCCTAAGAAGTAAAAGTAAAAAGCAATATATATATATGCAAAATCTCTAGGAACCAGGTTTATTGAATATTTCTGGAAGCAAACAATATACACAAATTCTACTTTAATAACAGTATTAACAAAGCTTATGAAAGAGCTATTCTTGACAAAAGAAACTCAAAATAAAATAAAACCTTACGGGCCGACCCCGTGGCTGAGCGGTTAAGTTCATGTGCTCAGCTTCCATGGCCCAGGGTTTCACCAGTCAGGATCCTGGGCACGGACCTAGCACCACTCATCAAGCCATGCTGAGGCAGCATCCCACATAGCAGAACTAGAAGGACCTGCAACTAGAATATACAACTACGCACCAGGGAGCTTTGGGAGCAGAAGAAAAAATAAAAAAAATAAAACCTTAGTGGCCAGCCTGGTGGCATAGCAGTTAAGTTTGCATGCTCTGCTTTGGCGGCCTGGGGTTTGCCAGTTCGGATCCCAGGTGTGGACCTATGCACTGCTTATCAAGCCATGCTATGGCAGGTGTCCCACATATGAAATAGAGGAAGATGGGCAGGGATGTTAGCTCATGGCCAATCTTCCTCAGCAAAAAGAGAAGGATTGGTGGCAGATGTTAGCTCATGGCTAATCTTCCTCAAAATAAAATAAAATGAAACCTTAGTCATTCAGGCCAATTTCAGAGAAGATCAGTCAAAATCAGCATAAATGACACAGAATAGATCAATAGAACAAAGACCATGAGGTCCCTCATTTTCAGCTGCTCCCTGTAACCACCCTGCATGGTAACCCAGTGTCCGAGCAAAGACTCATCAACCTTAAAGAATGAAAGAAGTTACACTTCTCATTAGGAATGTCCATTCGCATTCAGATAATTAATGTGCTTACACACTTACCACAATCTAAAGTAGGTTGAATGAGGCCCTGAAATGTTATTGAGGCTATTAATTTCTCAATAAATCTTTTCTTTTGAGAAGAATACAAAAAAAAAAAAATTTCAGCCCATGTCTAGTCATCAACCTGGGAATCATTAACCTTGAATTATTTTATAACTTTATTACAAACTTCCATGAGGCAAACTGACTTTTTATAAAATACACAAAATGTGTATTTTCATGCATAGATGTGATCCCATAGATGAGCATTTTAGCTTTTTCTAGATTTGCTCTTCAGAACATGAAGTTATTTGTTATCATACATCCTTTGTAGATATTCATAGTGAAATAGTAATCTCTAGCTCTTCAAAAATAATTAAGGCAAAATCTATACATTAAGATATATATAGTAATAATCAAATAAGTTAACCAAAAAAATCATGATTTATTCTTTTCTGAAGACTGTTTATAAACAATTATACCTGAAAGTGAAACTCACTTATATCAAGCTGGTTAATTTTCAAGGGAGCTTCATACATAAGCTACTGGGTCTCCTTATTTATTTAAAACACCACACAATGAACCTGAGTTTGCCCCTTGATTCATAAAAACAATCTATCTTAATTTCTTTCCTGCAAACTTGTGCAAAGGTTTTCCACTGATTATATTAGTTCTTTTGTACAAAAGTCCTTAATGAGACCCACTGTCAGGCCACAACTACCAGACGGCCAGGCAGGGGAGGGATGGCAGGAAGCTGTACGTGAAATTAGAATTCTGCAGGAAGAGAAACAGCAAATCATCAGATCCACAGATCTGCCTAGCAAAACCAGAGGGCATTCAATTTCAACTGGCTGAAGGAACAAATTTGATCTTAATTACTAAGAAGCTCTTACAAGTTGTGTGGGAGTCACAGCTTAAGAAGGATCAGTCTCCTAACTTCTTGATAAATTAGCTTCTCAAGACTAACCTTTTGGATGCCAAAGAAATATATCACAGGCATGGCAGTCAGGAAAATGTCAGTGTTCAAGGGGGTAAGGTAAATGGCTCAGTAATCACTAAAATGACATCAATGCATGCTTAACGATATGCTAAATCTGAAAAGTAAAGATTACATTTAAATATAAAATTTAAAGAGGCAGTGCCACACACTGGCAAAACTATTTAAAGTTGCCACACGGAACTCTCGCCTTAATCAAGTCCAGCATTTCCCCTTCAGCGTTATATCCTTTTTAGAGTTTTCCTGCAGAAATATGAACCGACTCTGGAAAGAGCCCCACGTCTCCATTTCTGCCCCAGGCATCTAGAGTTTGGCTGCCACTCATTCTTGGGACATCAAGACTATGGTCCCTTCCACGATGAGCAGGTATGATGCAACAGGCCAAGTCATCCTGGCTTCTTGACTGATGGGGATGGAAGAGGAGGCCAAGCAAAGAGGCACGCTTACCCACAAATCCCTTGGCCAACAGGAAACAGCATGGCGGGAAAACTCATGCAAGTTTGATGAACTTGGGGAGCACCATTAAAATGTGAAGTTTAACAATGGCTCTCAAGGATGACTAAGTTGATTCTACTCCAACTCTCTGATCTGTAAACCAAGCCATCAAAATTGGTTACAAAAACCCAAGGAAAGAGTGATATCTGAATTACCACGCGTATTGTACCTCCATTTTATAAAATTGGTATTTTGATTAAATGTGCTTCACTCTAATGAATTTCACGGAAAGAAAGGAGCCAAAAATGTCAGCTGAATACTTCATCCGAGGTTTAGCAACCACCCCCTCATAAAAATAAAAATCTTCCAAAGCTTTGTTATATGGTAAATTAGATAAATCTGCCGCTTCCTGGTTTTTTAATTGTCATTCCTGTGAAAAGTGTCACTATAATAATGCTGACTTCTTCCTGCCACTTAATGTTACTGACATTACACTCTCTTTTAGATTTTTCAGGAAAAGGATGAGATAAAAAGCAGTTTCTTTGGCAGGGTGAATTCTCATTTTCCATATTAATACTACATTATAATCAAATAGTTTCATGAAGTTTTGATCCTAAGGCTGAAAGAACAAAAACACCCTTTAAAGATGCCTCTCCAGAGACACAGCCCGGAAAACGCTCCAGCTTCCTATTATGTTACAAGTATTCTGTGTTTCCCTCCTTTGCACAAAGTGTCAATCAGGACTAATGACTTCCAAACTCACAGACTTAATAAGGAGAATTAAACTGTATATGTTATTGGTAAACTCAAACTTACACAATTCCCAGGCTCCCCTTCGGAGAAATGTTAAAGGGAACCATGTGCAAATGGCTTTGTGCCCAATGCCAAGTGCAGGCACCAACGCCGAGCCACCTGGGAGTCACTTCCTCTAAGCCTTCGTGTGCACAAGTGCAAAGTGAGAAGAGGATGGGCCACTGAGCTACGATCTAAGAAACATTTCAGAAAAGCTGAATTCCTGTGTCCTACACCAGAGAGAGAGTGGGGTAGCAAAGAGCACTGACCTTGGAATTAGGGGACGTCACCCTGCCTAAGTGGCGTTATACAAGTTACTTACCATTTCCGGGCCTTCATTTCCTCATCTATGAAAGAAATAGGTAGGCTTAGACCCTGTGGGGAACCCCAAGGCACCACTGAAGTTCTACAAGGGGTCCAAGCATGGGCCACAGACCGGGCAGATATCATCTCTAGCACATGCGTACACTCTTTCCAAGCACACACGAATGCCGTTTAATAAAGTTTAGATTAATGCAAAGCTCACAGATACAGACAACAGACTGATGGTTGCCAGAGGTGGGGCAGAAGGTGGCAGGTGGGTGAAATGGGTGAAGGTGGTCAAAAGGTAAAACTTCCAGTTATAAATGAATAAGTCATGGGGATGTAATCTACAGTATCCTGACTATAGTTAATTAATACTGTATTGCATATTTGAAAGTTGCTAAGAGAGAAGATCTGGAAAGTTCTCATCACAAGAAAAAAGTATTTTTGAATCAAATAACCCAATTACAAAATGGGCAGGGGACATGAACAGACATTTCTCCAAAGAAGATATACGGATGGCCAATAGACACATGAAAAGGTGCTCATCATCACTAATCATCAGGGAAATGCAAATCAAAACTACACTAAGATATCACCTTACACCTGTTAGAATGGCAAAAATATCCAAAACCAAGAGTGACAAATGTTGGAGAGGCTGTGGAGAAAAGGGAACCCTCATACACTGTTGGTGGGAATGCAAACTGGTGCAGCCACTATGGAAAACAGTATGGAGATTCCTCAAAAAGTTAAGAATAGAAATACCTTATGACCCAGTCATCCCACTACTGGGTATCTATCCTAAGAAGCTGAAATCAGCAATTTCAGAAGCTCTATGCACCCCTATCTTCATTGCAGCATTATTCACAATAGCCAAGTCATGGAACCAAACTAAGTGCCCAGCAACTGATGATTGGATAAAGAAGATATGGTATATATGTACAATGGAATATTACTCAGCTATAAAAAAGGACAAAGTCATCCCATTCACAACAACATGGATAGACCTTGAGGGTATTATGTTGAGCGAAATAAGCCAGACAGAGAAAGACGAACTTGGTATGACTCCACTTATAGGTGGTAGTTAACGTATGGACAAAGAGAACTGATTGGTGGTTGCCAGGGGAAAGGTGGGTGGGGGGAGGGCACTAGGGGAGAAGTGGTGTAACTACAACATGACTAATAATAATGTACAACTGTAATTTCACAAAGATGTTAACTTTTATAACCTTAATAAAAAAATAAATTAAAAAAAAATTCTAACCACAAAAAAAAAAAAAGAAAGAAAGAAAAAAGTATTTTTGTAACTATGTACGACAACGGATGTCAACTGGAATTATTGTGGCGATCATTTCATAATATATATAAATATCAAATCATTATGTTGTATACCGAAAACTAACATGTCACATGTCAATTATACCTCAATTTAAAAAAAAAGACAGTAATAGTTCAACTAGCATTCTATAGGAGTTCTGGAAGTTTTTTGTGACGTTTAAGAGGGTCCCTCTATACTCAAAAGAATTAGAAAATTATTGGTCTAGAATTCTAGATAATCTCTAAAGCTCCTTTGCAGGGATTAATACATAATCTATCCTGCCTGGGAAAGCAGCTCAGCCATGTCACGTCTCATGTCACGACTGATGTCAGCGAGGAAAGAAAGGGTTAAGTCTACCCAATTCAAGACATTATCACTTATTTTTTAAAATTCATTTAAGTCTTAAAACAGAAGTAAAAAAAGAATCTGCATTTTAGTCAATTATCACTAAACATTTCTCTTCCATCCAAGACTACCCAAATATTTATTTCTCTGTAGCCCGAAATCCCTTGAAAAGACAAGGTGGAGTGTACGGTTTATAGCCAGTCACTGTTATTCGGACGTAAAGCCCATCTTTATGTGTATTATGACGGTAGTAATACTAACTGCCTTTTAAAAACCATTTAATACCTTCTGCGACTTTTATGGTACATCAAATTACAAGTTAACTCGCGTGAAAGAAAATTGTCTACATTCTAACATAGCTACATGTAAAATGAATAATTGATAAGTCAGGGCAAAGAGCTTTGAAAACCTAGAGGTATCATATGGATAGTGAAAAATAACACAGACAGACAACCAGCGCCCTGAAACTCAGCAAGCATTCAATAAGAAACAATCAGTGAAGTTGGACGAACGCCTGCGTGGGGTTTTTTTTTGTTTTTATTCTTTCTGGAAAGGAGCTCTGAAAGCTACTCTCTCCAACTTGGACAAAAGGCAGGGTCTCAGAACAAACAAAACCAGCTCCTTGAGAGCTTCCAGAACACTGGGAAGCCGGGGGATTGCAAATTGCTGCCAAGCCTTTGGCTTCTAGGTCACTGCCACTAATCTGCCTGCGGCTCACAATGATGGAAGAAGGCACAGATCCCGTGGGGAGAGCAGCTCAGGGACCAATGAGGACCCGTCTACGCCGGTCCAACCACTGGCATCTTTCTGCAACCAGCCTCAGTGGGACAGACCCACCCCTCCTAAGAAACGCTCCACACGGAGTTTCCCCCAAGGACCAATATTTTGCTGTCTTGACGCAGTGAAATAAGCATGGTGGCAGTCAGACACTTCAACACAGACCATCACCAACCAACCTGCTCACTTCTGCGATTCTGAGATGGGACAGTGAACTGGACTGTGAAAAATTTCTGTCGCATGCACCTACAAACAACTCATCATTTCCCTCCTTTCGTACCACTGAAAGCTTAAGAGTCAAAATCAGGATGACAAAAAGTTTCCAAAACACGTTAGCACAAGTTTCGTTTCACTTGCTCCACGCAGCTGCACAGCTGAGGCTGAGCAGTCGGTTCTGCCCTCTGCCAACCAGCATCCCGCTCTTCCTCCTCCTCCGAGGGGTGAGGTCAGAGGGACTAATCTGCCTACTAAACCCCCTTAATCACTAAACTGTGTTTTATTCTCTGAAAACCCCGAGTGCTTTGAAGTCTCCCGCTCTCCTTCCTCAATTCCTTCTCCACCTCCAGGCACCGTTTTTTTTTTTCTTTCAAAAATGGAGCAGATGGCCTGAAGCAGTTGAAAAAGAAATTTATGGGGCTTATTTAACGTGATTAAGGTCCAGGAACATTAGTAAAAATATATAAATTAGGCTAAATGCAGACTTGGAAGTCTTCATAAGGAAAACCCACCAGGGAAGAGGCAACAAGCAGAAAGGTCTTACATCCCGCCTTGAACCCGGTTTCCTGAAGGCACAGCCTTTCCCATTTGGACGGCCTTAATCTACTTTACTTCCAGCAGAGCCGGTCTGTTCATTTCCAGATGTAAATACAGGTCCCAACTTTATGAAAAATCAGCAACCAGCATAGGCAGCCCAATTTGCCTCTTTTATGGCATCAGCTGCGTGTTCTCCAGGGAATAAAAGAAAAAGGGAAGCTGTGGCTTGTCCCTCCCATTTGATCTCTGAAGTGATTCTCATTGGGGCTCAGATAGGCAAGAAATTATAAGCACCCTCCCCTAATTTAAAGATGAAAACCGGAGATGGCCAGGACTTTCAGTTCCACACTTCTGGTTTGTGGTCTGACCTGGGTCCACGCTGGGACTGCAGAGGCCCCTGGAACAGAATGAGCCTACCGCATCATCCTCCCGATGTCCAGCTCACAGTGTCCCCTGCTTCCCAGAGACGAGCTTAAGCCAGATTCCCTCAGTGGGAGGAGGGGCTGAAGGAACCCTGCTTCTCATCAGAGAAAGCCCTGGCCAGTACTTGCTTAGCCGGTTCCGCTTCCATGCAGCCAAGAAACAAGCTGCAGAGTCACCATGCACATTCCTCAGCTACCTCCGCCAGGGCTGTGGCCCTTTGCAGGAAGCCTGCCATCAACTCTCTGGCATTGGACAGCCTGGCAGGCCACCAGTGAAACACATCAGCCCCACTGCAGGCCACAGAGCCCAGGACCTCAGGGCCAGGCAGCGTGACCACCACCATGTTTCCATCCATTGGCTCTCCTTGGAACTTAAGGGATGGGGGTGGAAACTGGGGTCGTTGAATAGGATTTTTTTTTTCTTTTCAGCTGTTGATGACTGAAAAGGGAGATGACACTTTCTGACCAACTATCTTATTCAAGCACTCACAGAGGCTATGCCACTAAAGCAGAAAGGAACAGAAAACACGCCCTACCGTAAGGGTATTTAGTATCCAGCTTATTCTCCGCTGTCCTCCTCCAAGGCAACAGGTCATCGCTGCACCCATTTGGCATTCCATTGTACCCAATCCCGACAATCTTGTTTTCTGCATTCACGATGCAGGCTCCAACCTACAGGGAAATACGCCCAAGGCCTGGTGACTGCAAGTGGCTGGTCTGCCAGTGAGGGGGCAGGAAATGAAATGAGAGGCCTGCAGACCGCCTAAACAGGCGTGCGGCTTCTGCAAGTGCGAAGAGCTGTCTCCCTCCCCTCTTTCTGTGGCAGCTCCCACAAGCCGAAGAAAGTGCACCCGTGGCCCCTGAGCGGGTACAAGAGGTGGTGAACAATGGCTTGTGACAATTGACTCTCTCACACAGGAAAATGAAAGCATGTACGAAGGCGCACAAAACACAGCAGATTGAGTAGCCTATGTAAGTGGACGGGTATACACTGAGTCTCTCCCTTTGTAACTGGCTCATTTGCAGGTATCTCTGTGTCTGTGAGTGTCTAAACACTCCCATAAAACTCACTTACCTGCGAATTTGGATCTTTGCTTCTCTGTGCCGATAGGAAGGCCACCGCCATGAAATACTCAGGCCACTGCAAATAGTCATCACGTTTTCTCCAGGACACTTCACTCATGTTGGGTCTAGAAGGAAAAGAACCAACAGCAGTTGAGACAAGCATTTTGGTAAATCTGCTTTCCAATTCAACCCAACCACATGAAACCATGGATCTCAAACTCAGACAATTCCAGGAACATCTATCAATCCGAAATCATAGAACATGGCCCCTAGCCAGGCTCTGGCCTTAAGAAAAACATTTAAAAATTCAGTTCCTATTTCTGAAGTCTGGATTCGGCATGTATAGCTTCACATTCCCAAATACTATATCTACGTACTGCTTTCTCATAGGATTTTTTTAAAGTTACCACAAATGCCTGCCATACAATTTGTTCTCAGTCCTTGACCTCTCACCCTGATAAAATGGGGCCAGCACAAGCGGGAGGGGGAAAGAGAACACTTACGGATCCCCTAAAACATTTCAGACACTGCTGCAGGTGACCTACATGCTCTGCCTGAGGTAGGCAGTCACATCCCACCTTAGAGACGGAAAACTTAGGTAACTCCCGCTAAACCACACAGATTATCCATGCCAGTGGGATTCCACTTGGAGCTGTCCCAGCTCTGACATCAACCAAATAACTGATTTCCCCTTAGCTTCCCCAGAGGGATGGAAGTTACGAACTCTGAGCACTGAATCAAATGAGGACAAAGTATGAAAAGTGTCAAGTGCTATTGCTCAGATGAGGTCTGAGTAACATGGGCTTCACTCTCTGGTAGATGCAAGCTGTCTCTACAACAGGGAGAGCCCATGATGCGGCCTGAAGCTTCCACTCAGGGGGTCCTCTCAAGAAGCGGACAAAGGGCAAAGAAGGAAGACTACACAAGAACAGGGCGGAGATCACCGAGAAGTCCTGAGAAGACGTAGGTAACTGGGCAAAGGAAGTGAGGATTTCCCAAAACGCCGGCTTCAGGCTCTAAACCTGAAGCTGAAGCTATTGTACAGGGCTGCAGGGCTGCAGGGCCGAGGGCTGGGATGTGGTGACCGAGTCCGCACTGCGAACCGCGACTCCCCACTGATTCTGTTGCCCAAATTCTGAGAGGCTGTTAGCTCTCTGAAGACGAAGCGATGTGGGATGGGACTGTTTACCACCGAGCTTAAGGGTCAGCATTCATAATCGCTCAGGGCGCCAGATAAGTGGCTACTCCACAGAAGGTGGGGAGGGGAAGGCGAGGAGGTAAAGGAACTTATGACTCCACCGTAGGTTTGGTTTAACGGGCACTGGAGCCCCCAAACCCAGCTGCAGAAACAGAAAAGGGACTAGTCCAGGGAGATGCATCTAGTCACCGACCCGGAGAGAACCCAGGCGCCGCCCACACCCGTCGATTCCGATCCCGGGAGGAAACCGCGCATCCCCACCCCACACGTGGGCCTCCGAAGTGACTGCTCTTTTCAGACGCCCAGAACCACCTCCCTCGGCTTTACCGGGGGAGGAAGCCTCCTGGAGGCCGCGGGGTCCGCCGCCGAGTTTCCCGAGCACTCCCGGCCCCGCACAGTCTGCCCAGCAGCAGCTTTAACCGGGAGGGGAGCATCCTCGGGGCTCGCCGCTCCCAAGTCCCGGGCCGCGAGCCGGGCGCCCCGCACCGCCGCGCCCAGCGCTCGGGCCGCGCCACGTGGCACGCGGGCGGCGACCTCGCACGGCCGTCCCCGCCCATCCTCGGGCCCGGTCCCCGACCTGCAGGCCGGCGCTCGTCCCCGCCGCCGCCGCCGCCGCCGCCGTCCCCGCCGCGCCCAGGGGAAGGAAGTCGGGAGAGGAGGCGGGGCCGCCGGGGGCCGGAAGGTGGCGCGTCCCGGGCGGCGGCGGCGGCGCGCGCTGGGAAGGGGGCGGGAGGGCGCGCTCCCGGCGGGGGTTCCCGGGCGAGGTCGCCTCCGGTTCCTTGTTCCGGTCGCGCAGGGAGCTCGCTCAGCCCGCGATCGGGCCGGCGACCTTCAGGGCCAGCGCACCAAAGACTCCTGCCGGGGCTGGCTGTCCCCTTTGCTGTGGTGGGCGGTTTGGGGTTTGCCCCTGACTGTGTGCTGTTGGCGGTGGCCCCGCCGCCCTGGGTCCCCGGCTCCCCGCGCCGCCGCTCGCGTTCGTGGTCCCCAGGTTGGGCGCCTGGAGGGACTGCGCGCGGCCGCTGCCAGGGCTCTGACCTCATAACCGTTGCATTTTTCAGATCTCTAAATCTGAGGCTGGGTCATTTGGGTTCTTGATGATGTTTGTTTTTTTCCCCACCTGGATCTGCCCTCAACCACTGCAAGCTCTCGCTGTAAATACATATTAAACGTGAATAAAAGACGATCTGAAAGAGTCTAGTGCCGTGTAACTGAAAGGGGAATGCAGTAAGGAGACCTGGGTTTGGCCTCTGGAATGCTCCAGCTGTGTCGCTGTGTCGCAATATTCCCTGGGGAATAATGACCCCTTGCAGTTTCACAGTTTCGTACAGGAGGGGTTTGGAGCAGCGAACTGGGTCGGCTGTGCCTCGAAGCACAGATGCCTCGAAGCTGTATTTGCATTTGCGCTTTGCATGGCTGCCTTACAGTTTCTACTCGAATTGTGTGGAAGGGTCTTAGATGTGTGCTAAAGCCTGCTGCCCCTTCCTAACCCCCACCATTGTGTGCCCACCCCTCTTGGTATTTCCCCATAACGTCTGCCGGCTATAAAAGTGTGCCTATTATGTTACCATTGTTTAAAAGATCAGGAAAACATGGCACAGGCCACTAGGAAAGACCATCAGTGATTTTCTGATAGGAAAGACCATCAGTGATTTTCTGAAGTCATATGCCCCAAGGAACAAATCTGATTTTCTTGAACTGCATTATTCTATTCAGACATCTAGCTCCTAAGTCTGATGGAACATTGGTTCCAGCCCAGAGAATGACAAAAGAACCTCTTTCTGTTTTACACATGGGCTTGAGGATACTGTCAGCACTCCATAAATAATAGCTACTGTAACAATCATGAGTTCTGATCGGCACATCCCAGATCTGAGCCTCTAATCCAAACAAAAGCTTGTTAACTATATTAATTTAGCCTAACGGAGGAAGAATGATGAGAATAAACAGTTGGTTCTATCTAATTTCTCACTACAGCAGACACATCATTCTTCATCTCTATGGTCCTGCCTGTAGATTCAATAATTAAATTATGTACTGCATTTGGTGGATGCCGGGAAAGCAAAGGGGAAAAATACTTCATCATTAACTATAGATTTTTTTTTCCTTGATAAGACTCAGGCTTGAAAGCACTACATAGATTAAGATGATGATTTTTAATGTCAAGTTAACTTTACTTGGCTGTCTTGTTGCCACTAAAATTTATTATATGCTGAGCTCCTGTTTCCCTTCCCCCTCCCAGATCCACTGCTTGGTCTTTGTGACACTCATCTATAGTCCTTGAGTCTTCATAGATCCATTTCTCTTCTTACCAACCTCCAACCTATACATCACCAATTGCCGCTGGTCCTTCAACCACAACATCATTAAGCTTTCTTCCTTCCTCTGCTCTGTAAAGACTGTCATACATAATTTAGCTACTTCTCATCATTCTCCATTTTGGTCAACGCACACAGTCCTCACTGCAATAAATTCAGGATGCTACTCGCTGCAAACACATTACCCTGAATGTTCCTGCATTTCACTGAAAGTCTCTCATCTTATAAGATGACATCATTCATAATCCAGGAAACCCTCCTGATTCGTAGTTTCACAACTTGAGGTTTCAATGATTCTGCACCAACAGCAAACCCGGGCAGCCAAGGAGGAAAAAAATGCATTCCTTGGTTTACCTTGCTCATTAACACCTTCTAACTCCAAGTGTGACAGTAGGTGTTAAATCTCTCTTGTTAATACCTTGTATTTTGGTTTATAATTGAGGATCTTTCTCCAGATCCCACAGACACAGAGGCTGGCTACGTTTTCAGCCATCTGAAGAGCAAGGAGAGGGAGCTTCACAAAGGATGAACTCAATCAGGTGTTTGTAAGGACTGTTGTCACAGGCTTTGGTCTGGCTCCTCCATTTATATGTCTGACCTGGAATATACTTTAGTACCTCGAATGTGGGGGATCCGGACTGAAAGGACAGAAGTCAAGGTAAGATGCTTCTGGGGCTACCCCACATGTGGATTGATGGCGTTCCTGGATGTCTGCTCTACCAAAATACTCCTTACCCTTCTCCCACTGCCTCTGCTTGCCCAGGAAACGATGTGACTTCCAACCTAGAACAGAGGCACGGAGTCTGGACAGTGGCTAATATGTGCATCGAGTTTGTTGTGGGAGAAAAGGCACAAGGCTTCGAGTCAAACCAGACTTTGAACTCTAATTCCACTTTTACTACCCAAGTGACCTTCAGAAGTTACGTACATTCTGGGAATCTTTGTTTCCTCATCTGTAAAATCAACGTTCATCCATTCAATCATTTTTATTAATTCTCTATGTGGTAGGTGCTTTGATTACCAACAGTGAGAAATATAACCAGTTTTTGCTCTCACAGGGTTTACTCCCCCTTCTCTCAAATGCTGAATACATTATCCTCATTGCTGGCTCTGTTAACAAAGTAAATGTTAGTATAAGATAAGTCACCCACTGGAATATCTTTGTTCTTAATCCAGTGGCCGTCAGCACCAAAACCTTCTTTTCATAGCTCAACAAGAGCATTTAGAAGCAAAGTACCATTTTTACTGTTTTTCGAAGGAATAATTGTTTATATTTCCATGCAGTGGTCCAAACTATTTAAACCTTAAGTAAGTAGATGGATGGAATTCTACGAAACCAGAAGAAAAGTCAATGAAAATTCTAGAAAAAAAATTAAGTACGTGGTCTTGTCTATATATAAATTTTTATATGTGAGTTAGAGCATGAGGTCAGTTGTTTGTGTTCGATGAAACACATACAGACTTCAAACTGATATGACAGAATATTCCCGTGCAAAAAATTCAAGATTCCTAAATAGGATTTGTGTTATGAGTTGATGCCCTCAAGTTTCTTTATCATTCCACATCTTCCAAATCTTCATGAAGGTCAATGAGGAAATGTTAACTTGGCATCTGCACAGAGCTGGGTGCTTTGCTATCGTATATCAATAAATGTTTGTCAGCTAAAGAGTGAATTAATGGACAATAATAGCTTTATGCCAAATTTTTTGGAGCCTCCAATGCCTAAAAAGTCTTTGTCTCTAAACTCTAGTTTTACCTCTCTATTGGCTTCCTTCGTCTCCTGGGGTTTAAAGAACTTGGAAAGACATTTGTTCAGTGAGGTCTTGGGGCCAATGGGTCAGGAACCAAGGGCTTAAGCAGAGTTGTTTTCAAGAGGTGTAGCATCTCAGTCTTAGGCTTTGAGTCTTGCCTGGCAAATAACCATCTCTAGAACCAGAATGGAAGGCAGCGGGGAAGGCGGTGTGCTTTTTTGTGGTGTCGATTCTCCCACAACTTCCTTTTCCTCTACAGAGCTGAACTTGTCGCCTCTTTCATACATAACCCGTTGAAGTGGATGGAAATTACATGTCTCATCACTTCAGAAAAGAACAAAATACATAAAATGTAAATCTAAAAGAAATGGGCAATTTTCTTGTGCCACTTTATATTTCTGTGTAAGTTACCAGGTGCCAATCACTCTTACTTTTTAAAATTCAAATTTGTCAAGCAGCCTGTAAGCTTTGTGTTGTACAAGAAAAGATAATGCTTCATGTGGAACAGTCACTTATGCTCGTTCTGCAAAAGTACCTGCCAAAAGAGAATTTGTCAGATTGCTGGTTTTATAGAAATATTAACGATCTCAATAAATTTTCCCTCTTCTCTGGAGTCACCATGGAATCTACTGAAAGGTAGTCAACAAGGCATTATGGTTCTGGAAATAGAATTCTTTGTTGACATCAAAGTCACTACTCACTTCATGGTGTGTATTTAACTGATGTAACAAGTCAAGTGCCCAAGAATCATTGCAAATGAAAACCCCTGTTAAATTGTATTTGGTGTTTAATGGCTATCATAACTTGCCTGACATGCTGTGCCTTCCCTCAGCTAACTGGAGAGCTCACTGGGGGTGAACTCTAAAATGAGAAAGCAAGAATCAAATTAATATTTTAGTATTGCAGTTCACTATGTATGTGTGTGTTAAGTGTATCAACTGTGATCCTGCCATGACAATGACATCAATGCCATGAGGTGAAAAGTCATCTTCTACAGGCATGAACAAACGAAATAAGGAAGGAAGCCTAACCTATTAGAATAACTTTTGATGCTGTTCACAGGAAGAAATTCTAAGCTTTGATGCAGGGAGTGATGGAGAACAACATGGCAGCAACAAGGTCAGAGTCATCCGAAGGTCCCATTGTTGACCAATCTCTGTCTGCTCAGTGTTTGATAGACAACCCAGAGATGATGAAAGGTAGAGAGCTGTCAGCCACGAAGCATTTCGAGATACTTTGACAGTAATGCTATCTTCAAATTAGCCCTGGATTCAGTTACATATCAACCAATGGGAGTAGAATGACGCTCGTGAAATCATCCTTCTGAGAATGAGAGAGATTTAATAGTTTGGTGGTTACAGTAACCACTATCCTGCAAGAAAAAATCAATAGCTACACAGTGTTAGAATCACACCAAGGGCTCCCGGAGCTGAGCCATTTCGCTGAAGAATACACCCGGGTTCATTAGAGTAGGAAGTCAGGATGTGGTAGGAGGTCAAGCACAAATACACCCTGGGCTCTTTTGTCCGGAAACCCAAGAAGATGTTCTACTTTCAGGATCCGAGTGTTTTTTAAAAGCATAGAATTTACAGAGCTGACCTTAGCAATCACCGAGTCCACCCCTTCGTTTTACGGGTGAGCAAATAGTGGCCCAGAAAGATTACTTGGCTTGCTCTTGTTCACACAGCTGATCTGGTAAGATTCCTTCCATGCCACACTGCTCATCTCCATTCTTAGAGTCTATGAATCAAATCACAGCAGTTTATTGAGAGCCTGTATGGAAGGCACTCTGCTAAGCCTTCAAGGAGCATTAAAAAAGCATTTTAAAAAATCTGCTTTTTCGGATTCTTTGCCAGAGAGAAGCTCTGTCTACATAACAGGTTAACTAACATTCGATGGGTAAGTAGCCGTGTAAGACAATAAAAGAGCTGTCCCAAAGTAGACTGTGATTTGTTGCACGTATCTTCTACCTAAAAAAAAGCCCTTTCTGGTACCCCTACCCCCTTCATTATTACTTCTATTTAGTACAATATTCTGTTTATAACCCAGTTTCTTTTTTTTAATGTTCTTTTTTTTTGTTTGCAGGGAAAGATTCGCCCTGAGCTAACATCTGTTGTCAATCTTCCTCTTTTTTTTCCCCCAAAGCCCCAGTGCATGGTTGTATCTCCTAGTTGTAAGTCGTTCTAGTTCTTCTACGTGAGCCGCTACCACAGCATGGCCCCTGAGAGATAGGTTGTGTGGTTCCATGACGGGATGGTGGAAGCAGTGAGAGTGCCAGACTTTAACCACTAGGCCATCAGGTCTTGCTCCTAGTTCCTTTTTTGAAAGAAATGCCAGATAGCCAAGATGCAAAGGATGAAAGCCTGCACGGACATACAGAATTATTCCCGTCTCAACCTGGACTTAGAAGTTGCCCTAATGGTAGTTCTACGCAACACAGGGAAAAGATCCCATCTGGAGAAATCTGAATTTGTTTCCAGAGCTGTGGTTAAGCCCTGACAAGGAAGAGTGAGTGCCATGTCTTTGCATTCACTAAATGCTAAATGTTAATCTGTCCCTTACATAACCATAGCCCCCGAGAACCATGGAGTTTCAGGCAAATGAACATACACACATACACAGGCGTACGTGATCTTTCTGCTTTGTACTACTTAATTCAATCCTAGTTAAAGTCCCTGGGATAAACATTACCTTTTAGATAGAGTTCTAGTCTCTTTTCATACGCACAAAAAGCATCACATGAATTAAATAAATAAAAGCATGCAAGGCGTACCCCCTCTAGGATTGGAGAAGAAGGTCCCTGGATCTGGCTTAGAGACTGATAGCTAAAAAGTAAGTCTGGCTGCTGAAAACCAACCATCTCTCCACAATGATGCACACAGTTCCATGTCAACTCCTTATCTTTGCCTTCCACTCCTTTGTAATTTCATATCAAGGCTCCCTGTGAAACCCAGAGGAGTCTATTTCTTGGCAGTCTTTGTTAATAACGTATTCCCTCCCTTGCCATTCTCGTGTCACATCCCCGGTGGTGTGTGTTGGCAAAAGGCGAGATAGTAAGTTCACATTTTAGAGTGTAATTTCATTATGAAGCAATCCGTTTGTTTGTAACGGTCTCTAACTGTTTTCCACCCAGATTCTACGAGCCAGGCACCCGGCTTGAGGAAAGAACTTCATTTGATAAAAATGGTGGCAATTTCTATTAGTGATTTTGGGGACACATTAAACAAGGTTATTATTAGACAGAACTGACATTTCATATGCAGAAATATTCTTTACTTGAAAGTCAAGTGTCATTTAAAAGAGGGAGAAATTATTTAGGATTTTTTTAAACATCAGAGAAATCCACTTCAAACCTACTCTTACAAATGCCTCCATCGCGTTAGGGATCAGGACTAGAACTGATGCCTTTGGTTTCTGTTTGATGCAAACAATGAGACCAGAGTGGAACGGCTCTGGGAAATGCTCGTAAGCAGTGGTCAGGAAACCTGATTCTCCTTCTATGTCCCCAGCTGGACTCCGGCGCTGATGGACCGAAGCCCAGCTGACGGTTGGTATTTTTCATTCACAATGCACACTACAAGATCTCATCCTCCTGCTGTATGTACAGATACTGCAGCAGTAACCGAGATGCTTGAAGAGTTTTTCACTGCATCTGCCTTTAGAGGTACACATTTGGCTCAGCAGAAGCTAAACATTTTTAAGAGCACAGTAAGAAATAGGCCAGAAAACATCAAAGCTTGATAGCTTTTTCAAAACTTGATGGTCTTGCTGGTACAACTCCCTATGATGCGGTTCAGTCGTAATAACAATGGAAAGGGTATCGGTGCAAACTGCTGATGCAAGATCAGAAAATGTCGCCAAGGGTCTTTTAAACACATTCAAGAACTATTCTTTTGAACTGTGCCTCTCAGCCTTGGAAAACCTCTTCAAGATTTTAAACAGGGCTTTAGATGGACTGCAGAGTGAGAACCTGAAATTATCTCGTGCGCTGGAATCAATATCAAGCCATATTTTCTCTCTGAGAGAAATTCAATCTGACAGAAGAGAGAACAAGCGATAGGCAGACTGGGACCCTGGCTAAAATGCTTGCCTTAGAAAGACGCTGTAAAGCAGGACAAATGAGGTGATGTCACCAGAGGCAGAAAACCATAGTGACAGAATAAAATGTTATCTGGGCTTCAGAATACTTCATTATCACTACCACAGGTCACTAAGCTTCACAAAATGCATCCATCAGCCTTGAGAGCCATTTGTAAGCCATCGCTGGTAGCTAGATGGCGCAGCCATGGAGCGCACAGCCCCTCGGTCACAGGAGACCAGGGTTCAAAAGGAAGCCTGGGTCCCAGACCAAGGTTTGTTAGTCTCAAAGTGCTCTCTAGTGGCCGGATGAGCATAAAATTATCCGAGGCACGGAGTCATTTGGGGGAGCGTTCAGAACTAGAGAGTTGTCTTGGAAAGGCAAGATAGGGGCGCTTTGTCCTGCAATCAGCATCTTCTGGAACCGTGGGAAATTTTTACGAGCAGACTTGCCTTTTCCAACTATTGTGCGGCTGCCCATAAAACACTTATAAATTATTAAACAGCTGTGTAATTTCTACACTGTGTGTTAGAGGCTTATCGTATTAATGGGGAAGCGTTTGGGTTTAAATTAATCCTTGTGCACTTCTAGGAGGTTCATTAGCGAAAGGTGTGTCTAAATAGAATACGAAGAACATTTAGCTTATCCATCTATTGGACTGTGCAAATGTTCTGGACCGTGCTTCAAAACGATCTTGGAAGCAAAAGTCACTGTTTTAGAGAATGTGAAAAGATTAACATATCAGGTTGGTCAGAGTGAATTGTATCTCAAACCCCTGTGTATTCCAGGGGCAGCCCCATATTTTCTCTCTAGTATTCATTGAATCCTTGCAAAAAACCCTCTGATATAGGAATTATTATCTGTTTTTTTCCAGATAAGGCAGAGGTTGACCAACTTTTCCTGTAAGGAGCCAGAGAGGAAATATTTTAGGCTCTGAGGGCCAGCCAGTCTCTGTCACATCTGTGCCTCTGCTCAACCTCCTGTTAGCGTGTGACAGCAGTCGAGGACAATAGGTAAACAAACGAGAGTGTCTGTCTTCCAATAACTTTATTTATGGAGACTGAAATAGAATTCTCACGTCTCAAAATATTGTTCTTTTGGTTTCGTTTCAGTCATTTAAAAATGTAAAATTAGTCTTAGCTCAACGGACTGTACGAAAACAGGTATCGAAGCCATACAAAAGCAGTGGGCTGTATTGGCCACAGGCCAGAGTTTGCGGAGTCCTGGGATAAGGAAATGGAATCTGAGTCCACAAGGCTGCAAGGGGCGACATCAGCAGTCAAGTCAGCCCAACTGTAGTCCATGCTGAATTGAGGATCCATAAGTCGTGCCTCCATTTTTAGTACATCAGACTTCCTTGTGCCATCAACACCGCAGTAAATTTGTTTTTTAAGAAAGAGAAAATTCAAAAGAGAACTTCTCTAGGAAGAGCCAAGACAAAGACAGAGATAGGAAGAAAAAAGCATTGAGGGAAGCCAATTAGGCCTCAGGAAATATGTACCAAAAAAAAAAAAAGAAGGAAATGTATACAGTGCCCTTCCTGGAAGACTACTGCGGCTTTGTGGAGATTTCCAAATCAGATGGAGGCACAGATCCTGAATTCAAAGACTTGATATCATATAGAGAACACATTAGAAACTCATGGAAACACAAATTTAAAAACTTACGAATGTGGGGAGCTGGCCCTGTGGCCGAGTGGTTAAGTTCTCGCGCTCCGCTGCAGGCGGCCCTGTGTTTCGTTGGTTCGAATCCTGGGCGCGGACATGGCACTGCTCATCAAACCACGCTGAGGCAGCGTCCCACATGCCACAACTAGAAGGACCCACAACAAAGAATATACAACTATGTACTGGGTGGCTTTGGAGAGAAAAAAGGAAAAAAGTAAAATCTTTTAAAAAAAAAACAAAAAACTTACAAATGTGTCCCCAATCAACTTTAGCAGTAGGGAAATACACGTGACAAGAGTTGCCTCTAGGAGAGAGACCGCCAGGAATCCAGGTCTCTTGCTTCCAAAGGTGTCAGGCATTAACTCGTTTGTAGTCTGAATAACAATCTCACGCCACAAAACCCAGGTGAGCAAAACGAAAAGTAAATTTTCTTCTATTTCTAAAATTTAGATTAACTTCTACATTGGGTTCTAAGACTGTCTCGCGAAAGAAATGCAGACTTGGTCACTTCAGGTTTAAAATCAGTCAGTTTAACATTTCTCTTTCCCCTCCTTCTGCCCAGGAGGTGAAACCTCCTTCTACATTTTAGGGTCAAAGGTAAAGATGTGGCTTTGGAGGGAAGGTATTTGGTCTCGGTTGGCATCTGCCCACACAGGTCCATGGCCCCCTCTTGTCTCTGGTTGTGAGTATCAATCTCCACTGGCCTCCACTGAGATGGAACAGTCCCCTTGGCCACCAACAGCAACTCTGTGTCTTCCTCCTCCCAGCCCAGAGGCCCCTTCATGTCTGGCCACCACTTCCTCACCCCACCAGCCACTTCTCAGGCCTTCTCTGCCCAGCCATGTCAGGCAGTTCTGTGTCCTTCACTGCTGCCCACCCCACCATGCTGGCTCTGTGCTGGACAGTCTAGGACCTCGATCTCACCTCTGCACCTCGCCGGGAAGCAAGCACAGATCCAGAAGCAGGCACAGATCCCCCTATGCACAAACACGCAAGCGTTTCCAGGGGATAAGCACAAAGATGCTGGAAGGTGTGGGAAACTTCACAGCGCCCAGCACACTCATTCCCCTCCAGCTCTCAACTTTGCCTTCAACATCAAGTTCTTGCCCACCTGCCCCCCGCCCCCAGTAATGGCACAAATCAAAGTCTTGTGCCACTTGAGAGTATTCAAGGAGAACACAGCATCACTACTGTTATATTTCTGCAAAAGGTATATAACCTGCATCTAATAATGATCAAACATGAACAAAACCAGACTGGGGGACATGCTACAAAATAATTGGCCTGTAATCTTCAGAAAGAGCCAAGGGCATAAAACTCAAGGAAAGATTGAGGAATGTTCTAGATTGATAGAGACTAAAGAGACACATGCTAAATGCAATATGAGGGTCTGGATTAAATCCTTGGGACAGTTGGCAAGACTTGAATGGGGTCTGAAGACTAGATGGTAATAATGTGTCAATGTTCGTTTCCTGATTTTGATGGTGGGATGGTCTTGCAGGAGGATGTCCTTGTTTCTAGAAATACACTGAAGTATTTAGGAGCAATGGGGCAACCTTCTCTCAAATAGTTCAGAAAAGAATAGTTCTTTGTTCTGTGCTTGAAATTTTTGTGAGTTTAAGATTGTTTCAAAATTAAAGAAATAAAATTATTCATGGACACATAAAAGTCCAATAATAGCCAAGACATTGCTGAAGAAGAACAAGTTGGGAGGAGTTGCTTTACCAGATATCAAGACATATTTTAAAAGTATGGTATTAAGACCATGTGGTATTTATCGGCATGAGGGCAGAGAAATGGATTAATGGAACAGAATAGAGAATCCATAAACAGGCTTACTTGTAAATGGAGACTTCCTAAATTACTAAGTTAGCAACTGCAGAGTAGTGGGAAAAAATAAATTGTGCTGGATTAATTGGAGGTCCATATGGAAAAAATTAAAATTTGACCACTACCAGACACATACACAAAAATTAATTCCAGGTGACTGCAGATCCAAATGTGAAAAGTAAACAATAAAACTTGTAGATCAGTGCTGTCCAATAGAACTTTCTATGATGGTAAAAATATTCTGTAATTCTACATTGTCCTACTGAGCACTTGAAATGAGACTAGTGCAACCGAGACTCTGTATTTTAAATTTAATTTGATTTTAATTAATTTAAAGTTAAATAGTCATGCATGGCCAGTGACTACTATATTAGATAACACAGATTCAGAAGATAATTTAAGAAAATACCCTCATGATCCTGTGTTAGGAAAAGATTTCTTAAGATGTGAAATGTACCAACCATAAAGGGAAAATGATTCATTGTACTTAATTCAAATTAAGACTCTTATGAACCATTATGCTAGGTGAAATAAGCCAGACACGAAAGAACAAACACTGTATGATTCCATTGCCATGAAGTATCTAAAGTAGTCAAAATCATAGAAATACACACTAGAAAGATGGTTACCAAGAGCTGGGGAGGCCAGGGAGGGGGAGGTAGTGTTTAATGGGCATAGAGTTTCAGTGTCGCAAAATGAAAAAGCTCTAGAGATCTGTTGCACAACAAAGTGAATATGAGTGACACAACTGAACTTAAAAATGGTTAAGATGGTAAATTTAATGTTACGTGTTTTTTACCACAATAAAAAAATTTAAAAACTTCTGTTCTTCATTAAGAGAGTGGGAAAGGTAAGTTATCACAAAAGAAAAAGTGTATTATGTAACTGACAGGAGACATATTCTGTATATACAAAGAATTCCTACAAATCAATTAGAAAAAGATAGTCCAATAGCAAAATGTACAAGAGACTTGAATAGACATGTCACAGAAGAGGATATTAAAATTGCTGATAAATACATATAAAATGTACTCAATGTCATTAGTCCTCAGGAAAATGAAAATAAAAACTACGATGACATACCCCATCCTCATATCGGATTGGCTAAAACGTAAAAGATTGACAGCAGCACCAAGAGTTGACTTGACCATGTAGAAACTGGCTACTCTCATACGCTGGCTGGTGGGTGTGTCCATTGGTAGACCCACTTTGGGCAACTGTTTGGCCTTATCCATTAAAGTTGAGTATATGCATCCCCCACGGCCCAGCAACTCCATTTTTAGGCATATACTCCAGAAACTTATACACATGTGCACCAGGAAACACGTCTAAGAACGTTCATTCTCGTTATTATTCATAATAGTCAAGAGATGGAAGCAATCCAAATGTGCATCAACAAGAAAATGGTAAATTGTGATATTCATACAACCAGATATTATGCAGCAATAAAAACAAAGGAGCTATTGATACACGTAACATGTATGAATCTCACCAATTACTTCGCTGTTATCTTTCACCTTCAAGCCCCTCCTTTTTTCTCTGCTTTGCAATGTTGGGGCTGGGACTCCATGAAGCACATTTCTGCTTTGTTAGCTGGCTCCTTGGAGGTTCTGCCAACAGGGGGTGCTGGACGGAGACTGCAAGGCTGGAAGAGGAAAATAGACCTGCTCCTTCCTGGAGCATCTGTTGGATCAGTTTTCAGTTTTTCTTCCATCATGGAAAAATTCATCATTGCATCCCCTCAGAGGCGTGAGCTGCAGCTCCACAGTAGCCCTGTTCTTGGTCTTCTAAATTTAGTAATTCCAACTTCTTGCCATTGTTTCCCCAGTCCTAGAGGTGGTAACTGCATGCTGAGGTTGCTGAGGTGTGATAGCTCAGTATCTCTCTTTCCCTTCTCAGCTCTCCAATACCCAGTTAGTAATTCATTCTACTAAACTAAATTATCTCTGTTAAAATAACTGATGGGGCCTCTATAACCTGATGCTACCAAACACAAAATAATGTGTATGATTCCATTTGTATAAAGTTCAAAAACAGGCAAAGCTCAGGGCCAGCCCAGTGGCTCAGCGGTTAAGTTCACACGTTCTGCTTCAATGGCCCAGGGTTAGCCTGTTCCCATGCCGGGTGCGGACCTACACACCACTTGTCAAGCCACACTGTGATGGCATCCTACCCATCAAGTAGAGGAAGATGGGCATGGATGTTAGCTCAGGGCCAGGCTTCCTCAGCAAAAAGAGGAGGATTGGCGATGGATGTTAGCTAAGGGCTAATCTTCCTCAAAAAAACAAAAAACAGGCAAAGCTACCGGCACCTTAGGGAGAAGAGAGAAGAACCATCACTGGGAGGTTGGGGGGTGGTGTCTTGGGAAGCAGGCAGTGTTCTGTTCACTGGCCTGGATGGTGATTACACAAATGTGTTCCCATGTGACAATTCATCAAGCTATTCAATTAGGCTGTGCAATTTTCTGTATGCAGTTTTTACTTCAATAACAATTTTCTCAAAAAAATTAAACTTCTTTATGTATAAGAAGACAGCGTCCTGAAATGGCACAGTAGCACCTTTCTAGCCCCTCTTCTCCTAGTGTAGACTACCGGCAGGCATCAGGGTTACCTGGGGTCGTCATTTAAAGTACAGATGACAGGATCTCCCCGTCAGACGTTCTGTCAGTGGGTCTGGGATGTGGCCCAGAATCTGAATCTTTGACAGGCTCTCTAGGAGTGTCTTACACACGCAAAGTTTGAGAGCCACTGATACTGACTGCCCTGAGCCTCTTCCTGTACATCTGATCCATCTACCTCTATGAAACCACCATAGTAACTCCCACCATACCTCTATGAAACCCCCACCATACCTCTATGAAACCAAGCAGTAGCTTTATCTCCACATTCCCATTGATTAGGAATTTCTTGTGTATTTATTTTAATAAGGTTCCAGTGTAAAGAAACATCTCATGGAGTTGAAATAATGGGATTTCACTAATAACCTGCATCTCCTACTGGAGAAAAGACTAGACGTCTGGAAACCCTCAGGAGATTTAGGTGTAAGATTGACCCAGGTGATGGGTGATTTGATGGACCTTTTGAGAATCTGCTGGGAGTTCTGAAGCCTCTCTGGAAATTTCACAAACACACAGTTTGCATATAATTTTGGAGAGTTCTCCATCACCCATCCATAAACCTCACAGGGACCCATGGGCTCTCGGTTAAGGACCACTGCTGCCGAGACTCAAAGGCCACGCGTGGGGTGAATTTTATTTCCAAGGCCGGCGAGACCCTGGAGGTTTCTGGGAGACGGTGATGTGCTCCAGAAGCTTGCTGATCTGTTTTGGATGCTTCAGAGTGAGAAGCTGGCAAAGGGAAGTCAGCAAGGGTCAAATTCTAGTTCTATTCCAACAACTTTAAGAGCCTGTTCCCACTTCTTAATTTCCGTTCCAATTTCTTCCCTTGAAAAATGGCACAAATATTTGCCCTGCTTTCTTCACAGGGCTGCTGTGAGGCTCAGAGAAGATGTGGAAGTCCTGTGCATTGAAAAGCATAAGGCACTATATTTGTTAATTAAACACCCACAGAATAGCCAGGTACAGGTCTGATGTGGGTTATACGTGTAAACATTTGTCAAAAATTTATACAAATATAAGGCATTATCCACCGTCCACATACCAGGGGAGTAAAACCTGCCTCAAGTTGTGACAACAGAAGAAACAGGTGAAACCAAGAAATATGGAACAATTGGGATTTTGTTTAAAGGGAGAAAAAGGAAAAAACCTCCCAGACAAAAATCATATACCCGAGGGTCAACAAAATGTATTTACACAGTAATCACTGCCATGAAGGCTTCTAAACTCTGCAAAGGACTCTGTAGAGAAGAGTCCAGCAGGGCACCCTACAGGAACACCGGTCCAGGGCCCTGCACATCTTTGGGCTCCACCCTGTGGCCAAGAGCTGCTCTTATCATAGTCTCACTCTTCTCTTTGTATTTTCTACTCCTACCACCTGGAAACGTACTCTTACTTTAGTTAATGTAATTGATCTCAATTTAGCTATTGTAGGGTCGTTTTGTAATCTATCATTACAAATAATGTTTTTCCTACTCTAGAATACTATAACCATGGTCTGCAGAATGTGAAAACTCCAATCCAATTCCTTGCCTCATGTAGACCCAGCCTTCATCATTAGACACAAATCCTTTCCATCAATATTTCTACAGAAAGACTGATGAAAGGAAGGATGAGAAAGGAGTGTAATCTACTCCCCAACCCCCTCTAATTTAGCAGCAACAGGTGTCATGCGGGCTGCAATTTTAAATATCTTTGTTATATTGCTCTTGACTAGCTTCTACCTACTACTATTTTTGATACTCCCAGGTCTATGATTTTAAGATTTAAAAAAGTTTGAACAGAGTTGGAATAATTTTTCTTTCAGCATGGGAAAGTATTGTATTAATATAACCAAAGTTAATTGCTTCAAGCATGGAGCAGAAGATGAAGCAAACAGATCTCACACAGCTTCAAAGGAATTTGAATTACATTTTTGAATTCAGACTTATATCATCAACTGAGATAATAACAGAGAATCTACGAGGATTTTTCTCCTACAATAACAGATATTGCGTTGAATTCATTAGTACTTGTCATCAAATAGAAGAGTATATCTGGGGAAAATACTGAGTTTAGTGGTCACATGAAAACCAGTGTGACATATGCTAGGTCATATTTTTACTATCAAGGCTTGAAGCCAAAGAGAATATTGATAGATGCGTGTGTCCTTTTATCCATCATAAGCTGACATCCAATGACATAATCATTGGGCTCACCAAAGCTTCCTATTTCCAGAAGAGAGTAAGCATTATAGACATGACTCAAAAATAATAAGATTGATTGTTGCCGAGTCTGTCTCATTGCTTTGTAATCAAATTACATGTCCTCTTGAAGTGGTTGACCCCGTTCTTTGACTTGAGAGTGTTACTAAAAATTATGTGACATATTAGTTGTTACTACACAAGTTTTATTTTACTTGCATCTTTCAGAATCTGGCAGTATATTTTGTCCATTGTCTGATCAGAGACCCCCCTACTCTGGTGAATTCTACACTTTCAGTTAACCTCACTTTCTAGAAATATAAAACTAGTAATGCAATTGGCATACTTTGGAAACATCTTCAACATCTGGAAACATCATCATCATCATCTCTAAGATTTACTGAGCATTTCGCATATATCAGTTAATTATCATAACAACTTGGGAGAAATATAATTATATCCATTTCACAGATTAGAAAATTGAGATTATAGAAGTTAAGTAACTCACCCCAGGTCACGTGGAAAGTATATGGTGGAGCTAGGAGTCAAACCCAGGCATTTCAACTCTGGAAGCTGCCACAATAAAACACTGCCTTAGTTTCTACATTGTACAGTCATCAAAAGGGATGAACATAGAGTATATAAATATAATGGGATACTAAGACCAGAAAGAACCTCATATTTGAAGAATATTTAATAGTATGAGAAATTTTCATATCTTAAAGAAAAGAGAAAAATTTCTTGAGTACTTACTGTGTGCCAGATATTGCGGTAAGTTGCTATATATACATTATCTCATTTAATCCTCATATTAACCAATGGTATAGTTACTTCTACTATTATCTCCATTTTAAAGGTGTGGAAACTGAGTCAGCAATTTAAGAATCTTGGCCAAGATCACATAGCATTAAATAGCAGAGCCAGCATTAGAACTTAGGTCAACTGACTCCAGAGCCCGTGTGCTGAACCACATGCTATATTGTTTCTTAGGACACAAAATCATACACACTGGATGATGTTAATTTGGATAGTATATGCATGCACCCGTATATCTGTGTGCACACATGTAGGAAGAAAAAAAGACTGAAAGGAAAGATGTAAAACATTTACAAGTGGTTATTGCCGAAGTGTCAGATTATGAATGACTTCTACTTTCTTTGTTATACTTTCCCATATTTCCTAATTTTCCTTTGATGGACATTTATTTCTTTTTAATTAATGAAAAAGTATTAATAGTATAAGACAAACGTATTACTTGTGTATGCACACTGTGCCCTCTGGACCTCCACCCTGTGAGAAGCTAACCTCTCCTTCTGTCCTCAGCCTCTCCTTGCAGGCTCACCCCGTTTCCTGACTTCACTGAAACCAGGCTGACCTGGAGCTCCTACGTAGAAAGGCTATTGCCACTGCAGACCATCATACCCCATCTCCCTTGAGACTCATAGCATCTGTCAGCACCACTTTCTCCTCCCACTGAATGCTATCGTCAACAAAGCTGGTCTCTCTCCCTCACGTGCCCCTCTGCCTTACCTTCATTATCTTCCATGACAGCTTCCATATCTACATGGATGACCACTGCTGTTGAGCCTGGCCAATCAGTTCCTTGGCTTCCTATGGCCAAGGAATAACCTTTGTCCCCACTCCATCATTGTTATCCTCTTGCAAGATTGTACACACATCGCCAAAACTGTATCGCCTCCCAAACATTACAAACACTAACCCCAACCTCTTATCTTCAATGACACTGATCAAGAACTTCCCCCATATTTCGCCTTTATCATGAGGTAAAATCCACTGACTTCTCCATCTCCATCAGCCGTCACCTTTCTTCACATTTCTTCTCCAGATTAGACTCCATGGCCCATCATTTTGATCATCTAGCCTCTCTCTTCCTCCATCACACTTGCCTGAACAGACTCAGACACCCACCAGCTCCAGGTCTACACCCAGCAGTTCAACTTTGCCAGATTCACACAATAGGGCAAATTGGCTTCACTTTGAGATTCATGATCCCACCCCCCAGATGAAGTCTCATAAGCCAGCAACCCAGCACTTTTTTGCTAGTAAGATTACTGTCCTGTCTCCAAGAAAATCTTCTCTTCTCTCCTCCCAAACCTTCTTCCCTTCCTACTGGCTTCTTCACATCCTCCATCTTGTTTGGCTTATACTTGGTTGAGAAGATAGGAGCCATTGGATGATTACTCCCTTACCTTCCCACCACCAGATTTACAAACTTACCTGCACCCATACCACTGTCTATCTTTGCCCTCCTTTAGCAACTGAGGAAACAGCTTCCTTTCCTATCAAAGGTCAATCCTTCAATGTATTTTCTAGATCTCATCCCTTCCCAAGGAATTTGGTCCTTAGTTATCCCTTCTTTCATCTGCAATACGAATTTTTCCTTAACTCATTTCCTATGGCCTAATAACACAGAATCTTCCAACTTTTAACATTTCAGCATGCTCTAGGCAAGGCCAAGAGTTAAGATGAATGATGGGACCACTTTTTTTTTTTTAATCAGCTAGTGTCAGAGTTAGTCCTCTGGGCCCAGACCCAACTCACCCACATCTGTTACCTCCTGACCATGCGAAGGGATCCCCTTTGCTCCTGGAGCAACGTCCTTGTTTGTCATCCAAGAGAACAGGAATGGCTCATGCATCACCTCTTCTAGAAACCAGGTGCCCTGGTTGGATATAATGTTTTCTTGCTGAGGCACAGTGCGCTGGCATGAGAAACACCATGGTGACATGGTGACCTCTTACGCTCATTCTAAACCACTTGGAACAGTTCCAGGAGACTCCAGCCTCACAAAGCTGACCCCAGGAGGGGCTTATTGTCACCAGTACGCTCATAAGATAAGCGAGAGACAGGGTAAAGATTGTTGCCTGGGTAACGATGGGAAATTGTAAGTACTGACCATGCCCCTTGGCTTTGGCCATGCACTGTCAGTATGCCAGCACATAAAGATTACTGTCCTTCAACCTTTCATTTATTACTGGGCAATAAACTAAGCATACTCCCTGGACAAACACTTCCCCGGGGAGGGTTTATCTCAGTAAATTATGTAGATCTTGAGGCTCTATGCCTCTTCAAGAGTTCCAGATGATTCCACTCCAAGAATCTCTGCCAATCTCTCTGCCCTCCCGCTTACCATTACAGATGGTGAAGTTCCTGGACCCAGAAAGCTGTCACTGCAGGTTCATCTCACAAATTGCTAGTCTTGACTGCACGTGGACAGACTAATATGAAGAAGGAGAGAAGAAAGAGTTACAGAAAAGTGAGAGTGATCACAGAGTCAAATATGCCAGGCTATCAATCTTAGCAAGAGAGAGAGAGTGATTTATCTTGTAGATGCTCCAGTCAGAGGGATTTGAGAAACTTAAGCCTTGCAGAGTATTTCCCAAGATCCTCACAGGAATAACTCAATTTTCCACGGTCTTGACCATGCCGGAAAGTCTAGCAGGATGAACTCCAGCAGGAAGGCAGAGACACAGAAAAAGGATAGAGTCTAAGGGAAGAAGTTCTTCCCGACATACAGCTCAGCTGACTCTGAATGAGATCATGGGAACCAATGAGAAAGGAAGGAAATAATTTGTACCACCTTTTGGATGAGTTGTTCTCAAAGCGTGGTCTGTAAACCAGTGCCTGTCTTTGAACTGTTTGTTAAGTGTATGTGATAAGTACGGAAATAACTGTTTAGAAACTTTTAAAGCAATTTGACGGAGTAATTTTCTGTTGAAACTTGGGACTTCTATTTTGTATGCCTTTAATTTTTTCTAGAAATTCATTTTTATCATATTTTACAAAAATACAGACCTGATGAGGCCAAGCCTATAGCCAAATGGTTAAGTTTGTGCACTCCACTTTGGCAGCCCAGGGTTTCTCTGGTTTAGATCCTGGCACGGACTTAGCACCGCTCATCAAGCCATGCTGAGGCAGGATGCCACATAGCAGAGCCAGAAGGACCTACAACTAGAATATACAACTATGTACTGCAGGGCTTTGGGGAGAAGAAGACGAAAAAAAAGGTTGGCAACAGATGTTAGCTCAGATGCCAGTCTTTAAAAAATAGATAGAGAGAGAGAGAGAGAGAGAGATCTGATATAGATTGTCCTGGAAAAACTCTGGTCCTTCTTCACAGATTGAAGTTAGGTACCTGAGGGTTACTATAAATATTCCATAAGAACATAATTACCTTTCAACCTTGTTCCCAACACAGACATAGATGAAAAGAAGTTAATTTTGTCAATTTGCTGTTTTCTTGTTTAACCTGAGGGGTGACTCAAGGGTCACAAGGATTTATGGACTTGTTTTAAAGAAGAAGAAGAACACCTTTAAGGAAGTCACAATCACCAGGTAACCAGTCCCTAGCTGCCATTGATGCCCCAAAGTCAGATTGCCCCACGGCTTATCTGGAGTGAAAGAAACATGGATTACCCCTTTGTTTCTATGAAACTCCTCCTGCCAAGCCCCTTAGCTCTATAAAATCCCCTGCTTTCTTCTCTTGGGACGATGGATTTGAAAGAATCTATCCTCCCATCTTCTTATTTTGGACAATTTGAATAAAACGTTCTCCATCTCCAAGCCCTGATGTCTCAGTGATTGGCTTATTGCTCACTGGCCACATGAATTTGAGATTAAGAGATTCAGGATCAAGATTATTTGAGAAGCACTGCTTTAGATTCATGTATGTAGTTAACTCATGGTAAGAGCACTTTCCTTCTGGTGACAACCACGCCTCCTCCTTCCCTTCTGTCCTGACAGGCTTACCTGAGAGCTCTCTGCACACCTCAAGTCAGGAAGGAACAGAGTCTCTGGAGAGGGAGAATATGAAGATAATAAAAGGAAAGGAAAATAATATTATTTAATACCTATTTATGATTTAAATCCTGCCCTTTTTTTCTTACAGGATTGGAAAGACAACAAATGGGATATGTTTAGGAATGAACTATCTCCTGGGCAGGAAGAAAGAGTTAGAGCAAAGAGGTGAGGAACCTCTTCCTTTAAGTTCAAAGAGAGTTATAAGAAGTTAGATGTAGAGAGAGATGAGGAAAAAAAAAAAAGAACAAAGCACGAAAGAATTCAAACTTTACTGTATTCATTTTCTGGGGATATCATAATAAAATGCCACAGAGCAGGTGGCTTAAACAATAGAAATGTATTTCTCACCATTCTGGAGGCTGGAAGTCCAAGCTCAAGGTGCCAGCAGGGTTGGTTTCTGGTGAGACATCTCTCCTTGGCTTGTAGATGGCCACCTTCTGACCGTGTTCTCACATGGTCTTTCCTTCTGTGTATGTGCATCCTTGGTGTCTCTTCCTCTTATGAGGACACCAGTCATATTGAATTAGGGCTCCATCCTCATGACCTCATTTAACCTTAATTACCTCTGTAAAGGCCTCATCTCCAAATATAGTCACATTGGGAATTAAGGCTTCAGCATACGAATTTGGGGGGAGACAATTCAGTCCTTGACAGGACCTGTGCCTCAACTGCAGATCAGAATTGTGCCCAGTGTGGACTATATGGCAGCAGCAGGCCTGGCAGGAGAGGACTAAGGACACACTCCTAACCTGCTGTCAGTACCATGTGCATTTCCTCACCATTCACTCCTGGTCCTTCAGTAATTTCACTTGCTCCCCTGCCATGTTATTAATAACCCAGAATCTGTTGCGTGTGAGAAGTGGACCCTTTATTAACTCTGGTTCCTAAGATCATAAAAATGTGAAACCAAAATTAAGTGAAATGGACACTGTACAAAGAAAACTCCTAAAAGTATGCCAAAGACCACGTGGCTGAGGTCTATAACTTGCTCATAAAGTTTGAAAGGTCATTGTAGCAGATGCTATCACTGCCCTGGCCATCCCCCTCGACCTTAACATTGTAAAGCACAAGCGCGCAGAGGCTCGAGGGCTTTCTCTGGTCCCAGAGCCAGCTCTGCCTGCAGGCAGGAGAGGGTGGAAGTGCCAGAGAATTAAGCAACTCGGCCCCACCCCACAGGCCCAAAACGAGCCATTGAGGGAATTGGTGTTCTGTTCTACCTGGACTCCCAGTGGGATTAAACTCCAGGACCCACAGTGATGGTGGCGTGATGCCCACCCTGTCTATGCTGCTTTCCTACTGTCTCACTTTCCCCCTCCCCTACCTGTGTTTCTTGAGCAGCTTCCAAATATTGACTTGCACTTGAATCCTGTCTCAGTTTTGTTCCCACCCTCACAGATTACTTGTTAATAACAAAAGAAATCTGGCGGACGCCAACTTAACTAAGTGAGCAAACTTAGCATCCCCAATAATGGGACAACTGAGGCGATGGAAGTACACAACATCACCTCTGAAGTATTTGCGACAAAGCTCTTCAAGCTTAATTCAGTCGTAAGGCAACAATCACTTTGTTAGGGGTTGAATTGTGTCTCCCCCAAAATTCATAGATTCAAGGACTAGCCCCCTGTACCTCAGAATGTGACCTTATTTGGAAATAGTGTCTTTGCATATGTAATTAGTTAAGATGAGGTCATACTGGAGTAGCATGGACTCCAAATCTGATGAATGGTGTTCTTATAAGAACACAGGGAAAATGTGAAGACAAAAGCAGAGATTGGAGTTGGGCTATGAAAGCCAAGGAACACGAGGAGCTGCCGGAAGCTGGAGGAGGCAAGAAAGGATTCTCCTCTAGAGCTTTTGGAGGGACTGTGACTCTGGCAACTTCTTGACCTCAGATTTCTAGCCTCCCAATCTGTGAATCAACAAATTTCCATGTTTAAGCCACCCATTTTGTGATACTTTGTTACAGCAGCTTTAGGAAACTAATAACACACAAATTCAGATTGCAGCTTAATCTACAAGACAACTAGTCTGATTCTTTAAAAATATAAATGTCATAAACAACAAGAACTCAAGAACATAAACGACAAGAACACAAAAAATGGGTGGGCGACTATTCTAGATTGAAGGAGACTAAAGAGACATGATAACTAAATGCAACGTATGGCTCTTGATTAGAGGCTGGTTATTAAAGGTACCATTGGAGAAATGTAAATATGGCTAGGTAATATTATTATACCAATGTTAAACTTTTTGGGTGTGCCAATGGTGCTAAGGCTATATGGAAGATTTCCTCATTCTTAGGAGTACAGAGTATTTAGGAGTGAGTGATGTGTCGTGATGTCTGTAACATTTTCAAACGGTTCAAAGAAAACACTATATACACACATCTACCCAAATACCAACCCATCAAGCAAATGTGGCTAAATGCTACCAATTGGTGATTCTAGATGAAAGGTATATGTACTACTCTTTCAACTTTTCTGTAGTTTTTAAATTTTTCACCAAAATAAAAAGTTGAGAGGACTGTTACATTGCCTGTGGGTTGTGGTTTATGGCAACTATCTCTTTTTTTCACAGATATAAAACCTACACTTATTTTCTAACAAATTGACTAGTTGTGAAAAAATTGGTTGACTTTTGGTCAAGCCACATCTTGTTTAAGTGGGTGGCTGTAAGAGATGTAAGAATGCATCCCCTTCGAGAAACTAGAAGGGAAATGAACAGACCATCCACCTAAAATTTGGATCCCTTTCAGAAGAGAGCACCAGTTAGTGCTCATAGATGCCATCCTGCCTCTTAGGCAGTCTAGATTCGAAATATGTCAATGGGAAGATGTCCCATAAAACCAGCACATACACACATGCACACACATGTGAAGACCATACCTAACAAGTAATTTTCTGAGTTTCAGCTAACTTGTCTTTTAGCCCTGAAAAACTAGTATCCCAGATTTAGATTCAGCATTCTTTTTGGAGATTATTATAAAATGCTATCATCTTAACTCATAGAATAACCTTTTAAAAATTTTATTTATTATTATTTTTTTTTTTTGGTGAGGAAGATTAGCCCTGAGTTAACAACTGTGCCAATCTTCCTCTGTTTTAATGTGGGTTGCTGCCACAGCATGGCTGACAAGTGGTGTAGGTCTGCGCCAAGGATCTGAACTCACAAATCCAGGCCACCAAAGTGGAGCATGCCAGACTTAGCCACTAAGCCATGGGGCCAGCATCTAAACTTTTTTAAATGTATTTTTTCATTCAATTATTTAGGCGCAAAGTTTATGTGACAGTGTTGAGAACTCTGAATATGTTTCCATCATACTCAAAGTATTTCTACTCTCTGGACACCCCAGGGTAATTTCTGACATTATGACAAATATAAAAACCTGAACGACTGAACCTGTAAGCACAAAGCAGTTACATTAGGGCATTATAAATGATGTCTCAAAAGGATCCAGTCATATATTAGAGTCCATTTCTATAGCATAAAATTTCACTTTGCACTGGGGAATCTCAGGAATAGTTGCTCTATATGGTTCCAGGCTTTGCTTCCAACACAACGTGGAAGAATGCCTCTGATATTATCATAGAATACAAGAGAAACGAGGTACACTGATATGGCCATAATTATTAGCCATTCTGACCTCTCTGTCTACTCGAGTTTATTCTCATTTTATGGTTCCTCTTTCTTCAATCACTGCTTAAATATTATCTTTCCCTGGAGACTTGACCTGGCTCTCCACTCACTCGACACAATCTCCCTGGGGATCCCACTCATGGCTTCACCTATCACTGATGACTTCCAAAGGTTTTCTTTGAGCCATCATTGCTCTTCAAAACTTCAAAATCAAGCATGGATCTTCCTGCTGGGCATCTCCACTCATATAATCTATAGGCACCTCAAGAACATGTCTAAAACTCATACAGTCTTTCCCCCAAATATGTTCTTCCTTCCGCATTTCCTTTCTTAGCAAGTAATATCCATTTCCCAACACGAAATTTGGGGGTTATGTTGAGAGAACTCTGAGACTTCTCTCTCTCACTTGACCGAAAATTAAGTGCTCAATATATTCGACTGAAACTATAGCCTAAATATCTTTAAAATTTTTCTCCTATTCTCCATCTTCACTTTCAATGATTTGATTAATGATTCAATATTTCTGTAATATTCCAAAATTGTCTTCCTCTTTTAGAGACTATTTGTGAATCTACTCCTTACATTATTGTCAGAAGGATTTTCTTAATATGCAAATAATAGTATGTCCCTTTACTGCTCAGAATCCTTTAATACCTCTCTTTACTCTCAGGGGAATATCCAAACTCCTTAGAATACTCTCCATAGCTCTTTCTGATCTTGCCTTTTGCCCATTCACACCCATTGTGCCACAATAGTGAACCAATTTAATTTCCAAATCTCGTTCTACTGACTCATACCTCTTGGCACATACTGTTTTCTTTCTCCGGAATGACTTTCTTCCATTTTCTTGCCTACTTGACCCCTACTGTCGTTGAAAGAGTGAGCTCAAGTGTATTCTCATCTGGAAAGACTATTCCAGTCTGATTAAGGGATCTCTCTATGTGCTGACCTACTCATCTGTTTATACGTCTATCAGGCAACATAATGTAGTGATACTGGTTTATCTTCTTGTTTGTGTCCTTCCCTGGATTGTGAGGTTCTAAGAGTCAGACTCTGCCTTTTTAACTCTATATCCACATGTCATTGCATAGCACATTTGCAAACAAACTTTTATTAAGTGTAAATTTATGTTAAAAACTTGCATCAAAGAAAATCATTCAAGTACTATAGGTAATATTGAAGTTGGTGGTGATACCCACAATCAAACATCAATGTTTCTCAGTATCAAGTGACCAGAAATTTGTTGCCATAGAAAGGAAAAAGTAAGTTTTTAAATGGCCTACAGAAAGTTATTATAATGACTGTAAATTCTCTATTGACATTATGGTAGAACCATTAATAACAAATACTGTTCTGTTTTTCTAAGTTCTCAATACACTTTTACTTGTATGAGAAACCTAACTATCTTTCAACACTCTACGTCTCACTTAAGCTTTCTAATTTGCATTCAGTTGAACTGTAGCTAGCTGGAGATTTAGAGAAGAAATACTCTTTCATCATTTATATAGCAAGTGCTGCAGGTTCTATAATCTTTATGAGATTCATACGAACCACTGATTTGTGACAACATTCGTTGACATTTTATAGATCATCAGAATCTTCCTCAAGGTAGAAATTTACAGTCTTGTTTCTAATAGCCAACAATCACAGTATTCATGTGCCTGATAACATTTATATTCTTGAACCTCATTGTACAACTTCATTGTACTGTACAGTCTTTGACAGCAATTCTTTCTCATGTTTTCAGTCATTCTTGGTTATGAAGCTATAAAATTATGAAAACATGAGGATTAGAATCTTCTTTTAACATTTTCCTTGACTATGTTTTTTCAACAGAAAAAAATGAACTTATTCAGCTATTATAGAGACTTTTTTAAACCCTCCACTTCTTTTCATTATCAGTCTGCTTCTTTCCAAGAGAAAGAGATGCTTTGTTCCTTCAGCATGGAAAACAAAGAATCTTTACTTTATTCCTCTGGAATCCCCTCTTAGGAACTAGAATCTTATTGATATTGTAGTCTATAACGTTTCCCTTTGTTTCATAAATAAATGGAAAATTTAGACAGGAATCTCCAGTATCTGAAGGTCAGGAGACCCAACTGTGCTGCAGTCTGCAAGAACAGGGCAGCACCACGGACAGTGGGACAGCACTCCACTGCGCCATCTCTGATTTTTTTAATATTCTGCCTACACACCGTTACCCAAAATGAATCGCACTAAATGATCCTTTGGGATGCCAGAAGAAAAATATTGGAACTCTCATTTATAATTATTTTTATATAAAAAATAAAAAAGGGGCCGGATCTGTGGCCTAGTGGTTAAGTTCAGTGCACACTGCTTCAGCACCTGGGTTCAGTTCCTGGGCACGGAACTACACCACTCCTCGGCAGCCATGCTGTGGGGGCGATGCACATACGAAATAGAGGAAGATTGGCACAGATGTTAGCTCAGGGCGAATCTTCCTCAGCAAAAAAAAATTAAAAATTAAAAATAAATTTAAAAGTTAAACTCAATTAATATTAAAAATATGGATAGACAGTACACATGTATAATTTATAAATACATACATATATATTAGGGGTGCATGTTCAAAATCCTTTTACTGATATGTACACAATAAAATGAGTTTTGAGATTGCTACTAGAGATGATGAGGCACCACTGAAAATTCTGACCAGGGTAATGACTAATGAAAAGGGAATTTTAGGAAAAATAATCTAAGTGCAATATAGAGGTTAGATTGGAAAGAGTAGATGTTGAAGTAGGGAAGACTAGCCAGGAGAGGCTATGGCAAAAGTCTAAATATCAGCTGGCTGGTGGCTTTGGTGAAATAGAAAGCCACAGTTACAAGAGATGTTGTAAAAGAGGAATCTTAAATGGTAGGAGTCAAAAAATGTCAAAGAGTGGAAATTTTGAGCTACGCTGGCTGGAAAAAGGAAGGGAAATCAGTTACAGGAGTCAAACCACACTGTAATTGCCACTGATAAAGGCCCACACAAATAATATAGGACCTACAGTGTTATCTTCTTGAACATGAGAGTTAGGATCCTGAAAATCCCCATATTAGGTGATACAGAGTTGAATAACCTAAAAATTTACAGAAAAAACAGGATTATGGAGCAAGGGTTGCACCCAAACTTGTGAAAGTCTTGTGAATTTTTATGTTCAGAAAAATAAAACAATACACACAGAGGCCCCCTAAGTAGTTTTATACCCACAACATAAGTAATAAATATTAGATAAGAAACAGCAATCAATTAAGGAAATATCAATAAAATGTATATATATGCAATTGGTAATAATAATTACTATAAACTCATTTCCATTTTCCAGCTACAAGACACTGGGAACTTTTCAAGTTCTTCCTTTCCCATTTTCAAGAAGGTGCTTTAAAATTTGTTTTTATTTTTTGTTGTTAAAATGTGTAAGAAAGAAATTTTTGTTGCTATTGAGTCTTATCCTCCAAATTTCTTTCTGACTTTTAACTTGGCTATCTTGTTTTCTGTTTCCCGGATGCCACTGTGATTCCAAAGACGCAAAGTGACTGGGATGTTTAAGACATAAAATCTTTGGTTAACCTTCAAACTACCTTAACGTTGGCTCTGCCCATGATAAAGTAGGGCTAAAATACATGACAACAGTGCACCTTCAACTCCTCCTGCAGAAGCTCTGCTAGCCTTTGTGCAAATAGAAAAAGGTCCTCCCTTTATGTAGTTGCAGCCCCCCGATTCACTGTCTGGATTTCAGTCTCCGTTCTCACCGTTCGCCAGGCGCCCTGGTATAGACCGCAATGTCTATTGTTTTAAACCACTCAGTTTGTGATACTTTGCTACAGCAGCCCTAGGAAACTAATATATGCACTGTCACCTCTCCCTCATCTCACAGCTACGGCCAGCTGACTGAGAAGAAAATGTGGCCTGGTTCAAAGATGAGTAAACAGGGTATGTGAAGTGAGCTAACGATGGACTCCTGTTGCTTCTCTGCAGATCCACTTCCAGGTGGCTTTGAGAGGCAGCGATGAGGGAGAAATTCTCCCACTGGGCAAAGCAATGGGCACTGTACCTAGTGATCCCTTTGTATTGAGAGAGAAGTGGGTCCAGGTAAGTATATATGTGGCCTCTTGGGCAGTGGTGAATGGTTTAGGCTGGTTTGTTAAGGGCATAGAAGGGATAAGTTTAGAAAGAGACAAGGAGGTCTAGGGAAGAGACATACGGATGAACCTATGGAAGTGGACACACAGTGTGAAGCCCTTTCCAGTGCACGGTACTGCGTATCAGGGAGCTTCTGCTCCAAAAGAGGCATTAAACAAGCAGGCAGATGGTACCGCTCATCCAGCTGATGTTAGCCAGCCTCTCTCCTTGCCACTCCAGTGCTTGCGACATTGCTTATGAACAGAATGGCCATTGTGGCACAGATGGAGGGCGATTATGGAATTTGCTCTAGCTGTTCCTTCTTCCTGGAATGCTCTTCTCCGTTCTTGGCTAACTCTCTCCCCTCCTTCAAATCCTGGACAAATCTTTGCTCAGTGAGACACACTGCAGAGGCAGATTTGTGGATGAAGCTAGGGAAGCTCAAGTTGCTGGACACATCACTCGCATGAACCCGCGTGTCCTGGCAGTTCCTGGTGGTTGCAGAGAAGCGGACGCAGGTTTACAATTAGGAAGTATTTCTATGTAAACACTGCTGGGAAATTGTTTAGTCAGAAGACAGGAACTTATAACTCCAACCTGACAGTAATTTCTTGTAATCTTTTCTCATTCTAAATAAATATTCACTTTGGGGCTAAGTTTTTATTCACAGTTTTATATTTGTTTCTTAGGAGGAAGGCCCCTCCAGTAGTGCAAGCTTTGGGTCCCCCAAACCTGGCTGCCCCTGCCTTTCCCAACCACTCTAACGTCACACCGCACGTTCCCGCATCTTGGCATTCCTCATCCCACTTATCCTGTTTAATTTTTCTTTTTGTACATGTTTCCCATAGCATTTACCGCCTTTGAACACACTGTATAATTTACTTCTGCTTGTTGCTTATTGTCTGACTCCCCTCATGAAAATGGAGGCTCCATGGAGGCAGGACTCTTAGAGCTGTGCATGGAATCCATGTGCCCAATACAGTGTCTGGCACATAGCAGATACCCAATAAACATTCATGGAGGAGAAGACAGAAGGAAGGGAGGGAGAAATGGAGGAAGGGAGGGAAGAGGGAGAAAGGAAGAGAGGAAAGAGGAGGGAAGCAAGGGCAGAAGGTGGAAACCATTGAGAATCTAACCAGTCAGTAATGGAGCAAGAGCGGAGGCGGCCTCAAGGCAGCAAGGGACGTCGGTAGGGCCCTGACCAGACCAAGAGAATAGACCACAGGTTCGTCAGCCACAGGCATCCACAGTGACCGCCAGTGTGCACAGGGACAGGTGATGGAGACATCCACCCTGAGGCCAGCAAAGCCTCAGTGGAGCTGACCTTGAGGACCTGAGGCCTACTCTCCCGGCCACTATTAAGTCGTTGAGTCTTTCTCTGTACCCAATCACCATCTTGAGGAGGAGAAGGCAAGGGGAAAAAGTAAACACCTGAGCGTTTACTTGGACGGGCACGTTTAAACCGGAAGAGAAAGCTGTAATTGGCTAAGTGCTTCCTCCCTGCTCCCACGAGCCCACTACACACATAGGCTGAAGGTTTGAGAACAAGACTCTATCAATTATAGAAATAAACCACGCTCTTTGCATGTCTGAGTAGTCGTATAGAGCCTTTTAAAGACTAAAACTAGTGATCAAACTACACAGAATATCTGGTGATATTTCGATACACTTTCTCCTAAAAGGTCTGAGAGCATCCACAAAAGGAGGTATGCCATGCATATTTTGGTCAGTTCTATAAAAAAAAAAGTCTTTGTTAGTGTTTTTACTTGCATGTGTGTTTACTTTTGACTAATGACAGCAGATACCAAAATTAGAGACATCTGGCGATTTTTACAGTGTCCATGGTACTTTCACAAAACCTTGCTTTAAATGAGTTGGTCTATCATTTGTAGCATTCTCTCATGCAACCTTATGGCATGTAGCTTCGTCTATATTAAAAATTAGATTAAATTAATTGGATTTTAAAATATTTTGTAAAACAAATTAATGAAATAAATAAGTACCCCTAATACACCTTTTACTTATAGTCATTTATAGTCACTTTTATTCTCCAGTCACAGGATAAGGGATACATACTGTGTACACACACATACACACACACAGACACACACACAGCCTAGGCTTCAATGTGGAAAATCATCCTCTTAGGCGAAAGAAGACATCTATCTGAAATTTAAAGAAGCCAGAAGTATAAAATATTTGTTTTTCTGGAATAAATATAAACCCACATTGCCTTATTCCCTTCAGGACCTAGCAGGAAGCCTTTCCACTGAAACCAGGGCTAATTGCTCCATAGAAAATGCCAGGGAAGCTCACTGTAATGGGATTCTGTCCATCTGTACTTTCCATTCCCAGAACCAAATACTTTCATCTGTTCTCGTGTCTTCCAAAAGATTAGTACCCTTGGTGGTAACAGGAAATATCTACAGATTGTCATCTGATTTTTGAGAGTCATTCAGAAAGAAAGAGGCATACTACAGGCTCGGGACCAGGAACAGATTGAATTCATAAAAAAGACAAGCCAAACTGTTCATCTCTGGTACGTGAAAAATTACCACTGTTGTTGTTAAAACCATATGTTCTAGGTAAGAGGACAGGTTTTGTATTCACTCTGACATTTGTTCTGAGGAATGTTAGTGTACTTAATGCTAGTATGTGCTTAGCGGCAACTTGCAAATGTGAAAAGTAACCCAGAGTTCAAAAAACGAGTAAGGAATACGAGAAACTTCATCTGAGGTATTTTTCAATGATCATTGTGTCCGAATGTGAGAGCAAAAGTGAAGACCTATGACATTTGTCACCATTTCATAGCTTTGGGTATGCAGATTCAACCTTTAAAAGTTTTTACTCCTAAAAAATACCCAAATTTTTAAAGCTGTTGTAGGGTGAAATTAGCGGAGCCTTTCGTCACTGAAAGTGACAGGGGTTTGCATCTTCCAGCCAAAACTCTGCTAAGTTCCTCAGTTCCAGGTTTGAAAAACAGCACTTTTTTATTGATGTGTAGCATGTGAAGTATACGTGAGGTATAGCAATGCTCATTATACACGATAGAGTGCAAATCGTAAGTGTTCATCTTGATAAGCTATAACCAAGTGAACACACCCAGGTAACTTCCACCCAGTCGATAGAAGATTACCACTTCCCCAGAACCCCCTTACCTTGCCCCTTCTGCCCCAAAGTTACCAACCATGATGATTTCTAACACCATAGGTTTGTTTTGCCTCTGTTTGAATTTTATGTAAATGGACTGATATATATATATTCTCATGTAATGGACTCATAAGTAGACTTACAATGTATATTCTTTTGTGTTTGGCTTCTTTCACTCAGCAATATGTCTGTGAGATCACTCCACACTCTTATGTAGAACAAGAGTTCACTCATTTTCATCATGGATACTATTCCATCATAGGAGTAGACCACAATTTATTTGTCCACGCTATTGTTGATCAGCGTTTTGGTTGTTGCTGGTTTTGGCTGACTAATCCTTTAAGAACACTATTGTTAACGTCTTTTGAGACACATGGCGTGCATTTCTGTCTAGTCTCTGCCTCCGAGTGAACACTTCTGGTCATAGGGTATTATAGATACATTCAACTGTAATAGATAATGCCAGTCTTCCACAAAGGCTGGACCAATCTACACTGCCACCAGACATCCCCTGCTGTCCCATGGTAGTGTCAGCCTTTTGAACTTTGGCCATTTTGGTGGATTGTGATTGTATCCCACTGTGACTTTAATTTGTATTTCCCTAACAACTAATGAGGTTGAATACCTTTCCATATCTTTATTGGCCCCTTAAATATCCCCTTCTGTGAACGGCCTGATCAAAACTCTTGTCCATTTTTCTGGTATGTTGTCTATCTTTTCCTTATTGATTTGTAGGAGTCCTACCTGAATTCTGGAAAGAGTTCCTTAGTTGTATGTATTGCATATATATTCTGTAGCTTTTTAAACTCTCTCTCTTTTTTTTAACAAATATTTTTATTTTTTTATTTGGTGAGGAAGATTGGCCCTGAGTGAAGATCCGTTGCCCATCTTCTTCTTCTTGTTGAGGAAGATTGTCTCTGAGCTAACACTTGTGCCAATCCTCCTCCATTCTGTATGCAGGATGCCACCACAGCAGGCTTGACAAGTCGTGTGTAGGTCCATGCCAGGGATCCAAACCCGCAAACCCCAGGCTGCTGAAGTGGAGTGTGCAAACTTAACCACTACACCACTAGGCCAGCCCCTAAACTCTCTTAGTAAGATATTTTGATGAACAGAAATTCTTATTGTTAGTTGTCTGGTTTATCAATTTTACGACTTACTGCTAAGTTTTTTAAGTCATAGATGGATCTTCACTTTTATCAAATTCTTTTCTGCATCTATTGATTGATTTTATGAGTTTTCTCTTTTATTCTTTTAACTTGATGAATTACAATGATTCCTCAATTTTTATTTTGAAAAATTTTAAACTTAGAAAATAATTGAGAGATCAGTTCAGTGAACTCCTATATATCTTTCACTCAGATTCACCAGTTACTAACATTTTTTCACATTGGTTCTATCTATCTATCTATCCATCTGTCTATCTATCTGCCTAACATCTATCTATCTGCCTAGCTATCTACCCCTCTACCTACCTATCTATATTTATATTTGAAAGTATATTGTAGATAATGATTTCTTGGATATGACTCCAAAAGCTGAGGCAACAAAAGAAAAAATAAATTGTACTATATCAAAATTTAAAACTTTTGTGCATAATGTGGCACTATCCACAGAGTGAAAAGGCAACCCATGGAATGGGAGAAAATATTTGCAAATCAACATCTGGTAAGGGGTTAATATCCAGAATATGTAAAGAACATCTACCACTCAGCAACAATAATCAAAAAACATTTTTAAATGGGCAGAAGACTTAGATAGACATTTCTCCAAAAATATACAAATGGCCGATAAGTGCATGAAAAGATGCTTAACATCATTAATCATTATGCAAATCAAAACCACAACGAGATGCCACATTGGGATAGTGACTAGTTAAAAGAAAAACAAAACAGAATAACCAGTGTTGGTGAGGATATGGAGAAATTGGAACCCTTGTGCACTGTTGGTGGGAATGTAGAATGGTGCAGCCACTATGGAAAACAGTATGGAGGTTTCTCAAAAATTAGAAATAAAATTGCCATATGATCCAGCAATTCCACTTCTGGGTACATAACCCAAAGAATTTAAAGCAGAGACTCAAGTAAATATTTGAACACTCATATTCATAGTGGCATTATTCACAACAGCCAAAAGGTGGAGGCAATCCAAGGGTCCATCAACAGATGAATGGATAAACAAAATGTGGTACATGCATTTAATAAAATTTTTTTCAATCTTAAAAAAGAAGGAAATGGACACGTGCTACAACACAGATGAACCTTGAAGACATTATGCTAAGTGAAATAAGCCAGTCATAAAGCGACATATATTATTCCACTCACGTGTTTCACCTAGAATAGTCAAATACATTGAGATAGAAAGTAGAATGGTGGTTGCCAGGGGCTGGAGGGAGGAAGGAATGTGGAGTTATTGTGTGATGGGTACAGAGTTTCAGGTTTTTTGTTTGTTTCTTTGTTTTGGTGAGGAAGATTGGCCCTCAGCTAACATCTGTTGCCAATCTTCCCCTTTTTGCTTGAGGAAGAGTGTCACTGAGCTAACATCTGTGCCAATCTTCCTCTATTTTGTATGTGGGACACCACCTCAGCGTGGCTCAATGAGCAGTGTGAAGGTACACATCCAGGATATGAATCCACGAACCTCGGTCAGCCAAAGTGGAATGAGCAATCCCAACCACTGCACCACCCCACTGGGCTGGCCCCCAGAGTTTCAGTTTTGCAAGATGAAAAACGTTCTGGAGATGGATGGTGAGGATGGTTGCATGACAATGTGAATGTACTTAATGCTACTAAACTGTACACTTTAAAAATGGTTAAAATGATAAATTTTATGTTACGTATATTTTATCACGACTTTTTAGAATAAATTTGTAAAAAAGTATATTGCAGGAGTTCCACTTTCAGAATGGCAATGTGGGGAGCTCTGCAGACCCACTTCCCAGTAAAGCAAGCATAACTGTTAAAAATTATATTGAAAAAAGATAAAATCTCTAAAAATTATCTTAAAGGTATACAGCAAGTGAAGAAACATTTATTCAAGAAAATCTACCAAAATTCTGTAAGAACAGCAAGAGTCTATGGCACGTGAACCACAACTCTCTCTTTTCACTTTCAGCTCAGCATGAGGAAAACTCACTCCAGGTGAGTGCAATCAAGAACACAGGAAGAGAAATGAACAGAGCCTCAGAGAAATGTGGAACACCACTAAATGCTCCAATAAACACATAAAGGGAGTACCAGCAGGAGAGTACAGCCAGAAAGGAGTGGAAAAACATTTGAAGAAATAACAGCTGAAAAGTTCCTAGATGTGATGAAAAACATGAATCTACACATTCAAGAATCTCCATCAACTCCAAGTAGATAAATGTAGAGATCCACACACAGATACATTATACTAAAAATGCCGAAAGATAAAAACAAAGAGAACATCTTCAAAGCAGCAAATGAAAGACAACTTATCACTTACAAGGAAATCCCAATAAGATCAGCAGCTACTTCTCATCAGAAACAATGGAGACCTAATATTCATCATAGAACACTTCACCCAATAATCGCAGAATATACATTCTCTCATTCTCTAGGATAGAACATATGCTAGGCCATAAAACAAGCTTCAGTAAATTTAAAGGATTTAAATCAGAAAAAGTATGTTCTCAAACCATAATAGGATGAAACTGGAAAACAGCAGCAGAGAGAATACTGCCCAAGTCATTCAATGAGGCCATAAATACTCCAATACCAAACCAGATAAAATATCACAAGAAGACTACAGACCAACATTCCTTATAAATATAGATACACAAATTCTCAACAAAATACTAGCAAACTAACTCAGCAATGTATAAAAAGGTTTATACACTATGACCAACTGGGTTTTATCCTAGGAATGCAAGGTTGGTTTAACATCTGAAAATCAATTAATGTAATATACCTTATCAATAGAATAAAAGACAAATACCACATGCCCATCTCAATAGATGCAGAAAGAGCATTGGACAAAATCCAGCACTGTTTCATGATAAAAACGCTCACCTGCAATTCCACTCCTAGGAGAAATAGAAACCTATGTCCATCTACAAACTTGTACAAAAATGTACATTGTGGAAGTATTCATAACAGTCAAAAGATGAAAACAACCCAAAGGTCCATCAACTGATAAATGGAGAAACAAAATGAGATAATAGCTATACAATGGAATATTATTTGGCAATGAAAAGAAATGATGTACTGATGCATGCTACAACATTGATGAACTCTGAAAACATTATGCTAAGTTAAAGAAGCCAGTCACAAAACGACCATATAATGTATGATTTCACTCACATGAAATGCCCAGACTAGGGAAGTCTATGGAGACAAAGTAGATTAGTGGTTGCCTAGGGCTGGGGATGTAGGGATTGGGGTGTGATAGCTAAAGGGTACAGGCTTTCTTTTGAGGGTGATGAAAATGTCCTAAAATAATCGTCTTGATGATTGCACAACTCGGAGTATATACTAAAAAACATTGACCCATACATTTTAAATTTGTGAATAGTATCTCATAAAGTGGTTACAAAAAAATTACTGCAGACATCATGACATTTTTACCCTTGAATACATTAGAATACATCTCCTAAGAACTGGAGCTAGAATGTTTGTAAATAAGTAGTTTTTTTCTCTGATCCAGGGGTCTAGTGTTTCTGCTAGAGCGTGTGTGTGTGTGTGTGTGAACTGTGTAAGTAGGGTAACATCTCAGAGCCTTCACAGTTTTAGAGTCAACAGCCCATAAAAAGCTTCCACACACAGACCTAAGATGCAGTGCAAAGACCTTCTCAAATGACTGTGTGAACAAAGGATTGCCTTTTCCAGTCCTCAATTTGGTGTGCTCAAGTGACTCAGCTCTTGCTAAAGAAAGGAGATGAGAAGTAATGAGTACAATTTTCTTCTCACTTGCCTAAGAAAAATGTCTCTAACCCTGGACTTGTCATTCCACCATTCCTGTCAGCTAAGATGGCAGAGTCTATACTGACATTCTCTCACCCAATGAGTAGTTCAAGGAGATAAATCTCTCACCTGAAGCTGTGGCCCACAGTGTTCATTAATCAGCAGGAAAGCTCACCTCAGAAGCCAAGAGAATTTGAAGCAGCTACTCGACAAGGAAAAGGAGCTGGCTGGCTGACACCCAGCCATGCTCCATACACCTCCAATCTACTCTAGCGTCACCTGCACCTCTCAAAGAATGCTTTCCTTATATTTGCAGCCCTATTATCTGTTCTCCCACAGAACCCAGAGCTGGGAACTGTCACTCTTACTGTGACAACACAGCTAAAGTTAATTTTTCCAAGCAAATCTACTTTGTTAAGTAAATATTGATCGAGTTCTCGGTATTTCTTCTACTGTTTTATTTAATTCTGTATGTCCGTGGGCAGATTCGGTCTATGTGCACAAAGCTGACTGAGCTAATTCCTTTGGCACCTGGACATTTGGCATGTTTCCCTTGACAAGAAGTCCTAATGTTCCCTTTTCTGTCATAAAACAGTGAAGGAACCTCCTGTTTGCCCGCCAGCATTTGGCAGATGCCCAGACGCGTTTTGAAACTATCTAGGATTTTCATGGACTATTTCAAAAACATCTGAGCATATACAAGAAGGGTGAGGGCTTTGAATATGTATTCTTATTACTAGAAGGTTTCCAGGACTGCTAAAATTACATCGTGGTCCTAAGATCCTTTTAATTTGTTTATAGACAAAAAAAGTCTTAGAAAGTCAGAGTCCAACATACAGCCACATGCAACCACATTTCCTAATATTAACATTCTGTGATAAAAAGGTGACATTAGAGAGGGGTTAGTTCCTGCTAGATGCACGTTTTTACATAAATGAATGCCTGATTGTATGGTTTCATAGCAGACCTTTATGGTTGCAAATCAAAAACCCAACAAAGATCCATCTTGCCTCCTCTTCCTGTGTGCCCTAAATAAACAGTCACCTTGAATCATGATTTCATTATCACAGACAGTAGAATTCCATCAACTATCTGTAGCTCCAACTATATCCAAATTATGAAAGTAAAACCAAATCCTCAGTTAGCTGTTTACAAATATAGCTCTTCAATTTCCAAAAACTTATAAATATTCAGTGCCTTAGAGTTTTGTCTAATGCTCAGGTGAGAAGAAGGCACATTTTGCTTTTTTAGACTAAATTTTTAGCCTGAAACTCATAAATTGCGGGAACTGTCAATGAGGGCAAAGAGTCATCTCTCCTTTCATCTAAACAAAAAGCCCTGGGAATGGTCCTCAGAAGGACAGTTCTTGAAGATGTGTAGAGAATGCCGACAATATATATCTGTGCATCTCTATAAATATAGTTAAATCTACCTACAGCTATTGCATAAGCTGTACGTTATATCACACTAGAGACTTTTTAAGAGGGGATTTTTCACGTGCATATAAATTTAAAACAAGACATTTTCTGTATCCAATGGGTTACTAGCCTCTGAGACCCATAAGAGAAATTCTGAATTAACAATTTTCCTCCAGAAAAGGTATGAAAGAGTGCTGGCAAGCAATGATTTAATAATTTTCTCTTCTGTGTAACACTCAGTAAATCCAGTTGCTTCTCTAACCAAGATCTATAAGCACAATAAAGGTAAATGATGTTGTGTTCACTGGGCGTGTTTTACGTATCTTCTGGCTAAACACAAAACTCAATCGAATTTCCACAATAAATGAAGAGTAATTGGAAAAGTCACACACCTTAAAGCTTTGTTGGTTTTTATTTTAAGGAGTAAAGTAAAATTTGTATAAGGAACAATTTGTATGTCAACTTTTTATATAAAATTTTTATATAAAATTTCCTTTTAAAACCTGAATCTTGTCTGAAGTGTAATATGTGAAAGGCAAGTCCATGAAAACACATGGACTGCAAAGATAGTTCTCTTTACTACTTAGTGTCACACCAGAAACTCATTATTAAAGTCATAATTAACCTTGAGAAGAGAAAACTGAAAACGAAGTAAATATATAGCACTTAAAAGACCAAAATATGCCAGGCCAAAGCTGAATACTGTTGTAATGGTGCTGCTCACTGGTGTTGCCCCCTGTCAACACCACAATCTTCTCCATTGTGTTCAGACAAGATCCTCTCAGCCCAGGGGCTGGCCCCGTGGCTGAGTGGTTAAGTTCTCACGCTCCGCTGCAGGCGGCCCCGTGTTTCCTTGGTTCGAATCCTGGGGGCGGACATGGCACTGCTCATCAAACCACGCTGAGGCAGCATCCCACATGCCACAACTAGAAGGACCCACAACTAAGAATATACAACTATGTTCCAGGGGGCTTTAGGGAGAAAAAGGAAAAAAAAAAGATCCTCTCAGCCCAGAGGTATTTATTTAAAAGGGTATTGGAGTAGTTCTATAACCCAAGACCTAATAAGGTTTATGAAAAAATTTGGTAAGAATGACATAACCCTCACTCTCAAGTGTGAACTTTGTATACTTATTATTAATTTGAGCATTATCATGTACAACTACATGCACACCTCAGAGATATTGTGGGCTCGGTTCAAGATCACTGCAATAAAGCGAATACTGCAATAAAGCAAGTCATATGAATTTTTTGATTTCCCAGTGTGTATAAAAGTTATGTTTACATTATACTGCAGTTATTAAGTTGCAATAGCGTTATGTCTACAAAAAAGTACATACCTTAAAAATACTTTATTGCTAAAAAATGCTGACCATGATCTGAGCCTTCGGTGACGTATTCTTTTTCACTAGTGGAGTGTCTTGTAAAAAATACACTATCTGCAAAGCACAATAAAGCCAAGCGCAATACAACAAGGTATGCCTGTATGAAGAAGGCTCAGTAAAGTCTCGTTATCAACTGCTAGTTTCGCCACATTGAAAATCCCGAAAGGGGTTTTCAGTTTATTTGGTCCAGCATCTACAAAAGCAGTACCACTAATATACTTAATCATGAAAGACTGAAAACTTTCCCCAGTATGAGGAACCAAGCAAAGATGTTCTCTCTCAAATGTCCTCACCATTTTTTATTCAGCACTCTTCTGGACATCCTAACCGGTGCAATAAGGCAAGAATTTAAAAAGAAACATATAGGGGCTGGCCTGGCAGCACAGTGGGTAAGTTCACGCGCTCCATGTGGGTGGCCCGGGGTTCTTGGGTTCAGAATCTGGGCGCAGACCTAAATACCGCTCATCAAGCCATGCTGTGGTAGCATCACACATACAAAATAGAGGAGGATTGGAGCAGATGTTAACTCAGGGACAATATTCCTTGCCGAAAAAAAAAAAAAGAAACATATAGATTGGAAGGGGAAAGTAACATGATCATATACTAAGAAATTTTCAAAAAAGCTGCTACAACTAATTAGTTAATGTATCAAAGTTACAGGACATGTCAATAGATCAAAAGAAATTATATTTCTATACTACAATAAACAACTAGAAATGAAATTTTAAAATATTGCTATTTACAATAACAAAAAAACATGAAAAACTTAGGGATGAATTTAGTAAGATACATGCAAGATGTATCTTCACATATTAAAAATCTATAAAACAGTATTGAGAAAAATTAGAGACCTTAATAAATGGAGAGCTATACGTTGTACGTGGATTGGATACCATTAAAGTGTTAATTCTCCCTAAATTGATCCATAGATTAAACACAATACCAAGAAAAATCCCAGGAGACTCTTTTTTTGTAGAAACTGATCAGCTGATTCTAAAAGGCATATGGAAATGAAAAAACATAGAAGAGCCAAAAGTACTTTGGAAAAAAAAAAATTGGAAGACTTACCCTACCTGCTCTCAAGGCTTACTTTAAAGCTACGGTAATTAAGACAACATGGTTTTAAGGTATAAGGACAGACATTACAAACATTTAGATCAATGTTATAGATATAGAGTCCAAAAAGTAGAGCCACATGTATATATGATCAATTAATTTTTTTACAAGAGTTTATTTTTCCTTTTTCTCCCCAAAGCCCCCCGGTACATAGTCGTGTATTTTTAGTTGTGGGTCCTTCTAGTTATGACATGTGGGATGCTGCCTCAGCATGGCCTGACGAGTGGTGTCATGTTGGCGCTCAGGATTCGAACTGGCAAAACCCTGGGCCACTGAAGCAGAGCATGCGAACTTAACCACTCGGCCACGGGGCCAGCCCCTGATCAATTAATTTTTGACAAATGCGCCAAGGTAATTCAACGAAGGAAAGGATAGTCTTTTCAATAAATGGTGTTGAAACAACCAGTTATCTACAGGCATACCTCATTTTATTGTGCTTCATTTTACTGTGCTTCACAGATATTGCATTTTTAATAAGACCCTCCACCAAGAAAAAGATTACAACTCGCTGAAGCCTCAGGTGATGGTTAGCATTTTTTAGTAATAAAGTATTTTAAAATTAAGGTGTGTACATTTTTTTAGACATATGCTATTACACACTTAATAGACTATGCTATAACGTAATATAACTCTTATATGCACTAGAAAACCAAAAATGTGTGTCTCACCTTATTGCAATATTTACTTTATTGTAGCAGTCTGGAACCAAACCTGAAACATCTTCGAGGTATGCCTGTATACGGAAAACAAAATAAAACTTAACCCTTACCTCATACCACACACAAAAATTAGCTTTCAATGCATCATAGATCTAACTGTAAAAACTAAAGTGATAAATTGTCCAGCAGAAAACATAGGTGAAAACCTTTATAACTTTGAAGTAGGCAAAAGTTTTATAGATAGGACACAAGGTGCACTAAACACAAAAGCAAAGTTGACAAGTTGGACTTTATTAAAATCAAAAATTTCTGGACTTCAAAAGGCAGCTAAGAAAATCAAAAGACAACTACAGATCAGGAGAAAATATTTTCGATACATATACATGACAAATGAATTCTATACAGAGTATATGAAGAACTCCTACAATTCAATAATAGTATCAAACAATTTTTTTAAATAGGTAAAAGTGTTTCACACTCACAAGGTATAGGAATTGCCAAAAAGCACATGAAGAGATGCTTGATATCATTAGTCATCAGAGAGACGTAAATGAAAACCACAATTAGATACCACTACACATCCACTGGAATGGCTAAAATTAAAAATATGACCATACCAAGTGTTGATGAGGATGTGGACACTGAATATTGCTGGTGGAAATGTTAAATCATATAGGCAGTAATTTTGGAAAAGAATCCTCTAGAACTTTTAGAAATAAAAGTTAATCATTGAAACTAAAAACTCAATGAAAAGTTAAACAGAAGATAAGACATGTTGGATATCTTCGTATCCAGAAGCAAGATCCAGAGAAAAACCCAGAATACAGAACAAACAGACCAAGAGTTGGAAAATATGCAAGATAAATTAAAAGACCTAGATTAGTTTCAGAAGATATAACTCAGGAGATTGGAATTCCAGGAGAGTATAGAAAGGATAGAGACAATATTGAATTGCTGAATTTTACATAAATTCTTACAAATATACCAATCTCAGATACAGTAGACCCAACCAAGGAGGATAAATAAAAACAATGCCCACCTAGGAAAATCGAAACTACAGAACAGCAAAGAAAAAGAGAAGATCATAAAAGCAACCAGAGAGAAAAGATTGTTCACCATACAGGAATGGCATTTAGACTGATGACTTCTCAGTGTCAACAATGAAGCCAGAAGACAGTGGAACCATATCTTGAACATGCTGGAAGAAAGTATCCGTCAATGTAGAATTATGTTCTTAGCAAAACAATCTTTCAAGAAAAGGGATAAAGCAGAGATATTTTCAGGCAAACAGACACTGAGTTTTCCCCTAAAATGATCTTGCTAAAGGACATTTCGAGGACTTTACTTCAGGAAGAAGTTAAATTATTACAAATGAAGGGTCTGAGATGCAAGGAACAGTGAACAAAGATATTGGTAAATGTTGGGTAAACATAAACAAACAGTGAAAACATAGCGACAGTAATGTTCCTAGGGTAAAAGAAAAATGAAAACTCTGGACAGCAACAGCATATAAGTTAGAAGAGGTGATCATGTTAAAGCATTCCAAGGATCTTGTATCTTTTTGATAAGAAGGTAAAGTTAGGAATTAATTTTAGACTTTGTTAAATATGCATTTGAAGTAACTGTCATAACTGCTAAAATAATATACATACAGAATATAACTTTCAAATTCATAGAGAGAGAAAAATGGAATTATAAAAAATTAATTTAAAAAGAAGAGAGGGAAAGAGAAAGAAAAAGCAGAAATATACAATAACGTACAATAGAAATATAGACAATAATACGATAGAAATAGAAAATATACCATATTTAAAATATTGCTTAAAAGAAAAGAGACAATAATATGATAGAAATATGTCCAAATATAGATAGATGGATACGTAAATTAACAAAATTTGTCAGTTAAAAGACAAATATTGTCAAACTGGATTAAAATATATAAAATTAAGATATGCTATTTATAAGAGAGCTATCTAAAACACAAGGATATGGAAATTTTAAAAATCCAGAAATGAATAAAGATATGCCAGGTAACTACTAACCAAAATGACTCTGGGTAATGACAGATATATATTTGACTTAACAGAGATTCTACTCATTAGGAAGATATAACATTTCTAAACTGATATGCACCTAATAACATAGTATCAAATAACCTGAAGAAAAAAATTGAGAGCCGCAAGAAGAAATTAACAAATCCACTATCACAGTGGAAGATTTTAGCAGTGCCTCAGTAACTGGCAGACAGAGGAGTTCTTTAAAAAATCAGTAATAATGTGAAAAATTTGAAGAGCACAGTAGACAAACAGGAGCTATTGTGCTCTCTGCCTCTCTCTCTCTCTCTCAAAGAATACGTATTCTCATCGAGTATACAGCTACCCATTTAAATAATTAACCACATGCTAGGCTTTAAGAAAGTTTTAATAAATTCCAGTAGGTGGGTATTATTTAGAACATGTTCTTTGATCACTGGAAAATTACATTGAAAATCAGTAACAAAAAAAGTAGAAAGTCCTTATACATTTGGAGATACAAAACACATTTCTAAACTATTTTAAAGAAGAGATCATAACGGAAATTATAAAATATTTAGAATAGTACAATAATCAACTAGCACATATTAAAATATATGAGATACAGTGGTCTTGAGAAATTTATAGCCTTAAATGATTTTACTAGAAAAAAAAGGAAGTCTTAATTTGATGACCTAAGCATCCAATTTATGAAGTAGAAAAATTTAGCTGAAAAAGTCCCCAAAAGCAGAAGGAATAAAATAAGAGGTATAAAAGCAGAAATGGATGAAATAGAAAACATAGCTGCAAAAAAGAAAATCAACAAAGCCAAAAGTTTGGTGTTTAAAAAGATTAATAAAATAAACAACAGTAAAATTAGTAAGAGAGAAAGGAGAGAGATGGAGATCACGAAACTAATTAAGAATTAACATGTGGACATATTTATAGAGGCTGGAGAGAGTAACCAGGACACAAGATATAAACAAATTTAGGCTAATTAATTTGAAAACCTAGAGGAAATGGATAAATCCTCTTATGGGCTGTATTGTGTTCCCACCCCAAGTTCCTATGTTGAGGTCCTAATCCTCGGTACTTTGGAATGTGACCGTATTGGAAGATAAGATATTTAAAGACGTAATTAAGTATGACCGAGATCATTAGGCTGGCCTGTTATTCAGTATGACTGGTGTCATAAGAAGAGGAGATCAGGACACAGACACAGCGGGAAGACCCCGTGAAAACACAGGGAGGAAACCACCGTCTACAAGACCAGGCCAGAGACCTCAGAAGAAACCAACCCTGCCAACACCTCATCTCAGGACATCTAACTTCCAGAACTGTGAGACAGTAAATCGCTATTGTTTGTCACCCAGCTGGTGGCACTTTGTTATCACAGCCCTAGCAAACGAATGCACATCCCTATAAAAAAATCTCACCTGTTAATAAAATTAAATCTGTAGTTTAAAAATCTTGTCACAAAGAAAACATTAGGCTCAACTGACTAATTCTAGTTCTACCAAATATTTAAGGACCAGATCATTTCAGTTTCTTCCAGAGGAGAGAAAAGGAGTTTGTGAGGCTAGCCTGACATAGATATAAAATTTTTGAATAAAAATATAAGCAAATCAAATGTAGCAATATGTAAAAGAAAGATAATACCTGACTATCTTATTGAGTGGATCCTAAGAATTCAAGGCCAATTAATGTAATTCACCCATAGTAACAAATCTTTATCGGAGAAAATTTAAATAATGCAGAAAAATCATTTGATAACATTCAAGGTCCATTAGTAATAAAAATTCAGCAAGTTAAGAATAGAAAACAACTTCCTTAACCTCTATAAAACATCCTCCCAAAAAAGCCCTAAGAAAACATCATATATAATTATGAAATGTTGAAAACATTCTCTTTAAGATCAGAAACAAGGCATAACTGCCATCACTCTTTCTCTCTAAGATTGTTTGGAAGGCCTCGCCATGCAGTAAGAAAAGCAGAAAACAAGAAAATATAGAAGGACTGGGCAGAAAGAAACAAAATCATCGCTATCTGCAAGATGATATGACTATCTACATAGAAAACACCAAATGATCTGTAGATAAACTATCATAATTAGTAAGAGTGGATAGCATGTTTGCTGGATAACATCAATCTATAAAAGTCAATATATTTTAAAATCTTTTTTTTTAAGATATACTTTTTTTGAGTGAGGAAGAGTGGCCCTGGGCCAACATCTGTTGCCAATCTTCCTCTTTTTTTTTCTTTTGGCCCCAAAGCCCCAGTACATAGTTATATATCCTAGTTGTAAGTCATTCTAGTTCTTTTATGTGAGATGCCACCACAGCACAGCTTGATGAGCGATGTGTAAGTCCGCGCCCAGGATCCCAACCGGAAAACCCCAGGCCTCCCAAGTGGAGCATACGAACTTAACCACTCGGCCACCAGGCCAGCCCCAAAAGCCAATATATTTTAATAGACTGGCAACAGTGAGTTAAGACGTCATTTACGATAGTAATAAAAATACAAAAGTACCTAGGAAGAGACCTAACGAAGGATGTACAAGCACTTTAGGGCTACATTTTAGCAAGCTCTTTAGGTTAAAGATTAAGGTTTGAGAAGAACTCTTTAGTACATATCCTTAGCTGTATATTAGAATCAAAACTGATTATATATTATATCCTGTTATGCTATGTTACATTACATTACGCTACATTATATTATATTATATACAGACTCTCCCATTCTAATGTGTAACCAGGACTGGCATCAGTGTAGTTCAAAATAGCCCATGCAGGTGACTCCAATGTGTAACCAGGGTTATAAGCCACCACTCCAGGTGGAGAGAGTAGGATGTGCTGGAAGGACACACGGGGCTTCCAGGGTACTAGAAATGTTCTATTTTTTCATTTGGGTGATGGATTTGTTGCAACGTTAGTCTTTATAAATCATACATATATGTGTTATATACTTTGTTGTATTTTAAATTTTACTGTAGCACAATTCAATACCCCCTTAACAGTGGTAGTAGGAATTTTACTATTTATCATATCATTACCTCCCTAATGCTGCGTCAGATTAATTTGCTGGTTTTCCTAATTATTGCAGAAATTTGAGACTGCTTGAAGTCATACTACTAGTCACATAAAGTTAGGTAACATCAGAAACAGAACACAAATATCCGTGGGTGTCTACCATTTTGAGCACACGAACCCAACACAGACTCAGAGGACGAGGATGGCACATTTCGCAGGACTGACCTTTTCTGCTAGAAGCCTGGCCAAGATTTTAGCTAATAAGAAAGTGCACTTTCGCCCTCATGTTGTTTTTCTTTCTTGCAAATCAAAAACTCCCATCGGCTGGTTTTCCCAATGGCCCCTAGAAATTCTGGCCAGCCTTCAAGCGCTGTTATAACAAGAACTACAATAAACAACTGGTTTGAACTTGGAACTCCAGGCCCAAAATTCAAATCACTTTTTCATAAAAACCTGGGAAATCGTATTTATCTCACAGTAACCTTTAAGGGGAAAGTAACCTGTGACTCTGTGTGGATGTAAAATCTTACAATCTGCACTTAATTTTATTTTAACTGCAGGGAAAATGGTATCTTCGTGCAGTCAGTTACAGACACCCACCGGATCTGCCTGGCCTTTGGGAGGTCCCCAGTGTCTTCTTTTCAAGGATGCTTTTCAGACCTCAGTGCTGGGAGAGTTGAGACCAGGAGAAGAACTCACCATTTCTGGGCAAATGGGCTAATGACAAGTACCCCACAGAGCTACTGAAATGTTGCTGCGGCTAGAAATCCTCCATAACCGAGTAGGAAGCTTTTAGTAATGAGGATCAAAAAGTGAGGAATTATTACTGGCTTTTTGAAAACGGTCAGATTCTTTAAAGAAGCCAGATTTAGAAGGGGTCATCAATGTTTGACAATAACATGGTATCAAAGTAACTGTGCAGTCACAGGATATAAAGCTCTAAGGTCACTTAGAAAACCTTAAGCCCAAATGTCCTCAGAGAAGCCAGTGCTCTGAGAGGCTGATGGTCTCCTTTCAGGTCATCCATTAAGTTTGTGACAGGACCAGGACGAGCACTTCAGTCTCCTCAGTCCCGCTGTACTGCCACTCTCCAAGTCTCAGGGCGTGGATGAACTGAATTCAGAACTCACAGCGTTTCTTGCACAGCTGCAAATCCAGTGTCCTAAGTGGTGAGTGGCATCCTGGGTTAGTGACATTCATTCTCTCACTGCGTTGGGTTTACCGTTGAAGACTTGATGTCACTGAAATAGGGTGTCTGGTGGGAAACAGTGCTCCCTGCGTCTGTCTCCCCTGCCATCTGACTGTGCAGGTACCACTGTTTGGAGGCTATATGGCGATCAACTCCATCATGGAAGGTGTAACCTACTCCAAAATATTTAGTCTACAGAACCATTTGGCTGTCAAAAATATTTGCATGGAATGCCCAATTTAAAAAGCCACATAGGTTTAAGGTTCAAAAAGAGGGAAGGGGAGGAAAACAGCATGGTGAGTCCTCAAAAAATTCACCATGGAATTACCATGCAATCAAGCAATCCTGCTTCTGGGTATATATCCAAAATAATTGAAAGTGGAGTCTCAAACGGGTACTTGTACACCAATATTCACAGCTGCGTTATTCCCAAGAGCCAAAAGATGGAAACAACCCAAATGTCCATCAGCAGATGAATAAATAAACAAAATAGGGTATGTATAATGTAATATTATTTACTCTTAAAAAGGAACGAAATTCTGATACACGCTACAACATGGATGAACCCTGAGGACATGATGCTAAGTGAAATAAGCCAGACACAAAAGAACAAGTATTGTATGATTCCACTTACATGAGGTATCTAGAGTAGTCAAAAGAACAGAGACAGAAAGTCGAATAGTGCTTACTAGGGGCTGGAGGGTTGTGAGAAGAAGGGGGAACTAGTGTTTAATGGAACAGAGATTCAGTTGAGAAAAATGAAAGTCCTGGAGCTGGATGGTGGTGATGATTGCACAACAGTGTGAATATGCTTAATACCGCAGAACTGTACACTTAAAAATGGTTAAAATGGTAAACTTTGTGTTATGTATATTTTATCATAATACAAAAGAGGGAGATTTCTATTTCACATTTGCAGTTGGTGCACAGGAAGACACTCATGAAAGAAACTTTTAAGAACGCACTCGTGAAGAAACAGGATACGCCACGAAGCCCTTGATTGTGTTTGCTCCTTCTCAAAAGCTCGGAAAGAACTGATGTTGAAATTTAAAACACCCCTTCCACCGAAGGGGTAGAATATTGTAAGGAAAGCATGTTATCTTGATCTCTGTACCCGAACAAATCTTCTGCTCATTTTTGTTGTCACACTGATGTACAGCCCCGGCTAGCAAGTGTCCCGCGTGGCTGTGTAAACTTCTCGTCTTGCCCTCGACCCCGGGGGGGCGACCTGGCATGTTAGTGATTCCTGGCTGAGGTAAATGATACGACACAGTAATAATGGCATCTGTCAGATCTTTCCCTTTTATCTACCTCCGTCCACTGTTACGTGCCTCTCCCCGGCTCCCTCCTCCCAGGTATCAAAAACCCAGAAAAAGGGGAAAGGAGTTATCTGAAGTATTGTATGCCCCCTGCAAGAAATCCAATTATTTATGGTCACTGGAGACATTTTCTTTTAAGTGTGTTAGTGAATGACCCAAATGTATAGTTTTCCTGCTACCATTAACAGAACTCTTCCTTTATCCCACGTTTGGAAATCTTAAATAGTCCTCTCCCTTCTTCAAGATAAGACAAAAGTTAATGAAAATACATTGTGTCCTGTCACGATGCAGAGAAGGCACAGATACTGGATTTCTGTTCTTTAGTTTTCACTGTTTGCCTTTTTTCTTAAACTGTCCCTAGGACTACAGCGGATGTGATTTTTCAAATGACGGCTGAGCAGGACCATAATCCGGAGGATGCCTGCCTTACCTTCTGCTCTGTTGTGGGCAGGGAAGTAATACAAACCCGTTCAGTCATTGCAGCCACTTCCACAGAAGGAGTGAGAGGGTAGACCCCTGAGCTCACAGGAGTAAAGCTTCAAATCCTGCTTTGGTGGAGGAATCCTTAGGTAGACCTAAAGATGAGATCCACTTTCTGAAAAGACTTCCACCTACCTCACCCTTGGTGCCAAGTACACCAGAGAAATTGGTGAGCCCCACAGCGGCCCTGACCTGGAGGCTGCATGGATGGGAGAGTCTTTGCATCTTTGCCTGAGGGAGTGTTCCCACTTCAGGTGTCCCCAAGCTGCTTAAGGAAAGGAGCTACTGTTCAATTCCTTGAAGCCTTTTTGCCACTGCTGTGTGGGAGATAAATCCACCAGTGACGTTCCCAAGGAAAAGTTGGAGAGCAAAAGGTCGGGGACTGAATCTAGCAACAGACTCTCCTTACTGGCTGTGGTCTGTGCCTTCTCTGGACTTCCATGTTCACAAAGGGCGAGAAAGAGCAGGAAGAGCCTGGGGCTCCAGATCATTCCCTCACGATGTCCCCGGACCACCGAGTGCAGCAACATCGGGTGCAGCAGCCAACCATTTTCATCCTCCCCTTGCCCATTGTTCTCAACCTTTTTATCATTATCACCCCCATAAGGAGACTTTTTAGGCAATTTTTTCCTAATCGTCCCCTTCCATGAAATTTTAATAGCATGGCTATACTGGATATTTCTGGTTTTGTACTAGATGTATATTTGTGCTTCATAACCAGAATAAGCTTTCTACCCCTTCCCAAGAACCAGTTTTTGCCCCCTTGGGGGCATTATTGCGCCTGCTGAAAATGCCTGCTCTCACTCCTTTGGAGAGCCTTTTGGACAAGATGTGACTTGAAGACAGAGCTGTGATGTGGCACCTTCCCGTGGCCCGTCTGGCAGAATGGCAAAGCAAGTTAACCCTGGAATGGGGCTCACCAGGATCGGCATGCAAGCTCCGTCCTTCCCTAGAGGGACCAGTGGCTGAATTCAGGAAACTCCCACATTCTCTCAAGGCTCAGCATCCTCATCTATAAAATGTGGATAATTTCTGCCTTCAGGGTTGCGGTGTGAACTAAATGATGATGTGTATCTCAGCAATGAGCGCCCATCGTGTTAGGAAATCTTGAGTTTCACCTCTCCCTCTTCCCTTTAGTGTCGTCAAATATATAGCATTCTGGCTTATGAGAGCTATTTTGTGTTCTTAAGATTTTATTCCCTTTTCTGGAGATATGCTAGACTGAAAGCTAATTTGTAACTGAGTGTAGAATGTGTTGTTGCTACAGCTGGTGTGCAAATGTAAACTCAGGAGCTAGTCAACATAATCATACATCAAGGGAAAGTAAAAAGTTACGCACACACTCAGACTTTACAGCTCACTGAAATTTCTTTGCACTTGAGAAATTCAGTACATTAATCAGTCTCTTATGTCTACTTTCCTTCCCCAGTCAAGTTTCACCATTCTTTACTTAAAGTTCCATGACGAGGATCCCAGGAAAACAGGAAGAGTTCCTTCTTTCCCAGGGTGGGCTCCAACAAGGCACCACTCAAAAGAATTTCACGACAACTGAGCCTGTCCGATGAAACTTTCAAGGACGAGTGGCTTTCTCTGTTCTGTCTACCCTCACTGCTTCCTCTACACCCAAAAGTCAGAGTTGGTTTTTAAATTTAGCCCATTGGGGATGAAGGTGCAAGAATGGGGGTGCTTTGGAAGTTTCATGATGAGAGAAATAGGGCTTCATGGCAGCCTAATTTGGGAGGAAATTGAGGCATCTGAAATTACTTCAAATGATATGTTTCAAGAGATATTAATCTGCCAGTAAGGACAAAAGGTACTTTAATGTGTACTTAAAACTAAGCAAGCCCCAATTGTTTTTAAGAAGTAAGTAGATAAGATTAAATGACACTAAAAATCAAAAGCTGCTTTGAGTTTCTGGCATCAGAGCCGATGTTTCCTCCACAAGAGTGGGTGATGGGTGAAAGATATTCCCGAATTCGATTGTCACCAGCCTTCAGTTTGGGGTGTCCTCAGGCACCCCCAGGAACGATGACCGGTGAGGCAGAGTCTCCCAAGGAGAAAATGCCCCCCAGGGAGGGAGTTCACTGTTATGTCCCCTCACACATAATGGGGACACACACATACTTATTGCTTTGTGGGTTTGTGTTTGCTTTAGAAAAAGATAAACAGTCTACTAATGTATGTAATGATGATAAGCTTGGGTAACAAATAATCCTGAAACGTCAATGATTTAGGGTTTCATCAAGGTTCACTTCCAGCTCACACAAAGTCCACCGGAGCCCTGTTGACTCTCCAGAGGGGTGTCCTCCGTATATTGAACCAGGTCGCTTCAAACTGCTGGCTTTCCCCACTGCACAGGTGGTTTCCAGGAATGGTGAGGGGGAAGAGAGTGGAGAACTCCCGCTTGCTCTTACACCCCTCATCCAAAAGCGACCCTCCTCCACTTCACTTCTGCCTGGACCTGGTAGCTGCCTAAGTGTGGGGCTGAGTGTGCAGCGGCTCACGGGGCTATTCGGTGGGCACAACTGTGTCTGCCACACACAAGTGGACTCCGTCAAATCTACCTGTCAACATTGTCGGGGGCTGGCTTCCTCCTCGTTGTGCTTCCTATTGATTTGGGAGTTGAGGGGACTAACTAGAATTATTTATTAAAGGACTGGAAACCTACTTCCCTCCTAAATGTGTGAGCATAGAGGGGTTTGCACCCTGCCTTCTTCTGAACAGCAAAAATTCGGCACACTTGGCTTGAGCAGTAGGAGCTATGAGTTTCCAAGGGCTCAGCTATTGTGTAGTCCGCTCTGTGTAAGCCACAGTTTGAGGAATAAATTTTAAGCTTAAGAGGTCAATCAATGTTGCTTGATATAATAAATCCTCATCAGTCAACAAATTCAGCATCTTATTCACCAATATCTACTTCCTTCCTCAAAGCATTTCTGGAATCAAAGGGGATTTAATCCCCCAAGACTACGTTGTTGCTGGTAAAAGCCAATTTCCAAATTCAAGAGTTTATCTGGAACGTCCAGACATCTGGGACCGCAGGTAATGAAAAATGGGACTGTCCCAAAAAGCACAGATGGCTGGAAAGCTGTTGGTACCGTGGCCTCATTTTTAGGTATGAGATCAGTCACGATTAAGCCAAGTTATTTTCTTTTATGAACTTCTAATGCTTTTTGGCATACTCGAAAAGTGCAATAAAAAAGAAAAAGTATTCATCAATATTAGTGTATCTCTGCAGTCCTCCTGTTGGATGGTAATATCATTAATTATGTATGGCTCCCACAGGGTCGTGAGTTTCAAGGGAGTGGAAATTGAATACAAAGACTTTTATTCTTGTTTTCCCTCCAACTCAAGTCATTAGTTGCCAGAGCACCACTCTCCACCACCCTTGCCCAACCCCAGCATTTTGGGGGCAAGCCAAAACACCATACCTTGAAGTGAATCCGTGGTCTTCCTCCAATTCCAGGCAAGTGAGCGTTCCTATTTTAAGAACCAGCTCGGTCAAAAATAGCCACTCATTTCTCCAACTGCTGTCAGCACAATTGTATTTTGAGTGTGACATGCGCATTTAGCCTTTCCCCTTTGGAATAGTGTGATTGCTTGACACTTTGGCTGCCTGGGCACACTTGTGTTTCTGACCCTCCAGTTCCACACCCAGAACAGAGGCAGGCTGGGCCAGACACCTAAGAGAAAACACTTTCCTCTGCTCATGAGCTGCTTACCTAGCATCTATGCTCAGTTCTTGAGTCGCCACCGGTCTTTTCATCTCCCACAGGCAAGAAATCTTACTGAATCCACTGGTAGGGCCATCCCTCTCCTGAAGATGGCAGTCTGAGTAGCTAAGTGCAGCTGCAACAGGACTAGGGGCCCCACAAGCCCATTTCCCATCCCCAAGCCCCAAAATAAAAGAAAGCGCTCTACTCTAGGAAGAAAGGTGAGTGAGAGATGGAGAGAGAGGAGATTCAAGGGCAAGAGACAGGAGTGAGAAGGATACAAAGTTTAGACTCACGGAAGAGGAGAGGGATGGAGAGAGAGAACAGCGCTGTACTCTCTCCCTAGTGTACACAGGAAGAGCGCCCCTGGCAAGCACGTGGCCCGCGGAGTCCTGCATCACAGTGCTGTCACCATAGGACCTGTCCCGGAGGAGGAGAGCACAGCACAGGCTGCCCACTATAATACCTCCTTGGGAATCCTTCCTTCCAGTTCTGTCTTCCAACTGCAAGAGACTTCTCAGGGCTGGCTATTCTCCCTTCTCATTGGACAGACCAAGCTCGTTGCAGTTAAAGATACAGACTTCACTGCAAGGTAAAGGAGATACATGCCTCTTCCTCTGTGAAGCCTCCTCTGATTTCCACTCTTCTAGTTCTCATCCCCCTGCATTGTTTTCACTTGTCTGCCTCTCCCCTCAGCTCTGGAGCTGCTTGCGGGCATGAACTGTATGTTGCTCACTGATGTAACCTCAGTGCCCCCCTGTGGTGCCTGGGACCTAGCAGGAAATCCATAAATGTTTGCTAAAGCAATTAACAAATGAATGAATTGAACAAGTCATTATTCACAAAAACACAATGCTGAGCGTGGTATTCTCCAAGCGAGAAGAGAGAGCCTGGAACTCACTGTGCGTGGTTTTTCCCTGTTGAGTCATAACTATGTCCATCCCTCCTGGACACCATGGAGGACAGGGGTGGTCCCCACAGACAGATCATTCTATTTCCTCCCATGACATCTCTGACCACACAGTGTACCTTACTTAATCCTATGAATCCTTTTATTTATTTATTCTTTAAATTAACTTGGATATTCCTTCAACATTACTGAGTTTTTCAAACCCTGCATCTATCTCAGGATGTTTGTATCAGCTGGAGTGTATCCCTGGCTACCACCAGAACAGCCAACAGACATAGGGCAGGAGTCCAGGCCAGAGTGATTTCTGTGGTGACTGCTGACCGCTCACAGCCAGGTTGTGAACGACTCAGGCGCTGGTTTACCTGGCAAGATGAACTAACTTCAATTTAGATAATATTTTTAAAATAGTTAAGAATCATCTTATGGACCACCATGTATTATGACAGAGCCTAGACGCTCCGGTATAACCATCATAGATACGGAAATAAATATATGATCATTTTAATTTTCAAGGAAACTTACAGCACTGGTTTATTCATTCTAAGCAGCTCGTTCTCTGTGGAAAATTTGACAATTTTAGTTTCTGGAAATGGAAGTCTTGTAATTGTCTTTTATCATTTAATGCCTTCTTGTTTTGTTTTAAGCAATTGACTCGACTGGGTGGGCCAAGCCAGTCAGACGAGGCTAAGCCCATACAATTACATGCTGAGGAACTGAGTCTCCCACCGACCCGTTTAGACACTGGGCTAGTCCAAGGGGCTCAGACCCTCCCCACACACATTTCTGCATTCCCTGATCCTTATTCTGTGGGTCTTCACTGCCATTTCTTCACCAAAGGTCACTGACCCACTATGGTGGGCTGACAATGGCCCACAGATATAATTTCTTCAACTCATTTAGAAATTTTGAAAATTTGCATTAAGTGCTAACATTTTAAAATTGGGAGACCTCACATTTAAAAAAACCTAGATTTCCATCTTCTCCTTAAAATTCATATCTAGCAACACCGGGCATGACATCCTGTATAGCCACATTGAACTCAAGCAGGAGCAACTGATTCTTTAATAACAATGGTGATAATAATAGTAACAATGGCTAATAGTATAGTAATAGCATGTATTATTTGCCACATGCTCTCTTAAGTGCTCTGCATGTATTGTCATTTAATCTTCACGTCAACTCTACGAAGTTAGTGTTATAATTATCTTCAGTTTCTAAATGAGGAAACCAAGGCACAGTGAGGTCAAGTAACTCGCCCAAAGTTACACAGCTTTAAATGGCAGAGCCAAGATTTGAACCAAGCAGTCTGGCTCCAAAGTCTGAACGGTTGAGTTCTAGTAAATGTAGTCTCCCAAAGGATGCTGGGAAGGAATAGACTATTGTAGGCATACGGATATCGACATGTGAAAGCTGTTATGATTAATGCATAATAGTTAAAAACAGTTTGGTGTCTAGAGTCAGATCGCCTTTGTTTGAATCTGGGCTGTGCCACGTTTCACCTTGGAGAACTTGGGCAACTTGTTAACATTTTTAAGCTTTAGTCTTATCTGTAAAATGAGAAACTAGTACCTTCCCCATGGATCATTTAGACTTTACAGAATTAAGCAAGGTAATAAATATAAAGTCCTTATCCCAGGTAAGTGCTGACACCTAGGAAGTACTCAGTTAACATTCACTGTTATTATTCTATCTGGGAACTCATAGCACTGAGAATTTCATATGTGCTGGACGATGAAAAGTCTTTAACATGGAGTGCTCTCTCCAATTTCTAACATTTTGCAGTTTAAATGAAATGTTTATAGACAAAAATAATATGGTTCTACGTCTAGGAAATAGTGCTCAAGTACCATTTAGCCGGAGAACATCATCACATAAAATAAAACTAATCTTTAACTTGAGTTTCTTTCTGCTTGCATTTATCGAGCTTCTACTATGTTATGTTCATCACTGCATTTCTAACGGTTTAACCCGGCTCATAGTAGGATCCAATAAATATGGGTCGAATGAGTAAATGATAAAAGTGAGAAGTTGGCAAAACTTTGTTCTTCTAGAAGGTAAGAAGCCACACAAAAAAAATTCTGAGAATCAGTTCACACAGAGTAAGCAAACAAACAAAAAAGCATAATCAAAGAAATTTTTCTTGTTAGGATCAGAGTGCTTTAATACTAACGAAAACAGAACACAGACTCCTTCTGACATATTTTATACTGTTTAAAGATAAACATTTGTGCACTGCAAGCCGGGAATGGATTTAGACTCCAACAAGGACTTTATAAGCCATCTGCTAGTCTCCTAATGAGGCTGGTAACTATCCTTGTTTACGGTTAGGCACCAGGGGTCATGGATATTTGTTGTAACGAAAGCTGCAATGCATCACTGCAGAAACTAAAAGAGCCTTTCTTCACAAGGGCTAATTACAAATATAATAAAACAACGTTAAAAAAAATTTCTTGAAGTCCACAGAGAAACCTAACTTGGCACAACAAGTACAAAACATAGTACCTGCTTGGTTTGCATTTCGTGAATTCTGATTACAGAAGCTGAATCATATTTAACTACTAACAATGCAAGGCCGCCGATGGGTCCTTTGCTTCAGATCACTTAATCACGAGATGCTTCGTGAACCATCTGGATCTCTAAGACATTTGCTCTGACACTCTAGCATAGAGTATGCAGATGCTTAGCAAGACCCCCAGGTTTTTGAGTGTGGTTTTTAAATAAGGTGCTACCTTAAAGTTGTGCCTCCCTTGTGCCCAAACTGAACTTGCTGAGTTAGTTAATTCGTGGGGGGGTGGGGTAGGTAGGGAGAATGTGAGAAATTGATTGCTTAGAGTCACAGAAACAAAGAAACTGATTGGCTGGCTAAATTTTTTACTTTTCTGTTGGCAACTTCAGCATCCCAGAAATCCAGTCTGAATCAAAATTGTTTTGGTGCATATAGCGTGGCACTATCTCCATGGTCCGCTGGAGAAAAAATTTGACCTATTGCGTTAGTTGATGATGTCCACATGGTTCATTTATTCTCAGCATCTCAGACTAAGAAAACACAGAGTCACAATATGAAGAGGATCTTATGCAATGTTTCATGTTGGTGGCACTATCAGAACCTGAGATGCCAAAAATGAGATAATGCTTTCTATTTTGTCAAAATTGCCCATTAATAGTAATAATAAGAATAGGACTAAAAGAAAAAAAAATCTCACATATGTAGACTGCTTCCTATTTATTTATTGCCTAGTGCAGAAAAACCAAAACCAAAAATAAAAGCCGCTAAGTAACACACACAGCCCTCAGGAAAGAATAGCCAGTAATATTCTCAAAATCAGAGAGAAATTAGGTGGATCTCGCACTACTAAATATTAAAACATATTAAGCCTACATAAAGTCACATGGCAGGTGCAAGAATACGATGAATGATCAATGAGCGGAACAGAAAGTTAAGAAAGATCCACATGCAGGGCTGATGTGAATGGAGCCCTTGAAATTGTGCCTAAGGTACATAAGAAACTATGTGTGATAAATGTGGCATTTGAAATAAGTAGACAGGGGCCAGCCCAGTGGCATGGTGGATAAGTTCCCACATTCTACTTTGGTGGCCCAGAATACACTGGTTTTGGATCTCGGGTGTGGACCTATGCACCACTTGTCAAACCATGCTGTAGCAGGTATCCCACATATAAAGTAGAGGAAGATGGTCACAGATGTTAGCTCAGAGCCAGTCTTCCTCAGCGAAAAAGAGGAGGATTGGCAGCAGATGTTAGCTCAGAGCAAATCTTCCTCAAAAAAAAAAAAAAAAGTGGAGAAAATAGAAATTATTCAATAAATAACACTAAGATAATATTAACTTTTGGAGGAGGGCAGGGGAGATCCTCATATCTTTTTTAAATGGAGGATGAAGGAGTTAAAATTTCCCTGGATTAGGATGAAATCATTTCTTGTACCCACAAGGTGAACATGGGAAACAAAGTAACCAAAGTTTCTGAGCTTGCTTTGCAGACCAGCAGGAAGACTACTAATAAGAGAGTAGCTTACTGACAGCCCCACTCCCCCACAACTGAGAATGGCACAGGAGCTTTGAGAAGCTGAAATGACCAAGTGTGAACTTTAGACATCACAGACTGAGAAGATTCACCACGCTCAACACACAGACCTCTCCCAAATTTGCACATGCAATGCATAAAGAAATATGAAAGTCATGACTGGGTAGAGGATCCTTAAACCTCAGCCCCTAAGGCCACACGCTCCCCATCACCATCTTATTGTCACAATGTGCTTTGCAAAAACGCTTAGAACTGCAGGTAGGCAAGCTAATCTGTAACTAGTAGAAAGAATAACTAGTTAGCAGAAAATTCATGTCATCTCCCCAAATCAGTTCTTTCTGTTCCGGATAAGGAAGTAACTGATGTTTTCTTAGATTCCTCGGGAATTCTGCATTCAGCAGATCCACTATGGAGAGGTGCCCAAGATTTGGCAGTCATCCATCACCTCATATTTCTAAGCCCCCTCCCCAACCCTGTTTGCCCTATGTAAGTCATTTCCAAATCACCTCCCCCTTAAGATGGTTTTTTCTGGATAATAGTCTGCCATCTTCCAATCAGCTAGCTCATCACTTAATAAAGTTCTTTCTCTACCACCGCCTGCTTGGCCTTTTATCTTACAGGGAACAGATCGAGCCCTTGCTCAGTAACATGTTCACATGCCAGAATAAAGTCCAGAGAATTAAAGAATTACATGTAAAAAAATGAAACTGTGAAAAAAAATTTTTTTAATGTAGTCAGAGATTTATATAATCTCTAGGGTGGGAAAGACAGAAACCACAGAGCAGTGTGGCTCACAGACCACAGGTTGTCCTTAGCAGTCTACCAAGCAGCCTGCAGCCATCTGCAGTAGAAAAGCTATAAACCAATTTTGTTCATATACGTTTTAAATGTAAGATAAACTATGATTTTCACAGAAATGCCATTAATACACTAAAAATATTATGGGTTTAGAGGTTGCACATGACTATAAACTGTGCTGATCATGTCGGAGGGAGCATCATCCAGTCAATAGGATCTGCTACCTTCTGGCTTATGTGCTTACAAATCACTTACATGGTACTGCTTAATTAATTAAGCGCACTTTTTCATTTTTTCTCACATGTTACATTTTAATTCCGTTTCACAAAAGTAGATTAATGGCTCAAAATGGTTTATTGGAGTATTAAAAACAATAATAAAATAGTAACATACACACCTCACAGCTAAGAACATCATCATACACATATATAATGCGCAAGACTCCAGTGCAAATACAGAATGTGAATTTGTGCATGCTGGGACAAGTGGGTCTGTGAAGGTGATGGTTTCACATAAGCATTGGAAAAGAGAAGTGTCAATAGGATGAATGACGGTGAATATCTGAAAAATGGATTTTATTCGACAAGTGATCCATTCACTCTTTGTCCCTGGTGGCACTGTCTGTATTGAAATTTTGTCATATGTTGACATGAAGCCATCACAACTTTCGCATCATTTTCAAACCGGTCAGTGACCTTCCTAGCATCCACACAAGGTTTTCTGGAATGAAAGCAAAACATTGCTTTCAAAGTAGGAAACTGATTAATTTTATCCCTAAAGGCAAAGAAGAGGTAGCGACAGTAACAGGTATCAGTGACATGACCATCAAGGGACAAAAACCAGCCCAGAAGTTAATGACCAATATTATGCTTAAGAGGAAACAGAACAATTCTTGGCAAAATGCTTCTGTCAAAGGCTGCTGGTGGACATCATTCCAGATCAATGGCAGCCAAGGTGAAAGAGTGATTGTTACCATGTCCTCCTGCTGGCAGACATTTCTCCTTCCTGTTGGATGCGCACACAGAGGACCAGAGCTCCAGTCTTCTCCTAGCATATGTGCATTAAATGCCTAGGAAAGATATTCTCCGTGGCTTTTGATTCTATTTATCTCTGAAAATTCACGCTACATAAACAGGTATTTTCTTTAGTTAACGATTATTTAACCAATTAAATGACAGTTTTCCCATGTGTTCACTGTTTATTCAAGGAGAACTATTGGTGGACAAAAAGATGCCTTTCAATCTTAATCAATAGTGTTGAAAGAAGTAGTGAAATACGAAAATATCATCAAACTCTCACCGCTCTGCACACTGTGTGAAGAAAACGACGATGAGTGTAGGCTGCTTCTCTACACTGAGGTACACTGGTATTTTAAAGGAAAGGGATCACACAAGACTTCAAAGTCCTTAGACAATTTTCATAACCTCATTCATACCCATATCAACCATTTTATGATTTCCAGTGACTTGTCACGGGCAATTTAATCAGAATATATTTACTATTATCTCCCAAGTCAAAACTCTCAGTCCTACCGCTTTGACTGACAGGCTTTCTGGGTTAGCATCCCACGGAATAGTGAGCATAGACTTCAGCTAACAAAGCTCCTCATATTTTCCAGGTTTATGTTCCATCTTAATATGCAGAACTAGCTAACAAACCGTCAAAATTCGCTGCCATTCCTGAAAACCTGAAATTTAATAGAAACCAGCTCGTTGGGCCTCCACTCTATGATTATAAGTTCCTCAGTGGTTGGAATGGTTTATGTTGTATCTGAATCCCCAAAGCACAGCACGTTGTCTGAACAGCACAAGAAGGTACAACTCAGAATACTTGTTGAGTAAATGAAAGCAAATCATTGTAGAGGACATGTAATGTTTGCTGTCCAGTCTCCATGTTCTCTCATTCTGGAAACACCGCTCCCCACGTCCTTTGGAAAACCGTTCCAGTCTATTTATGAGATATGCATGAGACTGATCCCACCTCTGATTGCAAGAGTAAGTTCGTACAGCTTCCACCCAGTCACCATTTCCCAGTTTCCTTGCCCCTTGACAGCTTCAGAGGTGCAGATTTAAGCCAAGTGGAGCCAAGAGGACATGGAGACACTTGGCTGAGGCTTCTGGGAAGGAAAGGCTGGCACTCCATTGAATTTGGGCTCCAAAGATGCGAGGCTTACCTGGTCTACCTCTGCAGCATCTCGCAGCTGGGATGGGGAAGCCCAGACTTCTGGCAATCGGGTCAGGAGTTCCCACTGTAAACACCAGAGAAAGGAGCCAACCTGGAGGAAGCACTGTGGAGAAGAGAATGCTGCTGACACTGTTTCTTCTCTCCATCAGCCCAATCCGGAAGTCATACCCAACTGGACATCTCAGTTTTGTGAGACAGTAGCTTCTCATTTCTGTTTCAACCAGTCTGAGAATGGTTTTAAATGATATAGTCAGGGGCTGGCCTGGTGGCGCAGCGGTTAAGTGCACATGTTCCACTTTGGTGGCCCGGGGTTTGTGGGTTCAGATCCCGGGTGCAGACATGGCACCGCTTGGCATGCCATGCTGTGGTAGGCATCCCACATATAAAGTAGAGGTAGATGGGCGTGGATGTTGGCTCAGGGCCAGTCTTCCTCAGCAAAAAGAGGAGGATTGGCAGCGGTTAGCTCAGGGCTAATCTTCCTCAAAAAATAATTAATTAATTAATTTAAAAAAATTAAAAATGATATAGTCATGGTGTTTTCCCCAAAGGAGTTCATGGCATCGCAAAAATTAGTCACAGTTTATGACAATCAGCTTCATTATTTTATACTATACCCTCAAAAACCCTTCAGTTTTACACATTATTGTTTCACTGTATTAGCTTCCCAACTAGATTGTCTGCTCTCTTGGGTCCAGGTCTTGTCTCCTCCACCAGAATGCGCATTTGTAGAGGAGGCTCAATATATTCTTAATGTGTTGATTGTGTGGAAATAAACAAAAACCAACCAAATGACAGCAAGCAAAGGTGGCTTATTCAGAGCTTACTATGGTAGGGGAGTCAGCCGCCATCACTTGGTTTTGGCAGAAGCTCAAAGGCAGGGAGAGGAGGGAAAAAAGGGAAGGCTCCAGGGGTGCCCCAGTCGGAGGCTGTTGGCTGGGGAAGCTGCAGGTGGGCTAGGTAGGAGCAGGGCGTCCTACGCGAGCGGTTAGGGCTGCATATTGAGATTTCCCTGATTGGTCCTAGCTTGACAGCAAGAACAAAAATTAGGGAAACTATTAATTATTAATTAAGTCCTGGCCATTTTGGACCAAGTGGTACAGAGCAGAGATTGCTCCCTGGTTTCTTGCCTTGCTACCAGAGAGTCGTCTGACTTCCTCCAGGTCTGACTTACATCAGGCTGGCTTCCTGAGCTCGTGGCTGCAGGTTGTGGGTCAAAGTTCTATTTTTGCATAAGTTCTCGCCACTGTTCGTTTGTATATTCCGTCTCTCAGTTGATTGACTGAACCTCCTTTCCCTAACCTACATCGAGAGAGAGACTCTTCAAGCATAATTAGGAAATTGTTGTCTTTGTTGCTAAAACCTAAATAAAAATGTGTCTAGTGTTTTTAACACCTAAGGACTGATTCAAATCCAATCTGAATTTGGAGAATCAAGTCCAATCTGAGGAGATATTTAAGCTAAGCTCAAAAAGGGAAAATCAACTCTACCCACATCAACCACGCTGTAATCAGTTCGGATGCTGCACCTGGTGGGGAATGAAAGCAGCCAGAAGGGCCTTTCTCAGCCTGTGTGGTGTCTTCAGCGCTGCTTCAGGAGAAGCTGGAGAGCTAATGAAGATGTGAATGAGAAAAGTTTTCCCCCTTTGGTGGAAGTTCCAGCAAATTACTGATTTGTCACACATTAACGAATAATACCAAGTATAGATACAAACTAAGTACAGCCGCATACCCAGAGCTGTAGGGCATTTTTTAGGCTGAATTTAAGAGACTTCAAAGGTGCACAAAAGTTTTTTTTAACAAAAGAGGAACAAGATTCTTGGATAAGTTTAACCTTTGTAATAACTCCCCTTTTAAACTAGACAGTTTATCAGTAAGAAAGTCTCCTGATAATCAATTTGACAATGTTACAGCTACATTTTCACAGTATATGTTCATAAACTTTAATTACTGGAATTAAAAGAAAGCAGCACATATGGTAAGACTATCTTAAGATGGAAAGTGACAGATGTCTATAAATATTAAAATTCAGTAATTATGAGTATAGTTCATTAATTATCTGTCGTTGGATCTTAAAAAAAGGGATGATATTTATTCACAAACATTCAGCCATTTAATGAATAAGATCTTATATGAGGAAAATAAAATATGACAAGCTGAGGCCCATTTAGGGTAGTATTTTACTTTTAATAATCATGCAATCAGAAGCACTGTGTTGACTTAGTACACTTTCATAGTGTAATTATTGCAAACCAGAGCTTAATTTGGATTTAAATATACTAAATTTCCTCACCATTTTTTTCTGAGGACTAAAGAAAAACAGTGTAATTAGCAGGATCATGTATATTGTTGGGAAATAATTGAGATATTGTTTGATCTGTTTAATATCAACGCTAATATTGGCATAAACAAGGTAGTAATGATGGGCTTCCTTCTAGTGGGAACCTTACTAGGGGATTGGGTAGGGCGATTTATGGCTCCCTCTCAAGGTGATCTCAGCCAGGGCTTCTCAAAGGTTAATGTTCGTACAAATGGGGGTCTTGGTCTGGGGGGGGTCCTGAGTTTGCATTTCTATGGAGAGATGCTCTGCTGGTAGTCCAAGGACTTTGAGTAACAAGATCCGGACCACCAGCCACCAAAGACCTTTGATGAGTTTCATATTCAGCAACACCTTTATATACCTTGGCTTGTACAATACAGGCATCTCTGAAGTACATGTTCATAATTTATTGTCAGTGCTTTAGCACTGACTTCTTCAGGGAAATCTGTCCTTCAGGGCAAACTTCCCACTGGAAATCTCTCTGAACCCTGGAAATTCCTGCCTATCACGGACCACGCAGTGCTGATTGGGAGAAGTGGGTGTCCTGGCTCTCTGAGAAACCTAAGTGTTGAAACTGGTCATACGTGTGAAAATGGAAGGATATCATAAACTCCGATGATGGAAATAAAGGACTCTGTATTATGAAAGATTCCAAAGTAGTCCAGTAAAATATTTCTGCTTGCCTTTTCAAATTATTCACAAATACATCAGCTTGCTTTTGGCTATGGAGGTTGCCGTGTGATTAGATTAATTCCTTTGCACAGGGTGACTGGGTGGTGATCCAAGCTGACGCCATCAGCATCCTCATCTGCCTGGAGGGCAGAGGCTGGACAGGTACCACTCCTCCTTGTGTCCTGCATACACACTGCCAGAGGCTGGACGGAAGAAAGGACTGCAGAGATCTGAGACTTGGAATTCCATGACAGTCCTGACCAAGGGACTCAGCTGGACACCCGCACCCTCCTTCGCACTCTAGCTCATCCTATGTGTCCGGGGTTCCCTAAGGGGTTCTCCATGTCATACTTGTACCTCTTCTCTCCTGGTCCAAATGTGCCTGATCGATGTCCATTTCCTCCAGGCAGGGACGACGACTGGCAAATTATCTAAATATTGTGTGAAAGGAAAGAGAACTCCTTCTTTTGTCTG